>NC_140482.1:18535336-18847836 GCF_051167445.1 Perissodus microlepis | reverse complement strand
GTGCTGATACATCTGGTTAGTTCCACCTCCCAGCATCCACCTTTATAGTCCCGCAGATTGTCTTTTGTCTGCCGAGTACTCCTTCACCTTTGTGTGAGTAGCTAGTCAAAGCCCGGGGGGAGGAAAAGCAGCCGTGCTGGATTTAATTTACTTTGAACTAAATCTGTATTATGTCAGGCTGTTTTTAATAGATTAAGGAGGTTTTCCTTGGAGTAAGATACATGAAGTCAGAACAGCTAAAACTAAACAACTGCATGCTCGCGCATAGCCGAAGCTGATAGTGGTTAACTACACTGCCATTTAAAACTCATAAATGCGCATCTCTTAGAGTTAAATACTTTCTAACGTCCTCTCTGTGTTTGTGAAGGCAGTAGTTACAGATATACACGTTACTTGGTTTAATCTTAAGAGGCAGGTGAACGTCTCAGTTACAGCAAAATAACTTACACAGTGAGTTTCCTTGACATTAATCCAGCTATTGACGGACCCTGAGCCTGGATAGAAGAGAGTTTGGGATTTAGGAGGGAAATTAAGCCATCACTGCAAAGAAAAGGGGTGTCATGGGTTTAAATACTCAAACATGTATACACTCTTTGGTAGCAATGGAGGGGGGAAATTGGCCATGAAAGTGAAAAGCGTCAAGAAATATCAGCCCCTTGGCTGTTATCTGTTAATAAGATGACATTTACTGCCCTGTCTTGTCAGCTGATGGGACTAAATGTTGAGCTTAAGTCTTTGAAGCTGGTCTTTTTTCCCTTCCCCATCATAATTAAAGCTTTTGGCTAATTTGCACTCTTTTTCTACTTATCTCTGTCAACTCAGTTTGACTGATTCCCACACAGTGAAGGAACATTTCAGCCAGTGTAGTACTGCAGTTTCTCTCAGGGATGTACAGATCCTGCAGCAGATAACGGGTTTACCCACAACAGATGCTGCTGGCTGAAATGTCCCAGAATTATTATTATTATTATTATTATTATTATTATTATTATTATTATTATTATTATTTTAAACCAGTGGGTTATTAGTGTGTAAAGACTACTGTGTGTTTGTGGCTCAAAAAAAAGATCAAAACTGGGTGTTGTTCATCGTTACTATTATCAGCGTGTTGCTTTTTCAACACAGATCCATGAATTAAAGGAACAATGTGGTTACTTTTATCCTTGTCTGGAAATAAGACATGGTTAACAAGCGTGATTTGTGACCATTGTGGTTTGTTGCTGAAGAACTCAGACTTTAAAACATTTAAGTAACTTAAAATGAAGAAATTGTTTCTTCACTACTAGGTTTGTTTTTCTTTTTTTGCTGAGTGTGCACTTTTTTTGTTTTGACTGCTGTAGCAAGGGAACATTTCGTCCTGTGATAACGCTGTGGTTACTTTCACAATGAACCTCATCGCAGGCAAAGAGTCGGGCCTTTTCATTGTTTGTACCTTTTAAGGGTTTTTACACCCTGTTAAAATGAAAGGGGGAATGTGTTTTAGTTAAATAGGAACTAATGCATTTCCAAAAATACCATTTTGATAATAATTTAACTCCATGAGCCTTCCTGTATGACTTGCAGCGTCCTTCAAATATTCATGATTACTTTTGAAATTTATCCTCTTTAAAGTGAGAGAAATAAAAGCCTGACTGAAACTGAACAGGTTTTAAGTTAAAACTAAACTGAAAAGAATAAGCCAACTCTGGAAACTCCCAGAGAGTAAACTGATTGAAAACAAACTGAAACTAAGTTCTTACAATAAAAACTTTTCATCTCAGATCGGTGCCACCAGCTTTTTGAATTACCAGCAGACTCTAAAGTTGTTCTGCACAGCCCATTGTTACAGGACGTGCAGATAACCCGGCTTACGCCCAGGTGCTGGGAGGAGAAAACCTAATTACAGGGCCCGTTGATGAGTTGCCTGCGCAGCTAAACATTAACTCTGTGTGTTCTCGTCTTTCAGGGTGTCTTTTATGAATAATCAAAAGCAGCAAAAGCCAACGCTAACAGGCCAGCGTTTCAAAACGAGGAAAAGAGGTGAGTGCTGATTCCTGGATCCACTGATCTCCAGCCCTGCTGATCCACACTCTGCTTTCATTTCTGAATCAACGTTTGTGTGTCGTTGTCTTCCCACAGATGAAAAGGAGAGATTTGACCCTACTCAGTTTCAAGAAAGTATCGTACAAGGCTTGAATCAAACTGGCACTGATTTGGAAGCGGTCGCAAAGTTCCTCGATGCCTCTGGCGCCAAGCTTGACTACCGCCGCTATGCAGAGACACTCTTTGACATCCTGGTGGCTGGCGGGATGCTTGGTGAGTTGCAACATGTTTTGTTGTCACTCGTGTGCAGAAATGTGTGTAATACATGTGTGTATATATTTACCTTTTTATGTGTGTCTGCAGCCCCAGGAGGGACTCTCTCTGATGACATGACCCGCACAGAGTACTGCCTCTTCACGGCACAAGAAGACCTGGAGACAATGCAAGCATATGCTCAGGTCGGTCCCTGTTAATGAATGCGTTTTAAAAATGAAGCACACGTGACAAGGAGGTAATGCTCACAGGCTGTTTCTTCTCTTTGACTCATAAACAGGTTTTTAACAAGCTGATCAGGCGTTACAAGTACCTGGAGAAGGGTTTCGAAGAGGAGATCAAGAAGGTGAGCAATAACTGGATCCTGATCCTGAGCTGTTGATTGCAGTTCCCTTCGTTTGTTTTCAAGATAACAAACTTTTTTTCCCCCAAAGCAAGGCATTATGCAGCAGACGTGAAGTACATAATGTACTGTAGATGTTTTAAAAGTTTCTGAATTTCTTAATCTAAAAATAAAATTTCATTGGTGTTAAAAGTTTTATTTACGGACTTTTGAGTTTCCCACAAGCCGACTCAACAAGACTAAAGTCAAAATTGATTAACTGATATTTTTCATGCTCTTATTTTGAAGGCTGAGCCTCTGCTATCCCTGTTCCTTTAATGTGCTCCAACTTTAGAGCAGTCTGTTCACTGCTGTTGCGGCCCTTGTAGTTGGTCAGCTCTCATGAACCTCTGTTCCTGTGGTTGGACAAACTCCCAGCTGCACCATCTTGGATGCTAGCAGTTTCGGCAGCCATGATCTTTGAAAGTACAACTGCAGCACTAGATCATACCTTTAAGTGGTCGGGCTGTTTGAGGTGTTTTTGACTGCCAGTAATTGGGGGGTTGGGCCTTGATTATACTTTGTCTGCTCGTGTCTGAGTGACATCCACAAGCCTGAATTTGCGTTGCAGTGCACCACTTCAAAGAGCTGAAATGGGAGCGACTGCTTGGCTGTCGGGTCTGTCAGTGTAGTCAAGGACTTTGTGCCGCTGGATCATTATGTGGTGCTTATTTTATGCTTGTAAGCACAGTACTAGGAAGCGTAGGATGGGTGTGTGACACCATACATGGAGTTTAAGTCCTGCTGTAGAAAACTGGTACCATAAGCACAAAGACTGCAGTCAAAGATGGAGCTGATGTCCACTGATGGGATAAGAAATTAATTGCTGCATGGTGTGCGTTGTTTTCTTTCACACCACAGGAGGTGCTTTTTCTTCACGTGCCCTTACGTTTCCACAAATGCGAGCAGCTCTGTGGGAAACGACCCACCTGTTGCTGGGGATAAGTTGGGCCTTTTTATCGCAACTCTTGAACGGTTTGCACAATTGATAAAATCTAATGGGATTTGGAAACAACTGTGCACTTTTCAATGATATTAAGGGCATTGCAGTGATCCCAGGCGTGGTGTCACAGCAGCCCCATGAAGTTACACTAGTTTATTGCTGATACAAACATTTTAAAACTCTTGACTGTCCACAGACGCTCAAAATGCAAACTTTTAATGTGTGGTAACCCTGGATTTGATTTGCTTAAAAGGTTATTCTCAACATGTCTGGAAAGAAATTTCTTTAGTGGAAGGGAGTTTTAAGATCTCTAGGGATGTAAATATGCCCACAGTTTTTGTTTTTCAAGCTTAAACATGCATTAAACTTGTCTGCTTTCTCTTTGTAGTTACTGCTGTTTCTAAAGGGGTTTACTGAGTCTGAGCGCAACAAGCTCGCCATGCTGACCGGCATCCTGCTGGCCAACGGCAGCATATCAGCCTCCATCCTGAGCAGTCTCTTCAACGAGAACCTCGTCAAAGAAGGTAAGGACAAACGTCTTGTTAAGTCTGGGTTTGCAGAGATTCATGGCTCAGAAACGGTCAGAAAGCTGGTCAGGTATCAGTGACAGCAGCAGTTTGGTGGTTTCGTCCTGCAACACTGACACTTTCCGTGGTTCTTGTGTGCAACAGCTTCCCTGGGAAGCTTAATATTAATTAGGGCAGTCAAATTAATTTAAAAAAGGAGTTGGTTTTGTGTTCAGAAGAAGCTCTGACCTGTGTCATCTCTGTCCAGGCGTTTCTGCAGCCTTCGCTGTCAAGCTGTTCAAGTCATGGATCAACGAGAAGGACATCAACTCTGTTGCTGGCAGTCTTCGCAAAGTTGGCATGGACAACAGGCTGATGGTAAGCAAAAACACAAGTCAGGGGCCACGTGTTGACCCATTCCTGCTGCCAGTGTCTCACTGGTGTGTGAACATCCTTCTCCTCCTCAGGAACTCTTTCCGGCCAACAAACGGAGCTGCGAGCATTTTTCGAAGTACTTCACCGACGCCGGGCTGAAGGAGCTGTCTGACTTCGCCCGCAACCAGCAATCCATCGGCGCCCGCAAGGAGCTGCAGAAGGAGCTCCAGGAGCAGATGTCCCGAGGTGACCCCCTGAAGGAGGTGAGGTCACAGGCTGACTTTTAAATGCCAAATTTATCATAAAAGAGATACACTGAGCTCTGAACAACAGGTTTTTAACACTTCTGTTTTTGCTCCACTCAGTTTCTCTGAATGAAAAAGCACAGAAACAGATGTGTGCTTCATTAGTGACTGACGTGTGTGATTAACCTCGCTGCCTTCCCTCCTTCAGATTATCGCCTTCACTAGGGAGGAGATGAAAAAGGCCAACCTCTCTGAGCAGGCCATGATCAGCATCATCTGGACTAGTGTGATGAGCTCCGTGGAATGGAACAAGAAGGAAGAGCTCGTGACCGAACAAGCCATCAAACACTTGAAGGTACGCAGCAGGGCCGAGGAGCACAGCTGTGGTTAAAGCGCTTAAAGGGATTAATTCATCATTATTAATTAATGAACCTGTGCAGGAAACACGACACAGCTATGTCTTACTTCAAAGTAAAAGCCTTGGAATATTTGAATTGAACAGGATTTTCAAAATCAAAGCATCCAGTTACTTATTAGAAATTGCAAAGATGCAATTTATTTATTTTTTTAAAATCAATGCTATAAACTATGACTCAACTTTAAGTTGGTGGCAGATTTGCAAAATAAAAGCCTCCTGTTTAGTTCATTGTGCCTCTCTAGTCCAGCAGTAGCAACAATTTCACTGCAATAAATCCCCAAATTTCAGCATCTATTTATTATTGCCAGTAAATGTTCTCTTTTCAAGGGTCTAAACATCCTCAAACCCATGAACTTCAAGACTAATGAAGACTTTATTATGGGGCTAACACATGTGGGGGTGCAAAACACCTCAATAGCATCACCTACCAAACTGTAACCTGTGAAATTTGATACATGTGTAACATCCCAAGATGGACAAAATGAATCTCAGTGGAAACATGCCCTAAACCCCATTTTGGAAGGCTGGCATTTTAAAGTTAAGAGGCAGGTTTTGTAGTATTTATTGGCTCTATGGCGCCACCTACAGTATTTCAATAAAGGAGCCCCAGCACTTGATTTTAATCTCTGCTTGCATGAAATTCAGTGGCCTCGTGTAATATCCCAAGTTGAAAAGGCGTCTTTGTGCCTTCTACTAAACCCAACAGGAAGTCTACAAGTATCTTGGTTGCTATTGAAACTCCTCAGAGTTAGATGGATAAATGTGATTGGTCTGTTTGACCGACCTGAAAACTTTAAGGAAGAAAATCACAAAGCTGCATGAGAAGCTGTTAAAGCTCTCGTGTACATCAATCAATCTGTCCCAGACTGTTGGTTGGTGAAAGGAAACGGCTCCACGTGTACCACAGTATTGCTCCCTGCAGCTTTACATGCTCTAATTTAGCGGCTTCTTTCTCCGCAGCAATACAGCCCTCTGCTGAAAGCCTTCACCTCCCAGGGTCTGTCTGAGCTCAGCCTGCTGCTGAAGATCCAGGAGTACTGCTACGACAACATCCACTTCATGAAGGCCTTTCAGAAGATCGTGGTGCTCCTCTATAAAGGTTGGTGCTACAGCAGGAGGAAAAAGCTTGGCTGTGACAGCTTGTCTCGTCGTCTTTTAGGTTTATGAAAGGTCATTTTTCACATTTCCTGACTTTAAAAAGCTGTTTCTTGAATATGCTTGGGTTTTTTTTTTTTTTTTTTTTGCTACCCAAACACTAGAAAGTCTGGCTTGGCATTGTCCTTTTTACACACAGCTTCAGCTTTGATTGGTCTTAGATTTCCCCCAAAAGTCCAGATTGTTTTTAATAGAGAAACTCTCACCAAGCATCAGTAAATTGTTTCTTTGAATCTTTACAAAGGTTTCAGGCTCTCTTGGTGGAAGTTTAATGTGTCCGCCCCCCTCACAGTCCTGTTTTCTCTTTCAGCGGATGTATTGAGTGAAGAGGCCATACTGAAGTGGTACACTGAAGCCCACCTTGCCAAGGGGAAGAGCGTTTTCCTCGAGCAGATGAAAAAATTTGTGGAGTGGCTGAAGAATGCTGAGGAAGGTAAAGATGGAGAAATAACCTGCACTTCCTGGGTTTTGTGTGTTTTGAGGAGCTGTGTTCAGAGCTGATGGCATATGCTCAAAACCTGAAAGGCCACTAAAAGGTTAAAGGAGCTCTGCATTGAACAGGCCAGTTAGACATGCACCTGTCACGTTGTATGATAAAGGCATGTGTAGACATGTACCTGAGTGTATTTATGACAACGAAGGAGTTTATACTATATATGAATTTGCTAAAGCTTTGTTTTAGCTTGTTAGCTGATTCAATCACAGGTCAATAAGAAATGCTTGATATGTTTTACAGTCACATGACTACTACCCACATGGTAATTGATGCTGGCATGTCAGGTAACAGAGCTCGATCGGTCCACAACTGGTTGAAGCACCACAAATGCTCTGTGGTGTGGCCATGTAATGGGAAGTCAAGCACCAGCTGTGGCTACAACCGTAGCTTGCCTCCACCAGTGTGTGAGTGAGAGAATGAATGAATAGTGGCATTGTAAAGCGCTTTGGGTGCCTTGAAAAGCGCTATATTATAATAAGAATCATCATCATCATCATCATCTGGCTGGCCATCTGTGCTAGTGTATCAGGATGTTTGTTATAAAACTCGAGATTGGCTAAAGCTACAGCTTTAGCCAAAGTATAATGCAAAATACCTCTATAAACGGCCCTAGAGACCGGTAAGTGGCAATCTTGCAAACGACAATCACCAGGGAGAAATGTTCATTTCCAGACGAGCTGTTGCTTGGCGAAATTGATCACAAGAGGGGGCTGAACCAAAAACCTGGTTACTAGTACTTTGCTTGGAAGATGCAAACTATTTCCTGAGTGGCAGGGAAACTTGAAATGAGTCCAAAAAAGTTCCTCTAAAGTCATCGGTTGCTACTTTTTTGCAATATATTTGCAGAGTTGAGGTACAAGTTCAATTTCTCCAATTCTAGCTTATGTCAAAAGTTTCACACCCACTTGGCGAGTGGTTTGCAAGTATTTTGTCTCAGTTGCTCCTAGTTTGCAGGTTTTGTCTGTGCAATTGAGACAATCTGTCACCAATCAAAGCAATCAAGGGGTTTCCATGCAGCCTCTTTGTTACTGATTTTACCCAGCACTAACAAACTGGCCAGAATACAAGTTTCTCTAGTGACTGATGGTTGCCAGGCGTCACAAACAGTCTCTAATCCTGGGAGAGTGAGTATTTTTCTTGTTTGAAATCCTCTGAAACCAGATCAGCGTTTAGTCCTGATGTATTCACTGGAGCAAAGGATGACGGCATGTTGTTTGGTTTTTAGTGCAGAGTTCTTCACATGCACAGGGTGCTGGAGGCAACCAGGTAGTTGGGGAAGGTCTCAGTCTTTAAATGACTGTACAGTCATGAGAAAAAGGACGTCTTCAATACTTTAAAGACAATCACAATCAAATCATCGTTTTACTCATTCACAAGATGTTGTAAAGTGATCAGTGTCTTGACTGATTCGTCCTCTTGTGTTTTCTCTCGGCAGAGTCGGAATCGGAGGAAGAGGAGGCGGACTAAAACCTCAATTGCCAGACGAGCTTTGTTTTTCTTTTGTTTTTCTTTTAAAAAGTAGGAGCAGGAGCAGTAGAATGTCTTTGCCCTTTTCCCTCCTTCTACATCCTGTTACGGTTTATTTATCCACAAATGCAAACAAACCTCCACCACTACCCAAACGTTTAGTTTGTCCAAATAAAACGGGTCCTTAACTCGCAGTATGGAGGGCAGTGGGAGCAGAAAATGACAAATTCTCCCCTTCTCTTCCCTTCTTTGGTCATTTTGATGCCCTCTGAAATTTGGATTATGAAAACGTGTTTGATTTTCAGTGGCTGCTGCTCATAAGTCTGAGGTTCATCTTCATGCGACTACAGCCAAAGTCTTTTCTTTTCTCCCCCTCTTTATTTTTTCTTTTTAAAATTGACTTGGCTCATGTTTTGGCTCCTGTTCGGTCTTAAACTTTGCCTTCTTGACTTTTTGGGTAAACTTGTACTGCCTGGCGAGGTCGCTCCGGTCAGTTTGTCAGAAGACACGCCCCCCTGTAAAATGCCTCGCCAGCTAACGATTATTATTGGTTTCTACTTTCTTTAATCTGATAAGCCGATTTGACTTTTTTATGAAATAAAGAGTATTGAAACTGTTCTTCCTGTGCTTTGTTTTCATTTTACTTCAGTAATTGTAACTTTGGTCTCTAGGACTATGAAGCTACAAATGGTGAACCATGGCAGGTCGCTTGGGACAACTGTGACCACCTAGGGAACGCAAACTAGAATTTGGAATCAAGTTTAAAGCATTTCACGCTTTAAAGGGGTTGCTGACCAGTCTGTAGACATGTCTGAGGCTTAACTGTGCAAAGAAAGCACATTCTGATCTTAAGTGGGCCAAAGGGGTGAGATTCCTGTTTCAGTGTAAATAAGTTTACACATTTAATTTTAAAACTGGGAAATGTTAATAAAATTAGTTGAAAATGCACCAGAGTTGGCCATGAGTAATTTTCAGCTGTAGTCCCAGTTTGGGTCTTGAAAGAACACTAGAATCAAAACGCATCAATTTTATATAAGGAGAAGGGACATACTGGAAAACCCATGCTAAAGTAAAACTTAGCTCAGTACTGACAGATTATCATTCAACAGTCTTCAATTTTCATTGAAAATGTGTTCTGATCTTTGAAACTAATGGGTGTGATCTTCCACTGTTGCACAGCCTTTACAGAAAATGCATTAAGACCAGACATCCTTTAAAGGAATAATACAGCCCTGTCTATTCAAATGTGTAATTTGGTCTCTTTATCCTGGTGGTAATGAACTAAATCAATGAGGAGCTATATTGCTTCATAATTGATTTAATTAAAGATGCAAATTCATGTATTTGATAAATGCACTAAACTCGTGATATGGGTTTTTAATGCATCTATTATATAAAGAGTAAAGGTTTTAACCCATTGAAACTCAGCTGAACAAAATAATACTAAAATAATATGGAGGACAAAATATAACTTAAGCTGTATGAACATATTTCATATATATTTAAGTTGTCAATATTAAATTTAACTATATTACAAATCTTTTTTTTAATTTGGGACTTAAAGTTTAATTTAGAGTTGATATCTAAACATTTGACTCAGAACATCCTGATTTTTTTTTCCCCACTTGATTTGGTAAAAGATGCACGCTGTCTTAGATGCATTTAAATGAAAAGGAGAATGATTCAGACGTGGTAACGCTTGTTTAGCAGCAGTTTCACTATTATATCATCTGCATACACATATTAGCTCCAGAGCAAGCAGATGGAAACTCATTAATATACAAAGAAAACAAGAGGACCTAGGATTGAACCTTGAGGAACACCTGTGGGTACGCACTTAAATATGGTTGAAGTTATTTTTTGAGCTCCTGAACCATATACAGTTTGCTGAAATACACAGAGGAAAAATTACCATTATCTGTTTTGGAGAACAATATACAGTGTCATAACAGTTTCAAATGCTTTCACCTTTTCTGTAAAAATGATGAAAGAATGGAATGATTGGCTTGAAGACTAAACTCCATTTTTGGTGTTAAAAAGTACAATCGCTGTTTAAATAAGTGAAACTGATCAGCTATCAGTTTTTCAGCTACTTAGATAATTAGCAGAATCCCGATTGGTATGTAAGTGTCAAGAACTTAAGGAGTGCCTGTGTGCAAGGGTGGTTTCCAAATACTTGGGAACAATCCCTTGGAGATCAACAAATTGACCATTTCTTACAACTGGATTTACAAAAGTGTCTCTCAGATCTTTGATTATTACTGTGTCCATAACAAAAACATCCCTGAGCAATGACGACTACTGAGTTTACAAATTAGTAGTTAAAAGATTCATTCACTTTTACCGAACTATGTATTAATTTTCAATTTATCTTAATTTCATACGATTTTTATATTGACAATAATTCCCTGTCATCTTATTTTACTGATTTTAGTTACCCTCTGCTTTTGTTACAGAAATAAGGAAATCATCCTCGGGCTTTCATAATTCCCTAGTAACCTCCTAAGAAGTGCAATTTCAACTGCACGTGTCAGTGTTTTTACATCATAATTGTGTAAAATTACAGAAAGTTTAGTTAGACTGTCCTGTAATTAGGGATGGGTACCGGTATCCGGTGCCATGATGGCACCGGTTCTGACATAAACGGTAGTAACCAGACCGAAAAGCAGCGCACATTTTGGTGCTTTATTTCGGTGCTTTATTTCGGTGCTTTTTTTTTCCTGAGCTGTGATACACTTTAGATTCTAGCCAATCATTTTACGTTTCCGAGGATAGTAGGCGGGTCCAGGTACGTACGTTCTTTTAGAGCAGAGAAATGCACCGTATTTGATAGCTTGCTGCGAGACCTCACACCGTGCACATCTACTGCGGGTGTGGTGCCTGTTATCGGACCCGGAGTTAGCAACATCCCCCAAAAACCCGAAGAGGAGAGTCCTGGCCCCTAGCCCTGCCAGTGTAGCAGAAATGATGACGGATAATGATGGCAGCAGCAGCCGTTCTTCTCTGCGTGAGTAGCTTAATGTTGTTCGTGTGTAATTTACGTTGAGTAGGCTAACCACGTTATTACATTAATGCACGTAAGGTGAACTAGCAAACACCATAGTAGTTACATGCGGCTGTCTTCTTGTTTGATGGCAGATACTCCCTTCACCCTGGCCAAAAAGGCTAAAATGACCAAAGAAAAAGTGGAAAACAGTTAAACATGAGAGGTTTTTGGACAAAGTTTGTGTTTTTTCCATTGTTTAAGCACTGCTTCCAGCCAAGAGTGATACCATATATGCCCCATAGCTGCAGAAAAGGCTAACATTGTTATCTTTTTACAAAAAAACAGCTGAACATGAGAGGTTTTTGGACCAATTTTGTGTTCTCCATTCTTTAAGCACCGGTTTGAGCACCGTTTAAGCACCGGCACCGTTTCAAAAGTACCGGTTTGGCACCGGTATCGGATAAAACCTAAACGATACCCATCCCTACCTGTAATTATAAAATATATTTTTGTTGACTGATATTTTTTTTACTGAAATTTTTATTGTAGACAGGAACATTTGTTGTTTAATAGTTTATCCACTTTGGTGTAGTATGAATGGCTGTGGAAGAGGTATTTATTAGCAGGAAAAGCTGTAAAATTTATTTTAAAAAATACAGTTAAAAGTCCAAAACTTTATACCTTCCTTCATATTCTCCAAAGCTGGAGTCCTTGTCAAGCCAATTCTGTTGCCCCTATTTCCTCCACATTTGCCTTTATTTTTTTGGCGTCAATGTAAAGAAATTTGCTCTTGGTATCTCATCTGTTTAAATAAAGGTTGCATTGACTCACTACACAATCTTGTGGTCCAAAGTGGTATTACATCAAAGTGCAGCCTAGTCCTAATTTTACTTCTGTTGATATCTCTAAACATAATAAAAGACACTTTAGACATAAATCAGTCTTTTCTTTTCTTTTGACTGATTAATTGTCATGTTACACAAAGCGTGCTTTTACAGAGTTTGCAAATTACAAGCACAACATACAGTTTAAGGCCCACAAATGAGAGACAATTGAAGTTTTGATATCATTGTTTTTATTTTTATTGTACAAAAATACATTTTTCTCTTCGAGCAGCTTCTCAGTATGTGCGATGTGCAAAGAACACAAGTTGTCAGGTATTCAAGTACTTCTTACTCATTGGATTTGGAGGTAGGCCTTCATATTTCAAAACACAGGTATGAGGTAGTGTGCAACAGCTCCCAGTCATAGTTTAGTGCTGGAACAATAAAAATCGATGGATCCAGCTGATTGAGAAGGATTAAATACGCTCCAATTTAGAGCAAAAGGAAGCCTATCGCACAGTGTTCTTACAATGATGAGGAAACCGTGTAACTATGCAAAAGTAAACATTTACGCAAAGAACTTTATCTTGAAATCCGGCCAAAAACATAACTTCTGACGCACATACAGTTACCAGGAAGTTTCCAACTGGACCTTCAAATTAAGAACACACTGCTTATTTCAGGAAACCGTTTTAATGCTAAATGTCCTTCAGTATCTAAGTGTATCCAGATTAACTGGAATTAACCTCCCAATTTTGTGAAATCATGCAAAGCACGCTGAAAATAACTCAACTGATCCTTCACTAAGTTCCCATAGAACTAAACGACACTCTTGTGTTTAATGGGATATTTTATCCCACAAAGGAAGTACTTTGTCCTGGAAAGATGGCAGCAAAACAAACTGCAGAGTCTGACTTTAGTCCACATTCATAATTCTTTTCAGTGCCAAAAAAAGAAGAAGCTTGGCATCACAAAGCTTCTAGGCCAAAGCTGGTATTACTGATGTCAAACACCATCAGTCAGTCACCGGTGCTGATGGCAGCTTGTTGACGAAACACAACAAAAACTTTGAAAAGGATAGCTCTATCTTTTTACTGACCTATTCTATAGGGATGCACCAATCCATGACACCTCAGATACAGTAAATATAACTTTTCTTCAAGATCTGCAAATTTTAAGTACCATCCATCCATTCTTGTACGCTCATCCAATTCAGTGTTGTGGGGCGGCTGGAATCTATACCAGCTACCAGAGGTGGGATACACATCCTCATACTCAGATCATTACTATTCAGATAATCTGGTCTATTATTGTAAAATATCAAATGAATAACAGACCACTTTTCCTTTAGGAGACATGGCTTTCTCCATGTGATCTGTTAAAATGGTGGCATTTGGGAATTTGGGAAGGAACAAAAGGATTTTCCAGAGTGCTTTGCATGCTGGGATCAACTCATTATAAGGTTTTCTTGCGACATTTTCACTTTACGAAAAATATACTCAAAAATTAACCAGGTAGACATAAGAAGAGTGGAGTAAGGAAACAGCAGTGTAATCCAGTGTGTAAATTTCAACATCTTCACTGACTGTTGTACTTCTGGGGCATTAAAGTCCTGAGATATTGACATGCAGTTTTTTTTCACATGTATGTGAGCATTGTTGCAGTTCCCACTGTTCACTACTAAAGGCAACACATCAGTTAATGCCCCTTTAAAGCGCAAGGTAACACTGAACTGACAGCAGCCACTACAGCAGCTGCTCTTCAATTTCCTTCATGTGACTGAAGGTGATGAGGATATATTTATATTTATATATATTTTTTAGTTGTTTTTTTAAGAGGTCAGACATAGGGTGGTGGGGTGTCCAAGGGGTAGTTTGTACTATTGGTGGGACCAAAATAGCCCCACGTCAGGTGCTACTTTACACAGCGGCTCAGGTTACAGTTCAACCAAAACACAGAGGCTCCAGAAGCACATGAGCGTGAACAGAAAGTGCTTTTCAGTGTTTAAATCTGTCCTTAGTTTTCTCGTCTCGTCCAAAAATAAAGATATTTATATTCATATATATATATATATATATATATATATATATATGTACAAAGTCCTACATGTAAACAACACCACGGTGTGGTGGACTCCTCGCCTGTCTGGTGCCAAGAAGTTTCACACAGCAGCTGAGTGTTTCGCTCCATCTCTGAGCTGTGGAGGCAAAAACAAACACACTAACAGACTTCAGTGAAACCACCGTCACAACAACTGCATGATCCTCACCCTCTAAACAGGTCAGTTAAAATGTGTGTTGTTACAGATTTTTACCTTTAAATGTAACAGCGACATAATAATCCCGATCCTGTGGCAGATTCTGCTCTGCATTTATAACCGTAAAGGGTCCGAGCCAGACTCCAACACATGCTGTAAACACTTGTGACCCACACGGATTCACAAATGTTTCACGAACAAAGAAACATTTGTGATGCTCAGATCATTAATTTAAAGTCTGCAGCTGGGTTGAGGGCTCTTGAAGGCACCACAGCCTGATTTCATTTTGTGGTGTCAGTCAGTAAGGAGACAGGTGCCACTAGCTATGTAAAGACCGTGCATCATTGGGTCTGCATTGAGCAGATCTGTGTGGTTTGAGGACCTGAGCAGACCCAAACAACAAGTGATAGCTTCTCACGGAGCCAGAGGAATCATGGATGTGGCTAAAAGCATCTGTGGTACATCCTCCCTGTCCTTTAAAATGAGATTTCAATTGTACAGTAACATCAAACGACAATGGGAAGAAACAGTGTTGACCTCCTCAAAGCATGACTATAAATATATACACCAATAAATGTTTTTTTTCATGTCTTAACTGACTGTATATAAAAGATGGACATAGCCATGTGGGCTCAATGTGAGAGTTTTTGAGCCAGCCTAAAGTGGTGTATTATGAGCACTTTGGCTTGTAACCAGTGTTTATTTTGATTTATTTTAATCGACTAAATGAATACGATTATAATTGACTAAACCTAAAACTGACTATAAAGTGTAAATATTTGTCACATCAAATGCAAATTTTGTTTTCATGCGAAACAAAGAACATTGAAGTTGTACAACAACAACACCAGCAACCTTGGATGCTGAAAAGTTGTATTGTTTCTCTTTGGCAGATCAAATGTGCCATCTAACCTTACTGCACGAGGAAAATCATTGTGATTGGATCACTTCCAACCTCATCCCGCCTTTCTACACAATTGTTCTGATTGGATCTCACCTTTCCAGAATGTTTTTATCTCATTTTCTTTGTTGATAAACGTGTCAATACATTTCATTATAATTTTTGTCCTCGTGCATGACTTATTAGTTCTCCTCACCCCTTCTTCCTGTTAAAAGGGAGTTTTTCCTTCCCACTGTCACCAACTGCTTGCTCAATCTTCTGATTTCTGGGGTTTTCTCTGTATTATTGTAGGGTCTCTACCTTACATTGTAAAGCACCTTGAGGCGGCTGTTTTTATGATTTGGTGCTATATAAATACAATTGAATTGAATTATTTAGTTATCATCTTGTCATAACAAAAGGTGAAAAGTATGGCAAATTATTATTTGGCAAACTTAACAGTGGTTGTAACCAGACTGTGTCCATAATTTTTTTTTCTTCTTTACTTTAATTCCCTCGTAGCTGAATCTCATGCTTCTGTGTTGCCACCATATTTTTACGTCCCCTAATTCATGTTCATGGAGGCAGGATGTGCCCACAATTAAAATTATCACAGTTCTGAGTATTTGCAGGCAGTTTGCTTTGGGTTTATTACAGAAGAATCTGACCACCCCCTAACTGTTTCTTGCCCCCCTCCTTATGTCCACGTGCCACCCCACCCCCCCAAAATCCGAGAAACGTCCCTGGCACTAATCGACTCTATGGGTGTGAGAAGCCACTCACCAGCTTCCTCTGGTTGCTGAGGCAGAAGGTGCAGATGGGCCGCAGGGAGGGCGCGTTGAGGGCGGCGGGGCCGTGCAGGATGCTCTGGTAGCGCAGGCAGGGCTGTCCGTCCAGGCAGTCCTCCCCCAGCAGCAGCACGTTGGCCAGGTGGGAGATGTAGCTGGAAGCCAGGCGCAGTGTCTCGATTTTGGAGAGTTTCCTGTCGGCGGGCTCGGTGGGGATGAGCGTCCGGAGCGCCGTGAAGGCCGTGTTCACGCTGTGCGTCCTGTCCCGCTCCCGCGCGTTGGCCGCCTGCCTCTGTTTGCTCACGCCGGGCAGACGCGCGTCTCCTCCGCTGCTCCTCCTCCGTCTCCTTCTTCGTTTCGGGGCTCCCTCCTCCTGGACCACCTGCCCCGGCTCCCTGCGCGGCGTGCAGCCGCCGTCGGAGCTGTTGCTGGCGCTGTCCAGGTCCTCCAGGTCTGAGGTGAAGCAGTCTGGCTGCACGGTGCACTCGCCGCCGGTGGACTTCATCCTGGCTCTGCTGCGGCGTGACTGGAGCTGCTGGGCCGTGCGGGCGGCTCGCTGAACACCACTTTATCCTGAGGGTGAAAATAGCTCTGGGGGTCGAGCAGCTGCCGCCGATCCGGTGACTTAGGGGGCCGGCACGCCATTTGTAATGACTGACGGCTGCTTTCTGGATCGCCAGCCCGCCACGGAGAAGAGAAGACAGGTGGAGCGTAAAGGGAATGGAGGAGGGGGGCACCTGTTGTGGTCTGGAGGATATGGGTTTAAATTAGGCTCCACCGAGGTGGGGCTCCCCTCAAGGCCAATAGGCCATATTCCATATTTGATTCAGACTGAAGCTTCTGTCCACTGATATCTGTTTACACTTTAATGGAAAATAAAAACAAAGCAACAATTCTGCAAATCATTTTCAGCAGCTTTCTCGTCATGTCTTTAAGAAGTCTTCAGGAATAGTTCTCCAGGCTTCTTGAAGGACATTCAAAGCTCTTCTTTGTTTCTGCCTTTTGTTCTGTTCTCTGTCAACATGATCCCACACTGCTTCAATAATGTTGAGGTCCGGGCTCTGGGGAGGCCGATCCATGACTGATAGTGTTCCACTGTGTGTTTTTCTGTCCAGGGATGATTTTACTGCATTGGCAGTGTGTTTGGGATCATTGTCATGATGAAAAATGAAGCTGTTGCCAATCAGATGGTATTCCATGGTGGTTTAAAATCTGATGGGACTTTTCTGTGTTCTATAATTCATGAATTTTAACAAGATCTCCAACACCACTGACTGAAATGCAGCTCAAACCATGACTGTGTTTTACTGATGGCTGTAGACACTGTTGTAGCTCTCCCGACCTCTTCTGTACATGCTGATGATGATTTGGACCAAAAGTTTGTGGTGCATTCATCACTCCATCAGACCTGTTGCCACTGATTTTAAGTCCAGTTCTTGCGTGATAGTTTTTCAAGCTCGCTGCTTCTTCTTTTGTCCAGTTTCCTCAATTTCTTTAAGGACACACTGCACGCCATGATGAGATATGCCAGGTTTTCAGCTGATAACTCTTTGGGAATCAATTTGTTGGTGCAAAAATACTATTTTATGTCAATCTGTCTTATCTTTGTCATTTTCATTGATTTATCTAAAGAAATAAAAAGAAGTGATGTGTTTTTGTGAGGCTGTTAGTAACAAGGTGCCTAAAGAAACACATTAAACGTGGTTCTGCCTCTTTTACAGATGGATTTTTTTTATTTTATTTGATCCACCATGGAGCGTTTTCTCTTCCTTCTTTCTTTTTCATGGATGAATTATCAATGTTAATATTTACTGAAAGGAAACCATTTCACAGAGATTCAGTCTGGACCTCTCTGACTTTGAACTTTACTGTGTGCGTGTGTGTATTCACTGGCAGCTCTCCTGGCTTGGCTGTCGGCTCTGAGCTTCACTGAGTGAACAGTCCAGGTGTTTTCCTCCCTGTCCGTCCCGTCCCTTCCCACTGTCTGTGCCCACCACGATGGACACACACACACCTCCTCCTCCACCTTGCCGAGTGCCATCTTTGGCGGTGGATATAAATATCTGTGAACACACTCATGTGTGTGTTGCTGAAAAACCTCTCAGCCACTTTCAGGCTATCACTTTCATTCAGATTAGACCTGAAAGGGGAAGTGAGTTTGGGCTTATTGATGAAATTTAATTTTAACATAAACATTTAAATTTCTCAGATTTTTTTTTTTTTTTTATAATCTTGATATATTTGTATTGTTGTCACCAGAGGGCAGTTAACTCCCAATCATCATTTCCACTCTTTTTGGGTTTTTTTTGGAGAGCGCAAATAACCTCCACAGATATGTGTGAGGTCAAAGGTAGCCCTGTTGCCACAGGAGGCCAAACAGGATTTAAATGAACATACTGGACTTAAAAGTCCCCCATAACTTTTTTTAAAAAAAAAGTTAATATGGAACAATTGACTCAAAACAGCAGAAAAGTCAGCTGGCTCTTTTGCCTTTGGCTGAGAGAGGGAAGGAGAGGAATCCTAATTGGTGTTGAGCTAATGCAACCGCATTAATCTCTTAATCCTCCTTTCCTCGCAGCCTTTGTTGCCCCGACCTGCTGGCTGTGAACTTGTCTGGCCCCTGCAGCAAAGTCAAATGCCTCTCTGCTGCTGCTCTCAGCCAAAGTACTTATTGTAAAACCTTATCTTTAAAAATAGTTTAAAAGTTTACATAATTAACTAAACAATCAGCAAAATGTGAAGGAACAACTGGAGAGTTTATTTCCAAAGTGTTTATGTGTTGTGTTGTAGAGATAAAAACTAGAGCTGAACTAGGGCTGTGCTGTACATTCATGTAATACCATCTTGTACCAGAAGATGGTGCAGTGAGTCAGCAAACCCTTATTTTGCCAGACACCCTTTTCAGACGTTCTTATTTGCAATGAAAGTCTGCCAGAAGTTAAGCAGCAGGTAAAATGCTGCCCCCGTGGTTAAAAAATAAAAGAAAGAAAACCAAATCTTGAATTCAACAAAGCTTAATTACAGAAGGTACCTGTAAGGAAATTAACAAATTAAAAGCATCATCAAGTTAAAAATACACCAGATCAGTGACGTAGCTAAGGGGAGGGCCTCAGGTGCCCCCTCTAAATTCCTTCAGTCATTTTTTCTGGGAAACAGCCTTTTTCTCTTCCATGCACCATAGTAAATACAACTGTAGACTTATTTACTCTTAAACTCATATAAATATGGAGCCATCCATTTTGTTACATGCACACCTAATAAATTTTTATGGAAGCAGGAAGTCTGTCCACAGTCTAAATCATTACAAGTTGCTGAATTTTCAATCACATATAAGTGATTTGGTTTGGTATTAATAAATAACCCCCCCCCCCCAAGTTCCTGTGCCACCCCATCTAAAAATTCCTGGAGACGCCCCTGCTTACATATATATGCAGGTTTTTAGGAAGGACAAGAAGCAGTACCTCTAAAGGAGCTTTATTTTCTTACAAAACAGCCAGTAGCCAATGCTTTGATAAGAAATAACAGATTATACACTGATTAAGAAATATACAACAGCAAATATGTGACAATATAAAACAACCAAGTAAATAAATAAATACTCTTACTGAGGTTTGGATTCACGGTGAAAAGGACAAACCCTGAAGATTTACAGTAAACTGCTGTAAATGAGTGAAAGAACCCAATGAGTCAGTACAGTTAAACTCTGAGGACGTGTTAATGTGTTAGGGTGACAAAATATCTTTTAGTGTTGGGACTGCAAATAATGTTGAACCTCAGGTGAGGATTTTTCCTTCTGAAGTGTAGGTTGTGTAGGTTTTAGATGTTAATCAAGTCTGGAAAATAGTTTTCCTCTGCAGCTTAAGAGCAATTTCTCATCGGTGTGACCAATTCCCCAAAACAAACAAACATAAAACAGGTTGTCCACGTGTTAGCTTAGCTTAGCACAAAAACGAGGGATAAGCTGCCTTTTTCTCCGTCTTGTATGTCGGCATCACTAGTTTCCATGCTAAGCTCAGCTGATGGTGACCTTTGGAGTCTGATTACGTCTTGGTGCTTTCCAGATCACCTGAGGGTTTTACCGCCGGCTGTTTGGTGTCAGCCTCGTGTGATAGGCAGCTGGAAAAAACAAAACAAATAAAAACATGAAGCTGGATAACTACACAGATCATCACCGAGAAGCAAAAAGACACAAACAGCAGAAATTTAACCTTATTTTGTATCTTTTAGTTGGTGTTTTATCTCCCTACACTTGATTATTTTCACTTTTTGTACTTTTTTTGTCTTTGTTTTGTCTTAACTTCTATTTTCTGCCATTTTATCTGCATCGTCTCTGTTAAGACTTTTAGCATTCCTCTGTTTTTTTTATATCTTGTATATCTTTTCTATACTGTAAATAATATTGTTTTAACTTTTGAATATTTCATTTTAATTCACCGTGGCACTTTGAATGCCTTAGTTTTACTTTTTCACTACTATTTTTTTTACATGTTTTTAAAAATATAGAGTTCTGTTGTACCAAAACAATTTCCCCTGGGAATAATTATCATTCTGATTTCCAATAATAATCCAATAATCACACCGTGACGCCTCTGCCTTTGTAAATGGAGGGACAGTAACTGCGTGTGTATATGTAAGCGTGTAAAACCTGAAGATAGTCAGATTAACAATAACAGTATTTTGTCTCTATCTGTCATTCTGCAATTCATCTCATGTAAATGTGAAAAAAGGCACATAACTTTGACGTTGCGTGACGAACTCTGTATTCCGCGTCCACATGTAATTTTTATTTTTTCTTGTAAAACAAAGGGGGGCCCAGCAAAAAAACTTTGGGAACCATTGGCCTAACCTAACACTCCTGCTCATCCTCAAAACCTCCATAACTCCTGACTTCCTCTTTAAAGATTCGCATGCAGAACTTTTGTATGTCTTTCTCTGCTGAAATTCCTGCACTTTGTCTGTCCTCCAGCTGGTGCAAAACAAACAAAACAGCTTCAGTTACTGGGAAGTTTGAAAAATAATAACAATGATACATGACATGTGATTGTAACGTGAGGCTGGACTGTGGCAATGAACTGCAGCTTGTAAAATCCAAACATATAGAGCAGCGTTTGGCTTCAATACATCATCGTCTGTAAGTGGCCAGTTCATGAGGATGGACTCATGTGTTTCTGTTTTTCTTCATGTGAGTCTTCTGTCTCTCATCTGCGAATCTGACAGTCTGGAAAAAGTGACGTTCCTCCAAACAAGGAGTAACAAATAAGAGGCCAAGACACAGAAAACACTTAACAAGTAGATCCTCTCCTCTTTAAACTGAGGCTCCATGTTCAGTTCTTACCCTCCTGGAGCAGAACGACCGAGAGAATCCATTCTGGCAGGCGCAGACATTCGGCCGGATGCAGCGACTGCCGTACAGACACTTCTGCTCACAGAGAGCTGAGACACAACAGCAACAGATACACAGTTAGAAGATCAAATAAATCAGTCCTGCTACAACGTTCTCTGTAAGATCCCATCTGAAGTTTATCATTCAAGGCACAAAGAAAACATTTCTGAAACAAAATGAGATTTAAAAAAAGCTCTTACTTTATATTTAGTGGGCCTGTGAGAGAAACATATCTGTACTAACATGGACTGCCACGTCATTTGACAGAAATGAAAATGATCAACCTACTGAATTCAAAGACACCCTGAAAATCAGAGTGAAGAAATGATGCAGTGGGCTGATCCCATTTCTTGGAATTTCATTGCAACAACTCAAAACTGTTCTCTGTAGTTTTTATGCAAGACTGACAACCTCGGGAACCTTGGATGGTGTCCCAGTCTGAGGTGCAACCTTGTGGTGTCAGATGGACCAAAACATAATGTCCAAGAGGAGTTCTGTTGAGTGTGACAATGAATCAATGGTATCGATGCCTACGTCCTCCATGCATCCTGCCTGTTCTCACCACATGAGGCTGGGCTTTGTCGCGCACCAGGAGCAACCCGGGACTCACTGCGCCATTATATGGTCTGACAGTCAGTCCAAGGATTTCATGGCAGTCAGGGTACGGTTGTGTAGCCTGCAGTGGTCTGTGGGATATTCCTCCCCAGACCATGACTGACCCACCACCAAGCTGTTCATGCTGAACGATGTTACAGGCAGCCTAACGTCCTGCACTATAACACATCAGACCCTAAACTAAAGTAACTGTTTGTGTCCTGGGATCTCCTACATGATCCTGGACACAGCAAACTTTCTGACAATGGCATGTATTGATGTGGCGTCCTGGAGGAGTTGGACTACCTGTGCAACCTCTTTAGGGTCTAGGTCCAGCCTCAGTGTCACTACTGCTACCAGAAATGACACTGAGGCTAGCCAAAGGCAAAAGTAGTAATAAAAAAAGCAGAGTAGGAAGGAAAAGCTGTGAGTGTCCTTCACCTGTAAGGCCTTTCCTGTTTTGGAGGTTGTCTTATTGTTGTCCCTCTAGTGTACCTATGAGTGTGTGTTTGGTTTTGATACTCACGGATCTGACACAGCGTGCCATGCCACCCTGGGGCGCAGTGGCAGGTGTTTGGACCGACGCACTCGCCTCCATTCAGACACTTCTGCAGACAGCTGGCTGAGAGGACACACGATGACAGAAAGCTCTGAACATCATCATCATCAAATATTTGTTCTGTTTTTCATTCACTTAATACATAATGTAAATTAACAAATTGACATATACATTTTTAAATAGCTGAGGTGCAGGGCTGTGCTCACCAGTGTTGGTCAAGTTACTTGAAAAAAGTAATCAGTAACTAATTACTGATTACTTCCCCAAAAAAGTAATCCCGTTACTTTACTGATTACTTATTTTCAAAAGTAATTAATTACTTAGTTACTTAGTTACTTTTTAAAAACACGATTTACAACCTGAATAGGTGATAAAGTGATAGATCTTTCAGCCCAATTCTACTTTTTCTGCATAATCCATCATACAAAATGTAATCAAATGGAAAAGTCTCTTTTTTTTAAACTTGTTTTATCAGTTTTAATCTTTTAACTTTATGCATCAAGCAAAAATTCAATTATATGCACCATTCTCTGACTTGAAGAAATTAGTTTAACATTTAAACCTATTTTCTGCACATTCCAGCACATAAAATAAAATATTTTTTGTGTTTACACTCAGTCTTTCAAATAGATGCAAGTAAAACACAGCAGAAAATAAATAAAATCAAAGACTAGCGGTCCTGTTGCTCTATTTTCACCTGTAAAGCAGGAGTTGGGTAGGCGGAGGTTTGCCCTGGTGCAGGTGTGCCGCAGCGGTCAGTGGAAGAATCCGCGAGTTTCTCTGTGAATTTCCCATTACGTCGTTGCGCACTCGGAGCTTGTTTAGGGTTTTTTTCGGCGTAAAAAGAAGTTTTCTTCCAACGCACAACGGACACTAATGTTTTTGTCACTTTTTATGGAATCAAACTCAAAGTAAGGTCAGTACTTCCACGCTTTAAACGCTGCACGCTTGTACTCTCTCCCGCACGCGATATATGATCCATTGTTGATCTGCACACAGCTGTTGTCATGAACGTCGCACTCGCTTACGTCACTGTCATGAGACATTCTCGCAAAAAAAAATCACGGTTTTAGTAACGCAGTAACGCAGCGTTCCTACGGGAAAGTAACGGTAATCTAATTACCGTTTTTGCAATAGTAATCCCTTACTTTACTCGTTACTTGAAAAAAGTAATCAGATTACAGTAACGCGTTACTGCCCATCTCTGGTGCTCACACCCGACATGTCAATCACAGCACACAGCCACGGCTCTCACAGCTGGAGTCCAACTGAAGGATGTGTCATGTGGTCTTTGTGGTCACAGAAGTCCACACAGAGCCCCGCCTTCACTCTGATGACATATTTAAATCACTTCGACCGGAGTAGGACTTGAGGGTAACAACAGTTCTCCTAAGAAAGCTTGAGCAAGTCAGCAGGTAACACTTATCTGTAATTAATCTCTTCTTCTTTTGAACTTCTGTCTCTTAGGTAACTGTTACCACTCTGCGAGGGTCAAAGGTCAGTCAAGTGAAACTCTGCAGGCACTACACCTGATGGTTTCCACATGTGAAGCACCTCTGCGGAGGTGTCCGTCAGCAGAGCCTGGAGTCAGCGCAGCTCTCCTGACTCCAGGTCAGTCTGAGAAACTCGCTGCGTGCTCAGGAGGTCGGCACGAAAGCAAGGCGAGAACCGAGGAACGTTTGCAGCGTTGTTTGTCACCTCACAAAAACTACAGAGCAGAATTTCATGAAACCTATTGGAGATGTGGATCATGGGTGAAGCAAGGACCTTAAACTGAGCAAAAATATGTTCTTATTTAATGTTTTTCATCTGAGGTTGTATTTACCTCTTTCCAGTTCCGCTAAGGATGTTTTTTATCCCCAAACATGTAAAACCTTAGAAGTGAAAGAGGCTGTACTCTGACTGTAGGTCAACATAAGAAGAGAGCAGAAGAAGTGTTCAGGTGTTCATGTCTGCCTGAGCGTTATGGATCATTACACGTACGTTTGTCACATCTCTTCCCTCGCCAACCGGACAGACAATCACAAACATCTGGACCAATGCACCGCCCGCCGTTCATGCACATGGGCTCACACACACCTGGAGAGGAGGAATGAGGGAGACAGTTTTAATCAATTAATTCTTTAGTTTGTCCAAAACATGACAGTAAAAGCACACAATCTGGAAATTAAAGTGACACAAGTTTGTCCACTTCATCCACGTCATCTTTAAAAGCAACTGAGTGATAATTAAAGTAACTGGAGCATCTGCAGACAAGGAAGATGACCAGGAGATGAAGAAGAAGTGCTTACTTCTCTCACACCGTCTCCCTGTGTATCCCTGCAGACATGAGCAGACGTTGTTTCTCATACACAGACCACCATTTTTACAGGGAGGGTTGCAGACAGCTGGAGGAGAAAAAACATATTAGAAAAAGTCCTGTTTTTCCTATATTATTGCACTCCAGTAGCTTTGCGTGATTAACAGCTCAAAATAATCCTTATTTATCTTCTACTGGGCCTCTCAGCTCATCTTCTTTCTGAAACAAGGCCTCTTAGCCCCTCCCCATTTAAGCTAGCTTTCTTCTGATTGGCTAGTCCTCACCAACAGACATCTGTAATGTCAGTATTAGGATAAACAGTCTCTATTAATACACTACACATACATAACCTGATTATTTGAAAAACTGGTCATGTTTAATATGAGAATCAACCACTAAAACAGTATTTTTGTGATTTTGAAAAAGGTAAAAGCAGAATAGCTCCCAATTTAGATGCTTTTTTAAAAGACACTTTAAGCTTTGAATCTAGCCTGCTGTAGATTTACCGTTCTGACAGTGTGCACCGTAGAAACCGTGAGGACACTCGCAGGTATTCGGTCGAACACACGAACCTCCGTTCAGACAGACAGGGGAGCAGAGAGCTGGAAAACAAAATTTGCAGTTAAACTTTACCCTAAACTTAAATCAGATCTTTGCCCCCTACAGCATGAGTAACACAACTCACCGGTTTCACAGGACGGTCCAGTCCAGCCTGGTGTACACATGCACTCATCTGGAGATGCACACTGGCCTCCGTTTTGACAGTGACGGCTACACACCACTGCAACCAACAAAAAAACCCCATTTATTTAATTCAATTCAGTGAATTTTTATGTTGATTTTGTGGCCTTGACGAGTTTTGTCTCTACAACATTAGAGACAAAACTCCAATAATCAGACAATCCCCTTTGAACAGCACTTAGCGAAAGTGGGGAGGAAGACCTCCCTTTTAATAGGAAGAGACCACAATAACAGTTATGAAAGAAAAAGTTTTTAAAAAAATATTGTAAATTAAGACCGTAAAATTAGAAAGAAATACCCGAAACAAAAGAACAATGTATACAAATGTACTGCTGTTTTAAAAGATCTTCACTGATATTGATATAAAAGAAGTAAACTCACTTGTTTCACATCGAGGACCAACAAACCCGTAAGGACAGGAGCAGGTCTGCAGTCCCACACAGGTGCCTCCATTTTCGCATGGTGACCTGCACAAGGCTGCACACATGGAGTTTAGAAATGAGATGTAATACTGACATATTTTCAGTGCATGCTCTTATAGACTGTAAATAAAAGTGGACATAACCACTGCGACATCAGTCATAGGTTTGTGAAGACTTATTTTGAGAGCTCAATATTAGCTTCACACCCACACTTACTTTGTATTGGTGGAGCTGGAATTAATCTGATCTACCTAGCTAGCTTGCATGGTGTTCAATTACATCTATCAAAATACATACCCGCTAATTAACATTAAGTAACAAAAAGATAAAATAATGACAATTCACAGAACATGTGGGACTGCACAGCAAACCATATTACCTGTCTACTAAAAATGCCCCAACAGGCACCAACACTATAAACATACTCCAGAGGTCCAGTTAAATGACTCTGATTAACTAAAGTGATGGCTAGCGCCTGTATTCACTGAACCCTGTGTAATTTTAAGCCTTAATACAGTTTAACTGGGTTACTTATAAAGAAATAGTTTTCGTTTTAGGCTGTAAATATTTTTATTTCTGCTGTAAATTTGGATTTTTTAAACATGGGGCTCAATGGGATTGACATACTTTTTGGAGGCAGCCTCAAGTGGACATTAGAGGAAGTGTAGCGTTTGTCACTTCACTTTTCATCACCTCAGGTTGTTACTTGTATACATGAGGTGGTGTTATTTACAGTATTACTTAATGGTTAAGTGAGCTTCATAGCAGCTACCAGAGGTAGTTGAAGAATTTATAAGCTATTATAAAAGTTAATCATTCTTAAGTTTTAAGCCTTTAATTAATTTGTTGTCTCAGTATGTTATACTAAAAATGTGCATTAAATAGATCCTGAACTGGATTAACTTGGAAACAGAAGCAAACGTTACCTTCCTGACAAGTCTCTCCATGGTATCCTCTGAGACACTGGCAAACATTTGGTGCAATGCAAACCCCACCATTCTTGCACTCCGGATCACAGATGGCTAATAAAATATGGGAAAACAATTATTTTAGACTTAAATTATTAAAAAATAAATTCTAATGCTATTGCTTTTTACCTTTTTGGCAGCTAGATCCAGTGTAGCCTGGTTTGCAGCGGCATGTGTTGGGTGCAGCACACTCCATGTTCCTACCGCATGCATGCCTGCAAACAGCTTGAAACACAGATGGGGAGGAGCGTTAAGATGTTAAACCTACATATATTTTTCTATTAGACTGGTTTATCTCTCTTTTGTGGCACATGGACTACATACTAGAGATGGCACATACCACTTTTTTATGTCCGATACTGATACCGATATCATAAATTTGGATATCAGCCGATACCGATATGAATCCGATATAGTGTGTTTTTTAATCAATAAAACTGTTTTTTTAATATCTTGCTGCATTTTGTATAAGTTCAAACTCAAGTTAAAAAAAACAAACACTAAAGCTATTTATGTTATACCTGTATGCAAAAAATACACTGCAACCAAAATATTTCATAGTTCAGCAATACTGATCAATCTAATAAACTTAAACCTACTGCATCCTCCCTATTCTGGTATTTTAAAGAGCAAGCAACCTAACTAATAGGGTTGCAAACTCCCAGCAAAAAAAAAAAAAAAAAGGGAACCACCCCCACCCTCCACCTCATGATGCTTAATCGACGTAATCAACTTTAATTTGATGCAGTGTCAAAAAAAAAAAAATGCACAGAAATAAATTATTTTTCAAGAATAATTAAATAGATTCAACATCTTTCTTCAACAGAACTGCAGACTGCACAGATGGTACCTTCCCAAAGGAAAAAGTACTATAGCTTACTAGGGTATATTAGACTTAATAGTTACTATATACAGTAATGGACTTCTATACATTTTACATCAGATTAAAACTTTGGGTGTAAGAGTCGGATAATTATTTATTAAAAGCTAGACATTTTAAATGAGAATAAGAAAGAAAAGGATGTCTTTGTGCCCCCCTTTTCCCTGTTCATGCCCTATCGGCCCCCCTCCTGGTGTAGAAAGTAATATTAAATAAATTCTAACAACAGATTATCAAGCTTAGACGTGCTACTGTTGTTCAGCCGCTGGTTTCCTCTTTGTGGCGCGAAGTGGGCGATAAACAAACAAGAGTGTCTGCTTCCACTTGTCTTTGCAATAGGATGATGTCGGCGTAAATGTGCTGTCATATTCGTTGTGTTCCCACTAGTGCTGTCAGCGTTAATCTCGTTAAAATGGCATTAACGCCATAACGCGGCAAATCTCGGTTACCACGGATCGCCCCGTGCTTGGGGCTGGACGGCATCAACACGTTAACAAGCTAACTGCGCTAACGCACGAGTTCCCACAAATTGAGCATTGCGTGGCACATCCGACATACTGTTTTACTTTTGTCCATGACGTGCTTACCATCAGGGTCATACTTCACATGAAAACCAAGATAGTTCCAAACGCCAGATCTGAATGGGGGTGTGGCAGGTTCAATTTTGGGTAGCATTGAGGCAGTTGCCATGTTGCAACGAGCTTAGCTTCTGTCTTGCTAGCTTGCGCTGTGCTCAGTGGATCTGCACTCGACAGTGCAGCCTAGGCGGAGTAGTCAAACACAGATCCACTGAGCGCTCAACACAGACAGCATCGTCAGAAGAAAAGTTGATAAAATAAATAAAAAATGTTGTATTGTTCGATACATATGCGTACCGAACCGAAAGTACTGTATCGAACGGTTCAATATCGATACGAGTATTGTTGCACCCCTAGTAAAGACCCTACAATAATACAACTGAACATGCTGCAAATTTTAGGTTTGCAAATTTGCATCAGAACTGTCAAGTGGGGTGATGATTTGGGCTTGTTCCCAGCCCCCGGACCTGGGTACCTTGCAATCAGTGAGTTCACCATGAACTCCTCTGTATACAGAAGAATTCTGGAGTCAAACCTAATGCTTGGCTAAAACTGGGTCATTTAACAGGACAATGATCCCAAGCACAGCAGCAACAGAATGGCTGAAAAAGAAATAGAATCAAAATAGTCAAAGTCCAGACCCCAACCTGAACCTGCCAATTTTTTTGCCAGACCCTATAATAGTCGTGCATTAACAAACCTTCAAACCTCAATGAACAGAAACACAGTGATCCCCAGTGACGTGACAGTGACAAATTAAGTCATATATGTTTACTTCATGTTATTGCTGCTAAGCTATTTCATGGGGTGTACTTAGTTAACACAAGATTGCTGCAGAAGAGTCCTGTTGAAAACAGTTTTTCATAGCTGTATCTTATATGAATAATAACTGTGATGGCATCAGCCACACAGGGGTAAATTAGTCCATTTTTCACTTTATTAGTTTGCTTTGCAGTTTTCTTTAATATAATTCATTAATCATTTGGTTAAACCTAACACTGGTATTATGAAGCGCGCACATAGTAACATTGTGTGGTTTTTCTAAAATGTTTTGTTATATTAATTATGTTTCTCTTTCTTTGAGTTACCTGGGTTTGGGCGGTGGCTGTTTCCTGTCTGGGCAAAAGGCGTGGCTGAGGACTCTGGGAACAAAATGCCTGCTCAGCAGGACTAACCATGGGCTTACCAGGAGCAGGGGTGTTTTAGGTTTAGTTAGGTTATTCTGTGCTTAGTTAATATTAGTGTGTGTGTTTTTTGTTTCCCCCCTATTGTGTTCAAATGGTTCGGCCAAATCATTATAAAAGCTACCCTCATGTGTCTTTGTAATTAGGTCAGTTTGTGAGTTAAGTTGTGTCCCACTTTGTTTTGTTTAAGTTTCTGGAAATTCCTTTTTGTAGAGTTATATTTAGTTGACCTCTTTTATGGGCCTGCTAAGTATGTTTTTGAATTTTGTTAATTTTGGACTTTTTGAGGGTTAAAATAAAGAAAACCCTTTTTGAAGATATTTTTTTGCCTGTGTCCTCTTTGCTTTGGCTGCTTGGTCCCTCACAATTGGTGGCAGCAGTTGGATCTGCCAGTTGAGGACACAGTTTTTTTTTCTTTGAGGTTTTTTCACCCCCAGAAAAAAAGGAAAATGCATCGGGGAGGAAAGGTGGAAAAGAAGAAAGGAGTAACTGTTCAGAAGGAAGCTGATGCTGAGGAGGAAATTGGAATCTCTGAAATGGTGGAGAGCACTGAGGTTGAAGAAAGGGAGCCATCTCTGTCAGATCTGATGTCAATATTGCAAGCTCATATGGGTCAACAGGAGGCTCGGGAAGCAAGGCAAGAAGAGGTAACTGCACGACAAGAACAAAAATTCAAAGCATTGCAACATCAATTTCAGCTTTTACAGTTAGAGGTGCAGTCCCGGACATCACCAGTACCAGAGCTACCATTACCTACCACAGAGTCACCAGAGTCAAGGGAGCTACCTCACATTTCTAGTTCTCCTCAAGCTCAAGCTGAATCCAGTCAGTCATTATCAGGTCAGTTTTCATTGCATGAACCCAGACTGGAAAAGTTGACTGATAGTGATGATATTGAGCATTTTTTGACTACATTTGAACGCATTGCCTTAGCATATCGTTGGGAAAAAACAGACTGGGTTTTTCGATTAATACCACTGCTAACGGGCAAGGCAAGAGGGGCATACGTTCATATGGATATTGATGACTCTCTCAGCTATGACAAAGTTAAAGCTGCAATTTTGTCCAAGTATGTTAACCCTGAGACCTACAGGCAGCGATTCCGTTCACTGGAAGTCAGGCTTGATGAGAACCCTAAGGAGTTGTATGCTCGACTTAAAGATCTGTACGGGAAATGGATTCAGCCAAAAGGTAAAACGAACCAAGAAATTGGTGAAATAATCATCCTTGAACAATATTTGAGAATGTTGTCCCCTGAGCTACAGGTTTGGATTCGAGAGCACAATCCGTCTTCTGCAGTGAAGGCAGCTGAGCTGGCAGAAGTGTTTGTAGCTGCCAGGAGGAAAGGGCAACCTTGGACCTGTAATGCAAATAAAATGCCAAAGGAAGGCCCCAAATCAGCCCAGATGTATCATCAAAGGCCATTGTCAGCAGATAAAACTCCTGTGGGTGAGAACCAGTTTGCTGGCAGACCATTAAAAAATTCAAAAAAGATCTTTTGTTACCTCTGTGGGTTAGAGGGCCACACAAAGCCAATGTGCCCAAAAACCTCAGCTAAGATGGTTCAAATGTGTTTCATGCCACGTCCACATGCTGAACAGGGGCTCCAGTGTGACCAGACTGTTAAAATGATAAAAATTGAAGCTAATGGAACAACTTTAAGAGTTTTACTTGATTCTGGTAGTTCTCGTACGTTGATACACAGAGATTTTGTGCCCCCCAATATTGTCCGTGTTAGTGACACCATCCCCATTTGTTGTGTGCACGGAGATGAGAAGATGTACTCAACAGCTGACATGTACATTAAAGTGAATGGACAGACTTACCTTTTAAATGTTGGGGTGGTTGATAACCTGCCTTATTCAGCTATTCTGGGACGAGATTTTCCAGTGCTTTTTGATTTGTTGGAGTCAGACCAGAATCATCAATGCAATGTGGCTGTTACTAGAGCCCAAGCTCAAAAATCTAGTGAAACCTCAGTTTTCAGTGCCTTGCCATTTTTTAATGAGGAATGGGAAGTTGCACCTGGGAAGCCTCGGAAAAGTCGCAGACAGAGGAGACAGGAGAAGTTCCAGCATACTATAGTACACCCAGAAATGCATACTGACCCAGACTTGCCTTTGGGACTTCAAATTCCTGGCAATATAATAGAGTTGCAAAAAACTGATCCTAGTTTAGCTTCCTGTTTTCAGCGAGCGATAGACAAGGACCAAGTAGAGGAGGCAGGCATTAACAAAAGTGACTATGTCTTGCAAAATGGCATACTTTACCATGAGGTGGGCTCACTTCTGAAGCTAGTGGTCCCCCAAGAAGTTAGAGAAACAGTGCTTAATCTGGGACACTCTATTCCTTGGGCTGGCCACCTTGGTAAGCACAAAACCACAGCTCGTATTAAACAACATTTTTTCTGGCCTGGCCTCCATAGAGATGTAGCCTACTTCTGTAAGAGCTGTCCTCAGTGCCAGATGACATCCTCCAAAGTCCCTTCCAAAGCTCCACTCCAACCACTGCCTATTATTGGTACCCCATTTGAGCGCCTCGGAATGGATATTGTTGGACCCGTTGAAAAGAGTAAGTCAGGGAATCGCTATATGCTTGTAATCACTGATTATGCAACTAAATATCCAGAGGTCTTCCCACTGAAATCCATCAAGGCAAAATCAGTAGCTTTCTGCCTTGTACAGCTCTTCGCAAGAGTAGGGTTCCCACAGGAAATACTGACTGATCAGGGGAGTAACTTTATGTCCAACTTACTAAAACAGGTGTACAAGCTGCTGGGCATTAGAAGCCTGAGGACCACCCCATACCATCCTCAGACTGATGGGCTAACAGAACGGTTCAATCAGACTCTGAAGCAGATGCTCCGGAAGGTGGTAGATAAGAATGGTGCTGATTGGGATCAGTGGCTTCCTTATCTTCTCTTTGCCTACAGGGAAGTGCCACAAGCCTCCACTGGTTTCTCTCCGTTCGAACTTTTGTATGGGTATGAGGTACTAGGACCTCTAGCCCTGTTAAGAAACATCTGGGAGGGAGGCAAGGAAAAGATGGACTCTGTTAACATTGTTTCCTATGTTGTGCAGATGAGGGAGCAACTGCAGAAAATGAGTGAGCTTGCTCAGTCAAATATGACCAAAATCCAGCAGAAGCAGAAGTTTTGGTATGACCGAGCAGCTCGTCAGAGGTCTTTTAGTCCTGGACAAAAGGTGTTGGTGCTCCTCCCCACTGACAACAACAAGCTATTGGCTAAGTGGCAAGGGCCCTTTGAGGTTCAGAAGAAATTGGGGTCCACTACTTACCAAGTGTTCATCGCTGGAAAGCCACGCTCCAGCAGGGTTCTGCACATAAATCTTTTGAAGGAATGGGCGCAGCGCCCTGAAAAGACAGCAGAGGTGATGCTCATAAGGGGTGTGCCAGAGGAAGAAGAGGTTGGTGAGCAATACTTGCCTTTTGCTGATGTGGTAGATTTTGACCTTAGTCATCTGCCAGATGATAAACAGCTTCAGGTGAGAGCTGCATGTAACTCTGAGGTGCTTCAAGTGAATCCTGGCCGAACAGATATTGTTGAGCATGACATTGTCATTAAAGAGGGCGTCTCAGTAAAGCGTTTGAGCTACAGGATCCCTGAACGTCTGCTGATATCCCTGAAGAAGGAAATTGACCTCATGTTGTCCTTGGGGATCATCGAGCCATCAAAGAGTGAGTGGTGTAATCCGGTGGTCCTGGTGCCAAAGAAGGATGAAAGCATGAGGTTCTGTATAGACTTCAGGTACCTAAACTCAGTATCACTGTTTGATTCATACCCCATGCCACGCATTGATGATTTGCTGGAACGGCTGGGGAAGGCAAAGTACTTGACCACACTTGACCTGTGCAAGGGATATTGGCAGGTGCCACTCACAGAGTGATCAAAGAAGTTGACTGCCTTTCGAACACCTTGGGGTCTCTTCCAATTTACAGTGATGCCATTCGGGCTGCATGGGGCTCCAGCAACCTTTCAGAGATTAATGGACCAAGTACTATGTGGTTTCTCAGATTTTGCATCTGCATATCTTGATGATATTGTCATCTACAACACCACATGGGAGGAACACTTGGAACATCTGCATGCTGTCTTCGACCGTCTTGGCGCTGCTGGGTTGACCGTGAACCCCTCTAAGTGTGTTTTTGCCTCTGCTGAGACTGCGTACCTGGGCCATGTGATCGGGAATGGGGTGATCAAGCCTCAAGTCAGTAAGATCCAAGCCATTGAGTCTTGTCCTCTCCCACAGACAAGGAAGCAACTAAGATCCTTTTTGGGCATGGCAGGCTTTTATCGTCGGTTCATACCACGATTCTCCACCAGGGCAGCTCCACTAACGGACTTGATAGGCATCAAGTGTCCTAATCAGATTAACTGGACAGAGGAGGCTATAGCAGCTTTCAAGGACATCAGTCAATCACTGAGTAGTGAACCAGTTTTGTACAGTCCAGACTTTAATGAGCCCTTTTTCCTTCAAACTGATGCATCTCATAGGGGTCTGGGAGCAGTGCTACTTCAAGGTTTGGAAGGAGAACGTCATCCTGTTGCTTATATCAGCCGAAAGCTGTTCCCAAGAGAGGTTCGGTATTCAACAGTGGAAAAGGAGGCCCTTGCCATCAAGTGGGCCCTTAATTCCTTCAGGTACTACCTTCTTGGAAGAGAATTCACCCTGGAGACGGATCACAGTGCACTTCAGTGGATGGAAAAGATGAAAGATAAGAACGGAAGGATCACAAGATGGTACCTTGCTCTGCAACCTTTCCGGTTTGTCATCAAGCACATTCCTGGGAAGAACAACGTTACCGCCGACTTCCTCTCTCGCTGTACCAGCGAGAGTCCTGAAGAAGGGGTGTGTGTGATGGCATCAGCCACACAGGGGTAAATTAGTCCATTTTTCACTTTATTAGTTTGCTTTGCAGTTTTCTTTAATATAATTCATTAATCATTTGGTTAAACCTAACACTGGTATTATGAAGCGCGCACATAGTAACATTGTGTGGTTTTTCTAAAATGTTTTGTTATATTAATTATGTTTCTCTTTCTTTGAGTTACCTGGGTTTGGGCGGTGGCTGTTTCCTGTCTGGGCAAAAGGCGTGGCTGAGGACTCTGGGAACAAAATGCCTGCTCAGCAGGACTAACCATGGTCTTACCAGGAGCAGGGGTGTTTTAGGTTTAGTTAGGTTATTCTGTGCTTAGTTAATATTAGTGTGTGTGTTTTTTGTTTCCCCCCTATTGTGTTCAAATGGTTTGGCCAAATCATTATAAAAGCTACCCTCATGTGTCTTTGTAATTAGGTCAGTTTGTGAGTTAAGTTGTGTCCCACTTTGTTTTGTTTAAGTTTCTGGAAATTCCTTTTTGTAGAGTTATATTTAGTTGACCTCTTTTATGGGCCTGCTAAGTATGTTTTTGAATTTTGTTAATTTTGGACTTTTTGAGGGTTAAAATAAAGAAAACCCTTTTTGAAGATATTTTTTTGCCTGTGTCCTCTTTGCTTTGGCTGCTTGGTCCCTCACAATAACACCATTAGAAATTGGTTCTGCCGATTTGAGATATTTGGATGTCAAAGAGAACAGGTTTACCTTTACAGGTATGCCCATTTCCAGTATATCCTACTGGACACCTTCCACAGCGGAAGCCCCCATCCTTGGCTGGTTCACACTGGACACCAGGAAAACATGGCCGTTCGGCACAAGCCATCAAATGTTCGTCAGCTAGTGTACCACTTCCAGTTGATGACTGGCTGGATGTAGATCTTTGTGCCAGGGAGCTATAGACCTTGTCGGGTGTTGTGAGGGTCAGCACTGGCACAATCTTTGGCATCTCTGATCCTGGCTCAGTTTCATCCCCGTCTGCAGAGAACTCAGACTCAGAAAGTGAGTAGGACAGAGAAGTGAGGGCTGCTGTAAGTGGGAGGGCAGGTCTTGGTGGAGTCCAGGGTTTGGTCTGGGTGGATGTCAGGTGGTTGAGCTGAGGCTGGGTTGTTTGTTTAGCTGCCGTTACTCTTCCAGGCTGAATGGAGAGCCGAGGTGCAGCGGCAGTTACTTTAACAGGCGTGGCACCAGTAAGAGCTCCTTCAGACTTCTGGAAGATGATCATAAAGTGAGTAAATGGACTTTAATGTCCATCTGTACAATTTTCTTTTAATGCTTTGAACAGTTACCAACTCACCTTGGAGACTGTTACATGGGGCATGACAATCTCCCTGGAGGCACTGGCGTATGTCCCAGTGTCTGATCTAGGGTTGGCACGTGTGATGTGAGTATTTGCAGCGACATCCCTTGAAGCAGAAATGATGGCCTCTCTTCTTCCTGTGCCACCCTCTCTACCTGATCCTGTAACTTGGTGCGACCTAATGAAGGATGAGGACAGGTGCTTGACACCATACCTGTTGGGCAAGTTGGGTAGGTGGACATGGACGACTTTGCTGCTGCTACTTCCATATGAGGATCGGCTGGACTTGCCTAGTGTCTGCTGCTGAGGCAGGTGATTGGATGCTGAGGAAAGGGATAACGATCATATTAGCTTGTATATCACATTGATGATACAATCATAACTATAATTTATACAACTGCCCTTGGGATATTGTTCCTACACAGTTTTTGGACACTCCAGAACCTTCAATTTCCCAGATTACAAATTTTGCTAACAAAGCAGTCCATGTCCTTATTAAATAACCTTGCCTGAAAAGAGTTAAGTAATTTTTATTTCTGAACTTATATTTCTATGATGGAATTCATGGAGAAAATGCTGTATGCTCAGCCTTTTTTCTTTTTAGACTAAGCCACTGAAAATTTCCGATCACGCCTCAGGACAAAATATGCTCTACACAAACTTTTTAATGATGACGTGCTGCCTTTAAACTCCAGTAATTGTTCCATTTTGTTTCCAGTAAGATTTAGATCTACTTTCTTGCGAACCCTCTTGAGGATTAGGCTAGCATCTAAGGCACTGTCCTGAAAAATGGGTTCTTCTCTTCATGTACAGCCCCAATTACTTATGGTGTGCCTCAAGGTTCCAGTTTAGGGCCTATTTTATTTACCTTGCATATGCTCTTGCAGAAATCTAATAGTTCATCCACTTCTTTGCTGATAGAATCCGGATCAAGCCAAAAAGGTATTACTTTTAAGATCAACTGCTTGTAGTTTTTCTACAAAATAAGGGAGATTTGGCAGTGCCTACTCGATAACTCTGGAACAATCAAATGTTAAGTCTCTAATGAAACGAAACCCCCAAAGACATGCATGTTTTTGATGGCCTTCACATATTCTTACTGTTTTTTATATTTTAGTGTTACATTTCTTTCCTGTTCTGTCTTGTTTTTAGAATACCTTTGTTAATTTTATTTATATTTTGATTTTATACAACTGGATCCTGTATTCTGTCTTTCTTTCTATTTTTTCGATATATTTATGTTCTCCACAGTGGTATGGACAGCACTTTGGTCATCTCCAGTGGTTTAAAAATATGTTACAGAAAGAAATCTGATTTGGCCCTAATTAGAGTTAAGTAGAACAGCAGAGTGGCCTCAGTTACACAGGCCTCAGACTGGTGTGAGGGGTTATTGGCAGTTGCTGTGAAATAGATTGCCAGTCACGCACCCTAGAGGCCTGTCACAAAGCTGCTTGCAACTACCAGTTACTAGGGAAAAATATGTATTTTCCCAACTGATTGGTGAATGGTTGCTAGCTGTCTGTAGGTGAAAGTGGTCACAAAGAGAGTGCAGTATGAAAACCCTTGCCACTAGCAGATTGCTGCAGTCACATGTAGTCTTATGACACTAACCTGCCTGCAAACAGTATACAATTGCTCACAAAATTAGTGAAATTTGAAAAAAATTTGTCTCAAGATGTAAACAGAAAATGTTTAACTTCAAAGTAAAAACTGCAACCAAGACATTTTAGAAGGTGCAACTTTTCAAATGACTGCCACTTCCTATTCGTGTTGGATTTTTCACAGTCTCACCACTCTGTGAGCAGTTGGTAAGTATTTGTAGACAGCATCTTCCATACAAACAACTGGTGACAGTGCCAGCGTCCCAGTGACCAAAATAATTGTAAGGAGGTTTTCAGTGCAACATTATAAAGTTCTGTGTGACCAATTTCACCTAGCAACAGCTCGCAACCTTCAGCAATGACATGCCAAGCGGTTTATTCATTGGTGGTTAGCAGGGGTTTATTGATTGGTCTCTAGGCATGCATAACTGAGGTTTTAGCAATCAGTTTCATTGCAACCAGTCAGGGAATATAAATTTTTCCCTAGCGGCCAATGGTTACCAGGTCAACCAGCAACTAGATCTGAGGTACTGAGCCCTAAGATATTCATATTTCTACCCCAAAACGTAAATTTCCAGTCATAGCTTTGGAATCTTTACTGAGAAGCATTAGATTACTAAAATATGCTAAAGAAGCAGCTTTGGGTGCTACAGCTCATGTCATTATAAAGCTGCCATTGATGTCATTCTGCTGTGTATCGCGTATGTGTCGCTGCGTACTAAACACAGCTTGACAGGCTTAACAGAGGTTTGACAGGAATCTGCAAAACGCTGCATTAAATGATAAAATACAGCAAAATAAAACTAAAATTGAAAAGCAGAACATCTGGTCAAACGATGACTTGCTGAAGGAAAAAAGCATGTCTGCTTTCTGTCCTTGGACAAATAAAAGTAAAGAGAAGAACAGCAAAGCAATTTAAGCGATTAATGTCTTGTTTGTGGTGATGTGACTTTCCAGACAAACACAGTCCACAATAAAGGGATTTAAGTTGGAATCAGACTGTCTCTTTAGAGTTGTGAGCCCCCCACCATCTCCCCTTGTGTGAAGTCACATTAAGGAATCTGCTGTAGAAACTTTGTGGAACCGACTCAAAAAGCAATGCACCAGAGGTGGTTATTTCATTCAGGCAGTCTCCAACCACTTACGCTGATTTATCTCCTGCAATAAATGACATTCTTTCCAATCAAGAAAAACACATAAAGCAACATCAGGGAAACCAGAATATAACGAGTGCAAAATAAGCTCTTAAAAGCAGACCACAGTGTATGGAAGGATGCACATTACTGACAGATGTTTTCATCAGATTAATGCTTATTTTTTCCTTTGAAAAACAACACAATGTGTTTTTGTACAAAGAATAGGAAGAATATGCTATATAGAGCAGACACCCCAATTTGGGCTGCTTTTGTGACTCAATTACAGCATTGACCAATCATGTGTGGGGCTAGATGTGACCCAAAGGTTATGAAACACCTGATGTCCAGCCAGTGTAAGTAGATCCCTGGCTGAAGTGAGTCAACAGCATTAGTTAGTTTAGGGTTAAAGGAAACTTCAACTGCATTCAACTGCTATTTTTTTTTTTAAATGTCCTAAAGGCCTGTGAAAAACTCTATAATCACTCTGGTTACTGCAAAGTCCCTGACAAGACTTAAAAATCATGGAAGCTTATCCCCAAACGCATTAAAATATTAAATGTAAAAGCTCCCTCACCTTCCTTGGAGTTCTTCATGCAGATGCGACCGTTGCCATAAAGTCCAGGTGGGCAGCGGCCACAGACATAGCCCACATGTGGCGGTCTGCGGTTGATGCATTGAACCCCAGGAAAGCAGGGCCTGCTGGCGCATGTAGCTGATAAACTGACAGCCAAAGACCTCACTGATCCTGGGAGATAAAGTTGTATGAGATCAATCATTGTCCTATAAGAAGGCTCGGATTGTAGCTTTCCCAAGCAAACACAATCTGCATCTCTGACATCTGACATCTCTGAAAACATACAAATAAAACTGTTGCAAAGTTCATTTTTGCTTTCTTTCATTAGTTATAGTCTTACAAGTATCAAATATTAATATACTTATAAATATCCTTGTGTGCTCTGTAATGGTTCAATCAGACTAGAGAAGTAATAGGCAATGAGGAAAAAATCAACGATTACACTGACGGTGTTCCACCTTCAACCTGTAGGCGTTCACTTTTGATCACAAGGCACACAGGCCTCCTTGTGGGAGGCAACGTGTCTCCATACAGTCGCAGTCTGACCTCTCTCAAACAGATTGGTGAAGGTTTACAAATAGTTGCAAACTCATTTATAAATGCAGACAGACTGCCAATGAGTCAGCCTACACCGATGACTGCAATTAATCTGCAACTTTCTCTCCAATGGAGCACTAATATCAACAGGTTGCTAAGTCGTTAACTGTGTCATCTTACAGGTAAATAGAGTCAATAATCGTGAAGGATTTTCTGAATTTCTGTTTTGCAACTATGAGGTTCTCACTTGATACTAAATGTAAATAGTTAATGTGAATTTCTGTGTATGTAGAAATAAACAGGTTTGCATTTTTTGGTCAGTTTATCACAGTTAATCCCGTATTATCATAAACAGTAAGTAACTGACGCATGTAATTGCCAACTTGACTCCATTCAATTGCAAACAAGCCTGATTTGATCTTATTGCTTGTTTTATAACTATCTTGATGCACTGATGACTCATTGAAGACGGCAGCTGACTGCGAGTGATCACAGATCTGGTCCTTGTCTTTGAAACAACCATTTCAAGAAGCAGCAAAATTGAAAGTTGCTCACAAACGATCGCAATGATCTTGGGTGTGCCATGGTCTCCACTGATTTTCCTATTGTGACTGCAGCATTAGCTCTGTAAGGTAACATATCATTGAACTACAGTTTTCCTGAATACAGAGTAAAAAAACAATATTTTTTTTGTCTTAATTGTTTTTGTTTTATGTGAATTTCCCTGTTTCTGAATGGTTGTTCAAGCACACACAGTGGTAAGATCTCCAAAAAAAGATCACATTGGTCGGTTGTTCCTAACATCTGAAAACGACCTGTTTAAGTGTTCTCAAATTGAAATCCTGAATCCCCTTAGGGCAGCTTTTATAGCTAAACTAAAAAAAATATGTATACTATAGTATGTGAATTATTTTCCTGGTACTTATTTTAATGACTGTGATAAAACATTATGGCCAGAATGACTGAATGTTCCCTTTTAAAGTCTCCTTGTCTTCATATTTGCTTGAGGCTCAGCACAGTGTGATACCTCGCACATTAAGGAAAACTTAAATGGAATTTATTGGAAATTTGGGGCTTACCTGCAGCTGGTCTATCATGATCTGATGGTGAAGCTACAGTCGGAGGATTGCTTGTAGTGTTTCTGAATTTAGATTGCTCCTGCTTGACTCGGTGTGGCACAATCTCTGAGAGGTTCTTGAACATGTCTGTGTTAGTCCTGGATAGGTTTAGGTTAACTGCTTGAGTTTCCCGTGAAGAATCTATATTTGTTTGGGGAACGGTTGGTGTTTTGCGTCTGCTGGTTTCTGCTATTGTGACTTCAGGGCTGGAGCTAATTCCTGCTGTCCTTCTCCAGGTGGTTGACTTCATTTGTGGGTCAATTCTTGGAACTGTTTTCCTGGCCTCAGCCGTCATCTGTGGGGAGCTACCGCTTGAGGTTTTCAGGAAAGCGCCTGTCTTTATTTTGGGTGGTTGGAGCAGAACATCTGGTGTCTCGTAGCCAGTCATATGAGGAGCAGATGTTGAAGGGAAGGCAGCTGGACTGAGAAATACTGTAATAAGAAAGCCACTAATTATGTTCTGGATTGCTATCCTCAATTTTTACGTCCAATTGAGCATCAAGATCACCCACTTCAGAACACATTGCATTAAATCAATAATAAAGGACCAAAAAAGAGAGATGGTACAGTGAAGGATGTGGAGGTTGCTGTAAATCAGAAAACCTGGAAGGGCTCAAAAGGTTACGTTTAATGAACTGTGACTCCCAGCAAGAGACGAGACCTTGGGTCAAGTTTGTGTAAAGATATCTCTTGCCACAGTAGTAGCAGAAAACCTCAACAGGCTTCAGACATGGCAGCAGGTCAAATAATCTGACTCATCCTGCTTTACTACAGCAAAGACTTCTTACTTCTTATTTACTAGAATTAAGGCAGATTCAATAAGACTTTGGAGTCTAGTTTTGAATGCCTCTCCAAAACCTTTACTTTTGACACTTGACTTTTCTCAACTTTTTCATTAGAACTGAACTTCCTTCTGCCCGGCTGACTCGTCAAAACTACCAATGACGGTTGATTTGTCAAACCACAACTGATTAGTTGGAGAGGTTAAAGGATTTAAAGGGTTCGTTTCATTAATCTCAAGGTAACTGCTTTGTAGCTTTGGGTGTGTATTGCTAAGTTTCTTTTCTTTCTGAATAACCTGTACTTAATGTGCAATTGTTGTGCAACTGATGATCTGGAACTTTCAGCATCAAATACTAAAAGACTGAAGTGAGTTTATGAATGTATTTGAGCCTGTATGTATACCTTTGAGCCTTTTTGGATTATAAAAAATCCAAAATAAATTCAAACTTCTGCACACAATTCTTGTTTTAAAGACATATGCTGTCCAATTATTCCACCGTGGAAATAGAACATTTCAAAGAAATTCTTAAAAGAACCAAATTTACTATGACATTCATGCCGATGGTGAGTGGATCTAAACTTGTGACCACAACTGTATCTAAAAAAACATGTAGGAGCATCCATCACCACCTGCTTGTCATTTAAAATTTAAGGACCTTGTCCAACTCCACTGACACACAAAGTTATGTATCTTAAAATGAACTGAGTGTAGAGGTCAAACAAGTCAAGCTGAAGGCCCTCAGTGGACATGTGGAGGATTAAAGAACAAAGGGGATTAGGAAATCCAACTATCTGTCCCTGTGAATCTTCTGCCACAAGGTCCCAAAAAAATGGCAAATAATATGCTGCTCAGTTTAATTAATGTTCTGTGCTTTACTGTAGACCCAGATTTTTTTTTCCTTTTAGGGGCAGAAACTCCTGTAAACACACACCACAGAGTTCTTCTGTTACTGGAAGGATAATGTGACTGCAGAAATGCAACATCAGCCCCAGTGCTTAAGCAAATAATATAAAGCACCTTGAGGCAATATGGTTAATTTGGCACTATGTAAATAAAACTGAACTGAATAGAATATGGATCAACATGATGTCTTTTAGGTGAGAATTTTGGGGCTTTTTTTCTCTTTAGATCGTGAAAGCAACTAATTTAACCCTGTATTAATATTCACCTTGACAAGTATGGGTACGTGCACCAGTGTTGTGCTCGTAGCATGCTGTTAACTTCTCATCTTCAGTTAACAATATCTTTGTGGTTAAAATCCAGGAACCAAAAGTGAAACAATTCCCGTAGACACCCATAAATCCTGGAGTTAGGAACGTGGCTGCTCTGCCTAACTCAGGGGTGTCGAACCCCAGGCCTCGAGGGCCGGTGTCCCTGCAGGTTTTAGATATCACCCTGGGTCAACACACCTGAACCAAATGATAAGTTAATTACCAGGCCTCAGGAGAACTTCAAGACATGTTGAGGAGGTCGTTTAGCCATTTAAATCAGCTGTGTTGGATCAAGGACACATCTAAAACCTGCAGGACACCGGCCCTCGAGGCCTGGAGTTCGACACCTGTGCACTAACTAATGTCTCTAGATTAGATTTAATGGAATTATGTAATAAATATCAAGCTGTGAAGTAGAAACCAGTCTACATGGTTCAGCTTTGCTGAGGAAAATTCTAGTATTTTAGTGGTCTGTTAATTAACACTGACTGTGAAACTGCACACTCATTGGCTAACGCCTTATGACTTCAAAAAAAAAGATGAAGTCACAACCAGAGGTCGGCACCATAAAATCATCAGGATCTGAGGTCAAAGCAGAGGGCCATTTTACATTAGGCTTCTTTCCTCCCAGAAGTCTCATTGTAACCAAAAGAATCGCCCACTACTGATCATTAAATAGAATGCAGGTTTATGGCAGGATTTGTATTGTGGCAAGTATCTTAATTGAGATAGCATTTCTTCGTCACGTCACCATAGCTGCCTAAAGACACGGTTATGTTCCTTGAATGTTGGAGAAAAAAGACAGATCTCTGCATGCCTGAAAAATAATAACCGATTAGCCATTAGCCTTGAAAATTTTGGGAACACCCTCTTTGACCTAAAACAAAGTGTGCTTCAACATCGAGGCATTTCCCACCGACTGGCACAGATTGCAACAATATAAAGGAAACAAATCAAGCTGCAGGTTTGCAACAGCAGAAGTTACCATATTATGCATGTATTTTTATATAATTACTGAGTTTTGGTGGAAGCCAAAAGTCTTTCCAAAACAACGTGAGCGGTCACAGTACAAGGCAGCACTATCAGCCATCTGGTTTCCATTCACTGCTGAGTGCTCCTCCGTGACACACGGCTCCAATGAACGAATTCACTCTTTTTTTGGATAGCTGCTTTAATTTAAATGTAGTTGGAACAACAACAAAATTAGCTACAAGTTTGCTGGAATGCTCGAACCAATATCACAGCAACAAACAGATGAACATATGATAAATGCTGCTGGGAAATGAATAGAGAAATTGACTATTTTTTTATTATGTGAGGCTGTAAACTGTACAGAGGGGCTACACCCTCTCAGACAACAGCAGTGTCTGATAAACTCAGGGCTGTTTTGGAAAGCAGGATTAACTATAGGAAAATAAGTGGTCTCGTTTGGGCACCGTGACGCCACCTGACGTTACTTAATCACGCCTAGCTTCCTGTCAGTTTCTGCTCAAGACATATACTATTGTGGTCAGAAGTTTACATCCACTCATCATGGGCACGAATGTCACGGCAATTTTGGGCTTTTAATGATTTCTTTGAACTGTTCTTTTTCCGGGGTGGAATGATTGCACAGCATGCAATGGGACAATGCTGTACAGCACTGTACAGTTAATGACTTCAAAAAAACAAGAACTGGGCGCACACGTTTGAAGTTATGTTGGATTTTCTCTAATCCACACTGGGCCAAAAGTGTACATACAGGCTAAAATACAGACAAACACTCCCACTAATATTTTGTCGGGTCCCTTATGTCATTTAGCAAGTTGCACCTCGACCAGATGCGTTTGGTAGCCTTAACCAAGCTTCTGGTTCAGTCTGGTTATCTGACCACTCATCATGGAAGAGTTGGTTTGCATTAGGGTCAGTTAGCCATAGACTTCTATACAATCTGGCTTCTTCTTGAAACCAGAGGGGTCACCCCCTGTTGGGTATTATAAATAATTCACAATTAAAGAACTTCCACACTGCCTTAATATTTCCAGACCTAGAAGCTACATTTTCTGTCACTTATTCTGGTGACAGGGGCAGCAGTTTAAGCAGGCCTCCCTCTCAACAGCCACCTCCTCTCTCTTATGGGGGGCAGAAGCAGATATATTCCCAAGCCGGCTGAAAGACATAATCTCACCAGGTCTGCCTAGGGGTCCACTCCCATTTGGACATGCTGGGAAAACCTCAATTAGCAGGCATGCAGGAGGCATCCACCTCAATGGCTCCTTTAAATGTGGAGGAGCAGAGGCTCACGAATGAGTGTCTCTTAGTGGAGCTCCATTTTTTATAAACTGCCTATGGGTAGTAATGCAGTAAGCCCATACTTACCAGTGCACGAAGTCCCATTTCCCACCATTCCTTTGGGGCAGGGGCCGCAGCCATAAGAGCCAAAGCTGTTGAAGCACTGCACTCCCGGAAAACAGGGCTTCCTTTCACATTCATTGATATCCTCCAGACACGTTAAACCTGCCAAAAACACACACAGAGGATGTTGATTCTGTAATCAAAAACCATCACTGGGATTAATCCTCCGCGACTGCAAACATGTGATGTCAGAACAGCCCATTGTGTCTAAACAAAACAGCCTTAAACATCAAGGGCTTTTATTTTGTTCATTTTTGATTAAAAATCTTTAGGTTTTTAATCATTCTTACCTCGCAGCCCTGCAGGACACTCGCACCTGTACCCACCGACCACGTTGATGCACTTGCTGCCCAAGCATGGAGCCGACAGACATTCGTCTATGTCGTCAGCGCAGAGTTTGCCCTGAGTACCGTCGGGACACACACACAGGTACTTCCCACTGCCGGCAGGAAAGTTAATATCTGTCACGCATGAGCCTCCATTCTGGCAGCCACACGGCACCACGACAATCTGTGTTGCAGATGGGAAACACAGACACTGCTGAGGAATGTCTGGATTTTATTAATATCTAACAACATCAGTGTATCACATTTACATCAGCAGACTACTGCTTAGCAGCTTATCCTCACTCTACCTCCACAGTGAAGGTGCTCTGGGCGTTACACTCGTCAGACAGCGTAAAGCGGACAGAGCTGCCCGTCCGGAGCCCCTCCTTCTCTGGAACTGATGGGACCCTCCAGATAAGGAGGCCAGCAGGGGAGAGGACAGCACCTTCTGGTCCCTCTTCCAGCTGGAAGAGAAGCGCCGAGCCCTCGGGGTCCGATGCAGTAAACTGGAAGACGAAGTTCTCGCTGGAGAATGTCTGCAAGTCGCTTTGAGGCCGGTGGAAGGTCGGAGGCTTGTTGACTGATAATGCAGACAAAAACAGACTGAGATGCACTTCATCCCACCTCTTATTCCCACCGTACTATTTACTGTCTTCCTACTACAAGCGTTTGATGACAGGAGCTTCCTGTGCTGAAATAAGCTCTTTACAGGGAACCCTGGTTTGGCAAAAACACACCTCCAGGCTTGTTCTGGAACAATCATTGTAAGCACGCATGTCCACCTCTGGACTTGAGCTTTTCTTTTCTTTTCAGCTTTATTTCCCAGTAATGTTTTGGCTGAGGTATGCCACATTAAACAAGAGCTAGACTGAAAATCAGTGGCAACAGGTCTGATGGAGTGACAGATCCAGATTTGACTTTCTTGGTTCAAATCATTGTCAGTATGTACAGAGGAGGTCAGCAGAGAGCTACAACAGTGAGTGACTACAGCCATCTGTAAAACACGGTGGAGGCCCTGTCATGGTTTCGGCTCCATTTCAGTCAGTGGTGTTGGAAAACTTCTCAAAATTGATCAATTATGAACACAGAAAAGTACCATCATATTTTGAGCTACTATGCAATACTATCTGGAAAGCATCTGATAGACAGTAGCTTCATTTTTCATCACGACAATGATCCCAAACACATTGCCAATGCAATAAATACCTGGATAGAAAAACACACAGTGGAACACTATCAGTCATGGATTGGCCTCCCCAGAGCCCGGACCTCAACATTATTGAAGCAGTGTGGGATCATGTGGACAGAGAACAGAACAAAAGGCAGAAACATCCAAAGAAGAGCTTTGAATGTCCTTAAAGGAGCCTGGAGAACTATTCCTGAAGACAACTTAAAGAAATCACAAGAAAGCTGCTTAAGAGAGTTCAGACTGTGCTGAAGAATAAAAATGGTCACACCAAATATTGACTTTCAAGCTCGTTAGAATTGTACAAACTCTGTTTTTGCCTCATATACTGTATGTACATACATGTTTATGCGTTTCCTGCCTTCCTAAAAGAGGATTTTCACTTTATTTTGTACTAAAGTGTAAACCGATATTGGTGGACAGCAGCGTCAGTATGAATCATAACTGTATATTTATTATATAAGATGAATATACAGCTTAATTTTTATTGATGCATTCAAGTTCATCTGTATATTGTGTTTTATTCTTGTGCATTTATTCCTCTGTTTTCTACTTTGTAGTTGAGTTGTGAGAAGTGAAAACTGAGAAAATAAAATCCATTTATACGCTTTAATCCTTAAAGTAAGACTAACTGTTACGCTGGTCATTTATTCCAGCGTCCCTTTGCTTTTTGCATGAATCTTGCCTGTCTGTGCTGCTGTGGAAACCAACCATGTGATTTACTCCCACTCTGAGAGTGGTTAAGTGGCAGGTCAGGGCATGCTGGGAAACCTAAACCTCTGCTCCTTTGATCTGCTAATGGAGACAAACAGGACCACAGTTGGATGGCTACCACTGCACTGACACGGTGAGATAAATGCCTTTTTTCCCTGATGTTGTTCATCTCGAGTGGACTGCAAGGCAGATAGAAAACCAAGTAAACGGGGAGAATTTAATGATGGTTCTGAGTTTGTTTAGGTAGAAAAGGTTGTTCTCCTTTCAGACGGTGAGATCCACTTCGAGTTGTGTGTACCTTGGTTCACAGACCAGGTGAATTTGGAGGCGTCTGGGTCACAGAGGAGGCAAGGACTGCTGGGATTGGAGTCTCCTGCTGCAAAACACATCCCATCGATGTTGCATGTCCGCTCCTGACAAACAAAGAGAAGCAAAACAGATCTGCTTGTGTACTCACTTTTTTTTTTTCAATATTAGCATGTTTTCACATTTTAAAACACATTTTTTCAGGTGTTTTGTTTAGTGATGAACAGGAAATCAGCTCTAAACACACATCTCTACTGAAGTTAATTCAGTTTAGCTCAGTCTTGGCAGCCACATGTCTACATACTGTTTGTCTACAGCTGTTTGTGTGTTTTTGCTCTGGGCTGTTTGTCTGTCTCCCATAAAACACAGTTCCAGGAACAACAGGACCCCTCACGTACCTCTTTTACACTGAATGTAGAGATTTTAAATAACCAACTGCTGCGCTGCTGCTGCTGTAGTCGTTCAAGCAGCAGACCGTCTCGCCCCCCCCAACAGCATGTAAAATGCCTCATCACACTTTTCCACTAAACACCCACTGAATCACATCTGCATCCTCAATCAGCATCCCCTACTAGCACGAACAAACATTGGAGTGTCCAGGTTTTCATAACATGTCACCTGTTGAGACCATGTGAATAAAAACAGACCAGCAAAAACAGAGCAGGCTGTCTCACAGCCTAATTTATGGGCCTATTGTCTCCTCCAGTGCCTAACAACTGTCCCTGTGCTCTTCTAGTACAAGTGTTTTGCCGTTCTTCAGCTGATGGCTCGGAACAAAGTTTATTTTAGCAATTATGATTTTGTGGATACTTACACACTATGGTTAGTCTTATTTATAAACTGTAAATGAAACAAGGGTATACATTTTGGTTTTTAAAAAGAAGTTAAACCATTGTGAAAGCTTCGTAAACAAAAGAGAAAAATGATCATATGTCTCACTTGACCCATCCATCCACCCATGACCACAGTAAACATTTTATGACGTGTTTATGATCTTAACTGCTGGTTTCAAGTCTAAAGCTTCCATCACACAGGCCTAAGGACTAGTTAGCAATGATTTGCCAACCACTGGTTGCTAAGGAAAAGTACAAATTCCTCGACCGGTTAACGAGTGATTACTGGCAGTTGCTAGCATAAAACTGATTGCCAAGATGTATATGGTGCTTTCAAAGGGTGATCTACTGACCTGCAAGCACTGTCCACCCAGAATTGTCATAGGACCACTTGGTCAATGGGTAACATATAAGCCTATTGGCCATTTGCAATAACAAGATAACAATAACAAGATAATAACAAGAAGTTTTTAAATAATAAATGTAACTCAATTACAATAAAAGTACGGTGGCCCCTAGAGACAAAGCATGCACAAACTCCAAAACACAACGGAAGTGCTCCAGGACGCTAGGGGCAGTGTTGAGCTCGATTTGCAAAAACAACCCGGCAAGTTTGTTGCAAACACATGGAGTTGGATACCGGCGGAAAACACCTGCAAGGATGGAACAACCACACTCATATATATTCAAATAATTTTAAAAAAATGTTCATTTACCTGTTACTACCACACACCAAATCCGGTCGTTGGTACTTCCTGGCTTGTGTAGCCACTAGGTAACAAAAGCTTGCACGTGCTTCGGAGCTTGTATGTGCTTTGGAATTTGTACGTGCTTTGGAATTTGTATGTGCTCTGTCTCTAGGGGCCACCGTAGAAAAGCACATAAACCAAGATTAAAACTTCTGAAATGTATATAGTGACTGAAACTTTACAATAAAGCAACTGTTTCCTATGATCGACATCAGGGCAAATAAAGAATTTTAAAATTGTGAAAAGTAGCAAATGGGATTTCTCAAATTAAGGGCTCCAGATGGACAAACATCCATATTTTGGCATTTTTTCGACTTCCCTACCCTTTTATGAGTGATTTACAAACAAAAAATAAAGATGGCAAACAAATGATGCCAATTTTAATAATGAATAATAATAAAAATAATACTTTTTATTAAGATGTTATCCATCTTAATGAAAAGTATTATTTTTATTAGCTTCCCAAGAACAAAAACATTGCTCCGTCTTGCATGCGAGTTACCTTTAACTTACAGAGTCCAGAGCGCGAGGCCTCACAGACCTGACAAATACCATCGTAGATTGTCAGTGTCTTTGCCTGGCTGTACTGAGAGCCGTCATTGCTGACCTAGTACAGAAAAAGAGGAAGGCGATAATGCAAAGACCTTTAGACAAAGCAGTCAACACCTAACAAAAGAGATTTTAATTCCAAGTTAAAATGAGAATGAGCCTTGCCTTAATCTCCCAGCGTGCGTATGGTTTGTCATCCATCATGAAGTCTTCTGTATTGATGGCAGCAGTGCTCAGAGATGGTACAGCACAGTCTAAAGCCTTGGAGCTGAGGAAGGTGGCTTTTGTTCGCTGTTTTTCCCCTGGAACCCACGCTTTGTTTATGTACTGCAGAAGGAATCCAAAGGAAAGGTGAACAAAACAGCACTTGAACTCTCTTAATTGATTTTAGCCTTAGCCTCCTCTCACCTTCAGTCTAGTGGCATAGCAGCTTAGGTCAGGAGAGTCAATGAAACCGAGGCCAAAGACCCGAATGCTGCGACAGTCGAAAACTCGAATATCACAGAGGCCACTGTTCTCCAAATCGGTTATCTCAACCGGTTGGCCTATTAGAAGAGAGACTGGTCAAAGGCAAGTTTTTTTTGACTTGATATAACTAATTTCAAGTTTTAAGAGATTAGTATCAGTGTGACTTTTAATCTACTTTACTCTGTAGTTGTATGTTTGGTATATGTATAACTGTTCCTGATACTCACTGACAGCCAGGCTGCAGTCATGGAAGCTGTAGTTGGGAAAACACTGGCAACCCCACTCTGTACACTCTCCATTTCCATTGCAGAAATTGGGGCATCGCAGCGCAGTAATCACTTCCCCATGCGTTCCCGGTGTACTGGCCACCTCCAAGGCTCTGTGGGTCAAATTTTCCAGCAGCTTTCTCTCACACTCATTCTCCAGGTATGGCAACAGTGCCTCTTCCCATCCCAGGTCATCTTTAAGCTGTAGGTCTAGCATGCAGAGATCCACTGCCTCACCAAGGCGGCGTCCCAGCAGCTCCCGGCACACTGCTCCAACAGTGGAGTTGACCAAAGCCAGTTGGCATACTTCAAGGGCTTTGGCTGAGGTGAGACCACTTGGCGTGGGCCACTGGGGTTGCACCTCTGGTCGAGCTTCCACCTGGTGATCCTCTGGGAAAAAGTAGGCGTAGCTTCCCAGATCAGCCTGGCTTAGGCTCTGTGCCATTAACACAGGCTGGAATGACGCCTGTCTCTTTGGCCTGTCAACAGAAAGCAGAAGATCCTTTCTGAACTCATCGTCCAGTTCAGGATCCCTGTCACTGTGTTGATTATTCTTGCCGTGAAACCAGAGGTGCCGCCTCTCGACAGGGTGACTGCTGAAGGCAGATATATCCAGAATGCTTTCCTCTTTTTCCAGGCTCTTGATGTATTCGACTGTTGTGTCCATTGAGGGGAACACAGATGTGTAATCCACATTATCATATGCTATGCAGTCTGAGTGAGCAGAGGGATTGTACAAGTTTCTCATCCCCCTTCCAGCTTCTTGAGAAGTGCTGGATCCTGTTTGGCACCGACAGAAAGGCCTCCTGAGGTCCTGTGTCATACCAGGAGGTGTTTTGTCAAATAAACTCTCACCAGGAGCTATCCTAACACACACAAAGTAAAGGAAAACAAATAACGTTGTGGAGACTTCAACTGAATTATGGTGGCAATAAGGAAAGATTATAATTCTGAAAATTAGAAATCTACACTGTGTCCCAGACTGACCTCCAGGTTTCTATGAAGCTGTGCAAGTCATCAGGGCCATAGAACCCACCGTCGGAGGCCTGGAAGTCATTGTTGCCGTTCCGGTCGAAGGTGCCACAGAGGCCTTGCGTGTTTCCATAGTCCACGCTGGGTGCCCGGACAGACAGGCTCATCCCCCAATCACCAACATCAGCCCTAACAAAGGCCCCGGAAGGAAAGATCAACTACAAGAGGAGAGTCACATCCAACAGCTAGTTAACATAGTCTCCTCATGCATTAAAAATTCAACTTATATGACAGATCTGAATGAAGGACAGATCATTCTTGCATGATTTTACCATGAATTTAGCCAAATAACTAGACACCAGTTTCCAAATGTCCAGATACCTACGGTGACCTTCTTCCCTTGGTGGGACTCCAGCACCCTGACCCGACTCCCCTCACTGTCACCGAGGTTCTTAAGATCAAGCTGTGGCCTCGTTTCCTGCGGTTGCCCATTGCACATGTCAAAGATGGCAAGCTCGTTCCCCTCTCGCACTACAACGCCGCAGTTACATGCAACGGAGTAGTGTCGACTGCTGCAGTCCCACTGGCGAGAATGGACTTCGAATTCCCTGGAGAGGCTCTGGTAAAGGACAAATGTGCCAGTCTGGTGGTTCTCGTAACGCCTGAAAAGGAAATGCAGATTTTTTAATAAGAATTTAAAGACTTCAACTGTTGCACTAACTGCCCTATAAATGGATTCATTTAACAAAAGCTGGAGGTAAGTTACCTGCCATCTAGTGTAATGATATGCGGGTCAGTCAAAGAGTAGCACGTGGAAGTGGGAATATCCTGGACCGTGACCTGGGGGTGGGAGGTAGAGGTCACCAGAAGAAAGATTAAGGGGGCTATACCCTCTAACCCTGTGGTCTTAGGCTTTGATGTTTTCACTGAACACAGATGAAAAAGCTCCTCAGAGACAGAGTGTCTGGAGGGCTGACATCACATCTTATATAATGTCACCGCTTGTATGGACACAACTAATGACTGCTTAGAGAGGCGCTCTTTAAGTATTATGTCAAACCATCAAACAAGTGCATGTTTGGTCCTGAACCACAACCTCTCCTTCAGTGTTAAAAAGAACTGTATAATTGTGTGTATGTGTAAACAGTATGATGGAAAAACCTGCTATTTGGAGCCATTGTAGTACTTCTCTTTAATTAAAGTAATACTTTCATTCGACATTTAGCTTTAGAAGCTGGTCCTCTCTTCCTGTTAGGCATAATGGAATCCATTGAAATGCCACTTGAAGACCCTCTATTTATCCTGAATAAGTCCAGGAACCCATTTAAGGACTGTGTTTATTGTAGGACCCTAGCACAAAGCGTCCATGGTGCCACAAACCCAGCTTTTACCCACTTGTGACCCTATAGAACTTATTAAAAGCTCCTCAAGGGCCAGAGGAGAGCCTTTGTGTGACAGTTTTTCCAAAAAATAAAGTCCTCTTAAGGTTGCTCCACATGCCACATTTAACTTGCATGCCTCAGATTCCAGCTGTTGCCCAAACCTCCTCAGGGTTTCCTTCCAAGATCCTCATGAATGGTTTTAAATTTATTTCAAAAGTGGAAAAATCGTCAAGCATCTCTCAATCTGCCTCAAGGATATTGTGTAGGACAACTGTAGCTGCAATTTCTAGCTCTTCAGATCCCAGCAGACTCTGTATTCACCACACAAACAAAACCATTTCCAAAACTTTGTACACATAAAATGTAAATAAAAACAGAATGCAATGACTTGAAAACTTCATATAATCATATTTTATTCTGTTTTTATCCACACGAACAATCTGTCGTTCTAAATGACCTCACTCACTTTGAGGGATGTCGGGACGTAGCTTCTCCAAAGGCGTGGTGCAGAGGATCCAGGTGAAGCACTGATCAGGCTCATGCGGTTCCCATCACGTGTGAAATCAGTCACAGCAGTGACAAAAAACTTTGCCCAACCGCAGCTGCCTTCACTGCAGGTGTTTGGCTGGAGCTCCACCTGGCAGGCGGACAGCACCACGTTGGAGACCTCATCGCCAAGGCTGTCTGTGGATGTCAACACAGCAGTAAATTAATGTTAACAGACAGCACACAGCTGCCTGCACAACTGTAATGATGTCTTTCTTAGCCGGCTTCAATGCGATGATGTACAAGGTGAGTCTGGGAATAACAATAATAAGATCCCAGAGGAAATGAGAAATGCTTGAAATTGTTTTGATTGTTTTATTAATGCGCGACTGTGGCCTCAGTAGTTAATTCAGCTGCTCTAATTTGTGTTTGGTGATTTTTGTTAATTACCCAATAACGGGTACATTAATGCTTAAATGGGGGTAATATTTGTCCAACTGTAGTGGTTGCTGCAGGCAGTACTTAACTAAATTGCAGGTTAACTTTAAATATACTCAAGCTGTAGATTTATTATGTCCTTGCAGATAAAGGTGATGACACAGACTCTATCTCCTGTTTTCCCACAGGTCTGACCTGGATCGTTGACAGTCAGAGCCAGAGGGACTCCACACTGGTGGCCAATGTTGGAGGTGAAGCAGGGGATGGGGACGGTACTGTGGACGGTCACCTCGTGCTCCTTACTGTTCTCTGCTATGTGGAGCACATCTGGAGAGAACTGAGGAGAAAGGAATAAGAGTCTATGAGGTTCTCACTGAGAAATGAAACCAAACTGGGGTTTTAAAACAGAGTCAGAGGAGGCTTTACCTTCAGTCCAGCGTAGAAACTCTCACTTTCTTTTGAAGTCGATCTTGTGTGGCTGGAGTTGGCTCTGAAAGTCGACACACTGCAGGAGAACTACAGGGGAAATATCAGCTGAAGCATGAAGTCTGAATCAGCTGCTTTTAAATCATTTTTTCATCCGACTTAACAACAAAGCCAGACCCCAAAACCCCTTTATGGTTAGGAAACCATCTCAACTCTTTATCCATAACTATTGGTTTCTTATTTTAACCATTTATCCACTACCTTTAGTGGCTACTGAAGAACAAGCATGATGATGGGACATGAACAGCAGAAACTGTAGCTACAAATAAACGCATGCATCAAATAGATAAATAACCAAACAATGAGCAAAAGTGGTTGGACTATGTCTCTAAACCTAAACATGCTAGATACTGATAATGGACAACAAAAAACAAAAATGAAAACGAGTTCAAAGAGACTTTAAAGCGATGGCTACAGTGAGTCTACGTAGAGGTCGGCATTCACTCAAACTTTAACCTCAGTCTGGGTTCTTGGCTAGCTTTGTGTTAGCATCAGCAAACATCGCTTGTTAAACTATGAATCTGAAAACTGAGAAACACTAAATCTGGATGTTTAAATAAATCATTTATCCAATTCTTTACTGTTAGCTACAGCAATCGGTTTACCTAATAACGTCTAACATTTTATACATTTTAGCTAGTTTTTCAGTTGTTTATTGTACATGTTTGGCTCAAAATCTAAATGCGCCGTTCTGATTTCCACTGCTTGTAGTTTTTTACACACTTACTAGTTTTATATTTTTAGCCAGCAATATCAGCTGTTAGCATTCTTTTAGTGACCAAGTCCAATGTATTTTCACTTTATAATTGTTTTCATTTAACTCGTGTAATGCATTTATTTTCTTTCAGTTACAGTTTCTGCTGTTCAAGTCCCATCATCACATTTGTCCTTCATATACTTTTTTCTTGTTGTCTTTTTTCAGATCAGTTGAGCTAATCTACCCCTGCTACAGAAGTACACACTGGGGTACTTGTAGCCCTTTCTGTGAATCACTGATCTAAGAGAAGTAAAAGATGAAGGTATACTGGAGTTTGAAACCACCTTTCACATTTTGATTGCTCAAACAAACTTGAGCTATGGAACTGTCAACTGATGTTGATAAACGAGAGTGGAAGAGTGCATTACCTTTTCACACTGTGTTATGAAAAAGACCAGCAGTGTGCAACTGTCACTGTATTGGTGATTCATCAAAATGTTTCCAGATATAGCTCATAACACAGCAAACCAATGCTCCAAAAGCACTAATATTTAACTTCATGGTTTAAAAGAAATGAAGATGACCTCTGATCCTGCCCAGCTGCTATATCAACACACGCTAAAGACGAGCCCCATGAGCAAACCCAGCCCTCCGTAACATCTGCTAGACCAAACTAACACAACCCCGGTGTCCAGACATGGGAGCAACGCGGTCCACAGCTGCAAGATGACAAAAACTGGGAGTGACATCACCTCGGTGTCAAATAGTATCACGCTGAAAAATCGAATAACTTTGTGTTTCCTAGCAACATATCATTTCTCAAGGAAATGAAAGCTATCAGCAGCCTGCACAGTCTGGCTGTATGGAAATGAGGCTGTGCATCAGCGTGTTGACATCCTGGAAAGACAAAGGTCAATCATAACAGTTTTTACTCCAGTGCAGGGCAGAAGTGCAGCTACTCAGCGTCAGCTTCAGCTGCAAGAAGGCAATCTTGTCGACAGCTACTCATATTTAGTTGTCATTTTAACCAATCTTTGGATTTCTTTATTCTTTTTCTGCTGTCTGGTTTTCGTACTATTAGCAATTATTCTTCCTGGTAAATCTTCAGTTCTTCTGATTATTGTCTTGCATACTGAGCTTTCAAAACAAAGCTAAATTCGATCCTCCTAGGACACAAAGATGACGTCAAAGAAAATCCACGTGGTTTATTGAATAAACGATTTCCATCGCCCTAAAGGCAACCTGGTAAAGAAATAAAGCTGCTGGCATAAAAAAACAAACAAAGGAAAACTTTGGCAGCCCCAAAACCCAAGTACCCAAGAATTTTGAAAAAGGAAAGCCACATGGACAACTCTGGAACCAGAAAATACACATTTTGGGATTTAGGCAAATGATAACGTGCAAAACTTCTCTTCATCTGCAAGAAGGCATCATCCAAACAGCTGACAAGATGGTATCTCACAAGAAACATCCAGATTTAATGTCTATATTTAATATAACCCAAACACTTCCTTTATCGTTGTGCAAGAACAGCCACACTATTGCATGAATGAAGAGTTGCCAAGATATCAACATAAGAAACAGCTTTATTTTATATACGTGCGTCGGTTCATGTAAAAATAACTTCCTAGAATTCACTGTGAAGATGTGAATGGAGATCGGCGTAAATGGGGCACATATGGAGCAAGGCTTTTCCAACCTGCAACTGATTTAACTTCCCCACCCTTTTCTTGCATTCTCTCGACTGCATATGACACATGTTGCTTCTCTGCTTTTTCTCTGTGAGCCTGAACTCATGAAAAAAAAAAATCAGTTCAGCATGATCATGGGCCACTCGAGGAGGTCAAACCCATCACATGTGCTCCCCAAAACTTTCAACACGGTCTGGCAGGAATTACCGTTTCTCCAAGCCTGAAGCGAACGCCATCCATCTCCACCACAGAGAAGGGCTTCAGCGTGGCTTCCTGTCTGATCTCGGCCTTCATGCTATGGCTGATGTGTCTGGCCCAAACCACCTGGAAGCCCAGCGTCTGGCTCCATGGTGGCGAGACGAAGGAGCACCTCAGGTGGACGCTGTGGCCGATGAGCTCTGCAGTGATCACCGGTCGGGAGGGCAGAGACGGGACGGCCTCTGAAAGCAGATTTGGGCAGTTGCTGAAGTCACAATAATTGGTTTTCTTTTTAATTTTTTACAGTAAATTGAGGATGCAGGGACCTTCTTTATACAGAGATGAACACATATTTTAAGAGTCTTGTACCTTTGCATTGACCGTTGACTTCCACCTCCCCTGCTGGGCATAGCCTGGGCCCCAAATCTGAAGCAACTGAAAGATGAGATTCATCAAATATCTTTCTACTATTAGGCTAAAAACATATACCATAATTCATCTCTGTAATCTAAGAATAAAGTTAATTCAGTGAGGTTTTCGTTTTCTCATCCAAATGAATCCCTTACAGTGGCTTGGCCAAACCATCCAACCTCAGGTTTCCTTTATTAAGGTCTTGCTGATATTTCCATCTATATCAGCTCCAACACTTTCATTAAACTTTGAACTTCTACAGCAAAAATAAAGCAGATGAATGCTCACCTTTTGCACAGTATCCCATGCACCCCTGCGTTGGCTGCAAGTAGTAAACCATGAACTCTCCACAGTTTCGCACCTTGACAGGGATACGGAAAAGGCAGCAGTCTTTGGAACTTCCGTGGAAGAACTGCCAGGTGGCACAGGCGGAGAGCTGGCGGATCTCGCCAGGACGTGGCAGTGAGGTGTCTTTCAGTGACAGCCACACCGGAGCCTGGGTACCACAGCGGTTCATCTGCAGGAGGCCGCAAACAGAAACAGTCATTACCTTTATAGAAGTGGTTATTATACCCTGCACCTGTACTGGAGGTGTCTATTATATCACTTGTTTGAATGATAGATATTTAATGGTACTTTTTGGCAGTGAAGGAAGCAGTCAGTGTAGAGACTTGAAGGAATGTGAGCACAGACACCTCTGTGACAGAACTTGCCTGTCATTTTGACCATTTTACCTCAACACAGGCGGTCGGCATCTCTGCTGGCTTGTTGTTGATCCAGAACCTGTACCAGCCTGGTGACAGCGAGTGGTCACAGATCAGATCCTGGATGGCGGTGTTCTGGATTTCAGTGGAGTCAAAGTCGACACTTCGATAAGGATTGCTCAAACTCCGATGACCTCCCGGGTAACACTCTGGAGCTGAGAACAAGAATGACAAAGATGTCAAACTGAGAACTCGTGAAAGGGAAGGGGTAAAGACGCCAAAATAATGTGGAAAAGAAGACTGTGCTTTGGCATTTTCAATTTGTTCATATGCCTTAAACAAAAAGCTACAGAGAGCGTATGTTATGAGAACCTTAAGTTGATGATGTTCTCTTGGAAGCTTGCCTCTGCAGGAAAAAGCAGTGTTTTCAAACCTTAAACCCCTTCCTCTCAATCCATCTGCTTTGAGCTAAAGGAAATGAAAACTGGACATGATTAGATCAGGTCTTTATCTGTGTCAGAGTCCTGCTGTTTAGTTGTGTAAAAGACAGACATTGCAGAGGTAGACAAAACAAAATCACAAGACTTTAGGTGAAAACTTTTAACTTTTACTCTTTTTTTGTTTCCTATGCCACTTCACACTGACCTATGAATCATTCAAGGATAAAAAAGGCCCCACCTCAAGTGATGAACCAGCGTTGTATCTACACATAATAGACAATTTTTTAAAAAAAGAAACTGATTTAAAATGTATCTTTAGGCACTATGTTACTAGCAGCCTTTCAGAAAAACACATCGTTTGTTCCCATTTTTTTAGTTGGATCTATAAAAAATGCAAATGTTCAACAGTGAGTGTTTACAGGCAACTGTTAAACACAGTGGAGTCTATGTCATTGTTGATGCTGCATTTCAGTCTGTGGTGTTGGAGATCTTGTCAAAATTGATGGAATATGAACACAGAAACGGTGCCATCAGATTTTGATCCACCATCTAATACCATCTGGAAATCATCTGATTGGTAACAGCTTCTTTTTTCATCATGACAATGATCCCAAACGCACTGCCAATGCAATAAAAGCACACCTGCATAGAAAAACACACAGTGGAACACTATCAGTCATGGATCGGCCTCCTCAGATCCCGGACCTCAACATTATTTAAGCAGTGTGGGATCATGTTGACAGAAAACAGAACAAAAGGCTTTGAATGTCCTTCAAGAAGCTTGGAGAACTAGCAGACTCAAGACTTTTGCACACTAAAGTACACTCAATATCAAAGTTAATTGAGCCTAATTCTCAGTCTTGCAAAGCCACAAAAAGGTGAAAAAACAATCAGTTATACACTAAACGGACATAAGCCTCGGTTTAAAGTTGAGGATGAAGGATTTAACTGAGCAGCCTTTAGTTTTAACTTCAGTATGACCTTCTGATTTGATCTCTAAACCCAGGAGTGAGAAAACAGTGTGTTTATTATAACAGAAGAATTATGTGACGAACCAGTAAGTGACCAAAACTCAAAGCTGTCTAAAGGAAAAGGTGACAAACAGAAACAATTTGCTGTTTTGTGTATAGGGTGTTGAACATCTCACCCCCACAGGTTATCTAAATTGCCTAGAATAACAGAAATTCCAGTGAGCCTCTCGCTTCTCTTAACTCGCCCCAGGAAAGGACGCTAAAACCAACGGCACATGACAGGCCTCTGAACACCGCCTGCAGCTGGAAGCTGAGAATACCGGAGAAATTATTTCCACCAAACACGTACTTTTCCACACCGCCACACTCCCAAAAGCTCTACATCTGTGGAGTGAAATAGGTCAAACTTGTCAGCAGAGGTCTTTGTTAACAAACCTTAGAGGCAGATGAGTAAAGTCACATCAGGGAAAACAAATGTATTTAGGGTATTTAGGATGTTTTAGGAGCCACAAAGTCATGATTGGGCAGGGTAAAGTTGCCGCCAGTGATCCCAAGCCTAAACAAGGGCTTACCGGCTGGTCTGCGTGCTGACAGCCTCTTGAAACCAAATGCTTTTGTTTACACTGTCGCCTGTCTGAGCGTCCACCTCGTCTGGAAGCTCCGCTGACAAGATTCGAGGTCACAGGTTGTCCAAACAACCGGGGCTTCAAGGAGGAGGTGCTGCTGGCTAAACTGTTCCAATTGGCGTCTTAATGAGTTTACAAAGAAGTGGGGGAGGTAAATGAGTAGGGCCCCTGGAGGGTTTAGAGTTATCCCACTGGGATGGAAGACCCTCAGGAGCCCAGATGTGCAGGGACTTAACTGGGAATACTCCAGTGTCTCAGCAAAAGTGTTGTGTTATCACCAAGGGAGTTGTTGGCCTTTTTCCCAGAGGGCCCACAGTCAGAAACTACACAGTCAGACCACCAGAGAAAGGGCAAAGAGCCTGAATGAAATGTGAAAATGCTAAAATGATAGGATGATGATAAGTTACTCTCACTGATGAAAGCATTTTTGGTGAAGGGTAACACTTATAATGCTTCATTGTCTTTATTTAAAAACACAGTTTGAAGCAGTAATGATAGATAACCAGAAAATACATATTTTGCCCCAAGTTCCTTAAAGAGGTTGGAAAGTGTCATTTATACTACTGACAGACCCCGAAACTCTTTAATAAAACCTCAGACTTCAGGGAAAGTGAAGAAGTCTCTCATTGTGTTGGATTGTTAATCTCTAGTTAGTCTTGGGGAGGAAGAACTTTAAAAGAGAGGAATTTCAACAGGATGTTTCAGGAAGAGGATGAGGATAAGTGGTTGTGTAAAGAACAGGTAGTCATTAGGACATTATTACATGACAACACGAGTCTGTACTCACAGGTCGGCCTTCACCTGTCTTTGAACCCAACCTTCATTTTGTTCTGAGCAGCACACCTGTAAATTTTTTTTTATCACTGTACAGTGATGCTGTTGTGTTCATAAAGGGGACCAATCTCTCTCTCTCTCTGTCACACACACACACACACACACACACACACACACACACACACACACACACACACACACATGCTAAAAACCTTGAGACTTATAATTCACATATATACCTAATGATAACTTTATTAGGTACATCGTTTTAACTAATTACAAAGCAGCAACTTCATGCACTTCGGTATGTAGCCAAGTCAAGATGAACGGTTAAAGTTCAATATGAGCATGAGAATGGGAAAAAAGTCGATTTAAGTGACTGTAAATGTGGCATGGTTGTTGGAGGTTCAGCTGGTTTTAACACTTTTTGTTCATGGTACATCTGCAAGGTCAGCAGGTTAAATGTACTATTTTACTTGATAAGCTTTTTCTTTTCTTTACTACTGAATGTCACGTACAAATCAATAGAAGGCTGCAGTCAACAGGACAAAATGTGCTCAAATTGTGGTAAACTTTGCTTTGTCTGGAAACCTCTGGGAGGACCCCACAGTGTTTCATTTTATGACTTAAAGTTTACAATGGTGTGCTTTGATCTGCTGCTGGACGCCCTGCAGACAAAGATGTGAGCGAGATCGAAGACAGGGTGACAGGTTGGAGTAAACTGAGCGCATTTTTGTTACAGTCAGGACTCGTAATCGGCACAATTGCAGCTCCAAGATTTTCTTTGTTTTGGTCATTGCATTCACTCCCATCCTAAATTCTGACAGCTGGGAAAACAGCAGCTCACCAAATCTGACCTTTATGTGGACCTTTTTACAGTCCTCTTTGAAATCCCAGCAAGGGAAGAAGACCAGGGAGAGCAACAATCCCTTGAAATTACTGTATAATATTAAGTAACAGTGAATTATACTCTTTAATGAGTCATAACTCTGTTTTCTGATCTTGTTTCAATTATGACCACTTAACTTCCTGCTCTCTTCACAAGTTTGACACTTTTATTTCCATTTGGGTTCAACTTGCCACATTTTTTCCAAATGATAATCAGCTCCATGTTGATGAATTAAAGCCCACACATGCACGACTTTATCTCTAAATGACGGGAAAATAACCCCATTGCATGAAAGGGAAAAGAAACTTGTGATCAGATAATAATTTCTGCACCAATCAAGAATCTTTTAAAAACATCTTTAGATCAGAAGGAGAGAAAAAAATATATTTTCTCCAGATTCAAACATCTAATTATTGTTTCTCTCTGTCTCTTTCTGATTGGCTTGGCTGTGTTCTGGTGCCTTTGAAGGGTCCATTTAACAGTTTGGAGCTGAGTGATGGGAATGCAGTCCATGTCACCCAGATTTCTTTTCTTTTCTTTCTTATTTTTTTTTTTTTTACACATAACACTTTCTTATCTCTGCATTCCATTTAAGAACACATTTCGAAGTCCGCTCTCAGTCTCGCCTTTTGCATCTGCTTCTATTTCAGCTCAGATCATGGCAAAGTCTTCAAACTAGTCTTTAAAAAACCCGGTGCGTTTGAACAAGGCATGCACTTACCATGTTGCGCTATTGCCGCTAATTGCACGACCCCCAGCAGCAGAGCGATGCGTAAAAATCCAAAGAACGACAGGCGCACTGAACCAAATGCGCAACAGACCATGACTGCGGCTCCAGGTTAAACAGATGCAGCAGGCTCGGACCAGTCCACGGGTCCCATTGAAAGTTTGGAGAAATGTGGCGAAAGTGGCGCAAAGTGCACTTTGTCTCTCCTCCGCGCATTCGCGTTTTGGTGATTAGAGGAAAGCTTGCGCTCCGCTCGCGGGAGACTGGCTTTCAGATCACTGAGAGAGAATAAGAAGAGGAGGGGAGGGGGTGAGAGTAAATCACGGAGATGGTAGGTGGGTCCTCTCCTCTGTAATCCCCCGAAACATCACGTGGCCACAAATCAATTAATCATCCATCCCATTAGTCTTCATCAGAGCTGCACAAACACGCCGTGCTCCTTGCGGGCTGTTTAGACCTACGGCTGGAGAGCCTGGGGACGCAAAGCTGTGCGTCAGTGTGAGCAAAGTGAAACTAAAACAACAGCGTCACAGAAGCCCACCAGGGAGAACATGTGCATGTTTCGTAACGTTCCCCTCCTCAACCACAGCGGAATTACTTTTAAGTCTTTAAATCCCATTTTATGTGTTTTGCCGCTTTCTGCACATGGATGAAATAAACACGCATTTTTGAGCAAAAACATCACAAATTTTCGCAGAGACAACATCTCTGCAGCAGACCGCGCACACTGTGTAACTGCAGTGCATATGTGCGCTCCTGTGCAGCTGTATGTACTCAGCTCATGCAGTGAGAGCACGAGTGCAGCTGCGGAGGAAGTGAACGTCCAGTCAGGCTTTACTTTAGAGGAACAGGATTATAAAATGATGCACGAGAAATGAACAGAGTTACTCATAACTCATAGGTTGTTAGCAGACACTGCAGATAAACAAAGAATGCACTGATTTAGAGGCATATATCCAAGCAAATGCTTCAGAACTGCTGGCACAGGGGGCACATGAGAGCCCCAAAATGTTTTCTCATTCTTAATTGATATCAGATTTTAGGACCTGTTTTGTCATGTTTCTTGTTTTGCAATGTTTACATTGTTCCCTGTAACAATGTAAACATTGCCAGTTTGGCAGGAAATATGCTGGACTAAGAAAGACCTTCTGTTAAAAAAACAAAACGTCAGGATGCCGGCGCATATTGCTTCAAACCTGGATAAATGTAGTTCAGCTTTAATGGTGCCTTCGCAGATGTGCAAGTTACCTCTGGCATGCGCGCTAATGACACACCCACGTACCAACATGGACGGTGGCTTTGAAGTGTGACCTGATGACAAGTCAGATCATCCCTCTGGTCTTATTAGTTTCCCACTTCACAGCAATCAGCTCAGTCCACCTAAATAAGGGGTTTCCTGGCTCAGAGTGTGTCTTTGGGGTTGACTTACATACCAAAGCAATCCTAGTCTGCATAGAGTTTACAGCTAACAACTCAATGTTAGCTTAGACCAGTCATGCAGGTCTAGAGACAGTTTGGCAACCGCTTAGCAACGTTTGGTCGCTAGGGAAAAATTTGTATTTCCAAAGTTTTGGAGTTCGCTGGTAGATGCCACAGATTATGGATAACACTGATTCCTTCAACAAGAAAACGAATCAGAGATTATTTCTTATCAGGACGTTAGAGGCTCTGGAGTTACCCACAACGTTTTGGAAAGAGTTTAACTCAGCTTGACTGAAAGCATTTAAAATCCCAGTCTCCTATGGTAACCTGACTGTGGTGATTAGGAACAAACAGGCAGTTCTGAACAGGATTGTCAGAAGTACTAGAAAAAGTTTTGGTCACCAACGAACTTCATTGGATAAGCTGTATCACCATGCTGTCTGTAAGGAAAGCCTGGTCTATTGTTGCATACCGAGAAAACGCTCTTTATTCGGATTTTGAACTAATGCATCTTGAAAAAGTGTGAAATCAACAACTTTCAAAAGGTGGAACTTTTACTTCATAGGCGTCAGACACGTCACAGTTCCTCTACACCTTAGAAAGTAGTTTCATGAAATTTACCACGGACTGTCTTATGGCAAGCAAAGTAGTCACAATGTAACTAACTAAACCAGCTGATTTAAAAAAAAAAATCATAATCATTGCTGGTCATTCTTTTTCTTTTCTTTCTTTGTTTGTTTTGAGTTTTACCTTTGCATCTGTGGATGTGGAGCTCATGCACTGAATTACGTTATTCTGAAACCCCTAGACTCTCTTGGATGCTCTTTTTACTTAGTATTTTCTTCATTCTCTTTCCCATAAACACATATCAGACAAAAGGGATTGAATTATGTGGGAAAAGCCTTCAACTTCTTCTTCTGGTGTGCCACATGATAGGAAAGCCCTTCTGAACAGCAGCCACTGGAAAGCCTCTGTTCATTATCTCTTCATGTGACTAAAAACAGTTTGTGACTGAGATGATTTCGCCGCGGGGGGAAGCATGAACCCGGAGAGCAGAAACATAGAAGGTCGCCCTCCTGAGTTTAGAGTAAATATCAGGTGCTGGAGGCTGTGGAGACAGAACAACATACCTTTCCACTAAATCAAAGAGCTGAGAGGAGCAGCAGGTGTTCTGCAGTCCCCCTTTCATTGAGACTTGAGCTCTGTGAGAGAATCTCAGATCTTTAGCTTTCAGACTCACAGGGGTAGATGTTTGTAGCAGAAACATTGTGAAAACTGTATAATTTGTGTCTCTGTGTAGATGGAGAAAGAACGTATTACTTGATATATGGTGCTGCAGCAGTGAAGTATTACATTTAACTTAGTAACCTTTTAAAAATGGTTGCTGAGATTCAACCCAACAACGTTCCTTCAACACAAAACCTGCTTTAAGAGGAAATTTGTTGAGGTCTTTCTGCCTGTTATTTTCTGTTTATCCTGCCTCATTTGTGTGACGCCAATTTAAAGAAGAAAACAGACAAAGAAACTCGAAAAATACATTTAAAGTCACAATGTGCCCAAACAGATGTTTTCAATATTTTAATGCTTATGGCAAAAGACTTTAACATCCACCAGGGGGCAGCATTTTACCAGCATGTTTGTCGAGATGTACTGAATGCTAAACTGTTGAACATCTGATGCCTGCCGCCTTCTGCTTTCAGGTAACAAGGAAATAATATACATTTATTCATCTGATTGGTGGCAATAAGTCAAAATTTTGACTCATTAATTCGAAATTCTGAGCTATGGATGACTTTTTTTTCCCAGTGCCCAAAAAAAATCTTCCATACCACCAGTTGATGTTTTCTTTAGCCTTCCAGCGTCTTGCCTGATTAAATAAATACAACAGTAAGTCGCTGCACCATCTTGTGGCAGAAATTGGTATTGCATAAAAGTGCAGCCCGGCACTAATTTGCAGCACGTAGATGTTTTAGACATGAAGACGTCTCAGTGCTTTCTTCAAATTCTGTTATAGGTATTTTTTACAGGTCTTTATGTATTTTTAAAACAAGATAGGACATACGTACATTTAAAGTACCAGTAATATCACTGTGTACAGCATGTTGTCAAACATACTGTACACAGTTTTTGTTTGGTAAGTCATCTTTTTCACACCTGTCCTGGAGACATTTCATCCAAATTAGACTGCAGACCGGTGGTGGCTAACTCCTGGCGGGTTAGAAAACATTATCTGCCGCCTCCTTTGATGTTTGTGCCCTGAGAAAGGACAAGAGCGGGGGGATTCGAGCTCCTGCCTCCTGAGCACTTCCAGATGTCACAAATCCTCTTTTACTGTGAGAAAAACAAGGGAAGAACATACTGGAGGCCTGTCTGGAGCTACAGTGCCCCCAAACATCTTGCAACCATACCGCTTTTGCACTCTTAAAAAAATGTGAGTCATTCTCGACATGTCTGCTAGTCTGACTTTTATAAACTCAAGCTTGGCTACTTCTAAACATGGCATGTTTTTCACACCAGATTACATCTTTTCTGTTGGGGAAAGAATCAAAAGCTTTACATCATTTTTAAGAGCGCAGTGAGAGGAAAACGTGATCACTGATTGCTTTGTTTACATCTGTTAGAGGAGTTACGACAAGCTAATTGGCAATTATTGCCTCCAGCCCTTGTGGGAAACACAAATGAGGAGCTCGTTTTCTAAAGCGTTTCATTGTAGCGCTGGGGGAAACGATCACAACTAGAGAGTTATTGTTTAGCATCTCAGGTCAGAGGTCAATCAGCTTGAGATAGGTGTTGTCTGAGTTGAACTGATGTGATTTTTAAGCCGCCAAGAGATTGTAACAGATTTTCAAGGATACAATGTTAAGTGATTTAGGTGATTTAGGTGACTTTGACCGTGTCATGGTTGTTGGTCTGAGTATTTCAGAAACTACTGATCTGCTGGAATTTTCCCACACAGCTATCTCCAGAGTTTACAGGGAATGATCTGAAAGAGAGAACCTAACCAGTGAACAGCAGTTCTGTGGGAGAAATTGCCTTGGATATGTTGGAGGAGAATGGCTAGACTGCTTAAATAACAGGTAACTTAAATAACACTTGTTAAAACCAGCGCAGAAGAGCATCTCAGTAACAGCAGAAGAGCAAGCTGGGTGCCACTCCTGTCAGCTAAAAACAGGAAATTGAGGCTGTAATTCACACAGGCTGACCAAAAGTGGATAATAGAAGATTGAAAAGCGTTGCCTCGTCTAATGAGTCTTGATTTCTGGTGTAATATTTGTGTGGTAGGTCAGAATTTGGTGTAAATCAGTGGTCCCCAACCCCCGGGCCATGGAGCCGTACCGGTCCGTGAGTCGTTTGGTACCGGGCCACAAGAGTTGAGGCTCGGTTGTGAAATGTATGGTTTTCAGGGGTTTTATCGTTAACTCCGTTTCCCTGGGTCTTTTCCCGTGTTGTAGTTGTGTGTCTTATTTTGCAAGAAATATTTACGCATTACCATAGCAACCAGAGCGCATTAAGGGGCAGAGAGGAGGATGTTACTCTCATTGTTGTTGGCACATTTCAGGAGGACGCTGCTAAGGAAGTTACACAATTACACAGTGAATTCACGTTTATTATTATATTTACAAAATACCACAGGTTTTTTCTTGGTCGTATCGTTTTATTTTGTTGTATTTATCTGCAACACCTTAAAGGCCAGTACGTGAAAATATTGTCTGACATTAAACCGGTCTGTGGCGCAAAAAAGGTTGGGGACCGCTGATGTAAACAACATGAAAGCATAGATCCATCCTGCCTTGCATCAACAGTTCAGACCCTTTTCCCCCTTTTAACAGGAGGAAACCTCCAGCAGAGCCAGGTTCAGAAGGGGCATGTCCATACCTTTGTGACTACAGTGTACCCATCTTCTGATGGCTGCTTCCTGTACTCCACAGTCACCAGATCTCAGTCCAATACAGCACATCTGGGAGTGGAAAAGGAGTTTCATATTATTGATGTGCAGCTGACAAATATGCAGCAACTTTGTAATGTCATCACATAATTAGAGACAAAATCTCTAAAGTGTTTTCCAGCACCCCATTGAATCTATAATGAAGAATTAAAACAGTTCTGACGGAAAATTCACGCCAGTATTAACAAGGTGTACAAAATCATAAAATCTTCTAAAAGTACCAACTGATTGTTAGGTGAAAAGGAAAAACCCACCTCAAACATCTTCACATGTTGGATTTGATTCAAGAATAAAGTTGTGTCTTGCAGTGAAACAGAGGTGTACAACTTAACACCTTTAAAACATGACTTAGTGTTGTCCAACCAGCACCCTTCCTGTGACACACGGGCCAGTGCAAGGTGACATTGACTAGTGTAGTGCCTATAAGAGATGTTTAAAAAACTCCTTCTGCTCAATGAATCTATCATTTGACAGACTTCTGAACATGCTGGCAGAATGTCTGTTACAGAAAATCAGTCAACAGATTTGATTTAGTTAACAAAGCCAGAGAATCAGTAATTAAAACCCTGATTGTCCATTTTATTTTATCAAAATGTGTTAAAACCAGTAAAACTTTAAAAAGTTTATAATTTTTACATGCATGCGATAACATTCAAAAACAGTGGTAGCAAGCATGTTTGGAAAAATTCCCAACACTGCACAACATTGGCCTGAGGCAGCATAAAGAAAAGCAGACGTTTTGAACTCACACACACACACACACACACACACACACACACACACACACACACACACACACACACACACACACACACACTTTTTAAAAATGGTTTATGGCATCTTAAAGGTACAGTCAGTAATTCTGTACTCAGATATACACACAGATTAATGTTTAATGATGTCTCCCAACAACTGAGTTCTCATAATACTTATAATCAATGTATGAATAATACACAGGAGCAGGTTTGCAGTTTGAGGAAGCAGCCACTTTGCTCCACCACATTTGAATACAGTGGCTGTGAAGGACGCTGCTGTAGCCAAACTAAGAGACCTGTGACTAAACTTTCACTACTGTCAGAGTTTGAAGGGAATGGACCAGACATGGGACATATTGTTAATAATGATTTGCTGCCATCTAGTGGACAAATGGCAGAAGCCTGAAAGAAAAGGAATGACAGCCCTCCTGCTCATCACCGTGCAACTCAAGTCCAACTTGGTGTTTATACTTGTGTAAATCAGCAGTTTGAGAGCATGCTGAAGGAAGAAATAAAAAAGATCTTTTTTGTGCATGGACACAAAATCAATAAAGGAATGTTTACAGTTTGATCCCGGCGCTGGATGGGAGTAAATCCCCACACAGCCTGGCTTAGCATCCGTTGGAAAGTCTCAAAGCAGAAGAGCGGACACTGATGCAGCTACAGTATAACGTCTTTTGATCACATGGCCAGCTCTGTTTTCACGTGGAACTTCGCTCTGTAAGTTTGTTTCATTTTCATACATGAAACAGAAACCACAAAATGAGGAAGTCTTTCCTGCTCTGCCTTGTGTGTGTGCGCACAGGCGAACTTATGACAGGATATAAAAGAGCATGTTTGAGCATGTGTCATAGTTCATGAAAACAATGATTAACCTGATAGTGCAAACAAAGAGCTCAAAGAGCGTTTGCAGAGGACACGATTCACTCAGTCTGACTGCTGAATGCATAGAGGAAGCTCATCTGCAGACCAACTGATCCAACTGTGAGTTACAGCTTTCAGAGCTCGAAAACTTCCACTTTACAGCAGAATGAATAAATAATGAGGCATGCAATGCTTTAACAAGAACAATTGTCAGCAGAAAAGCCTTTAAACTCAGTGTTTAATTGTAAAAGAACTGCAGTGTTATTGATAAGGAACGCAGAGATTTATCAGGCATATTAAAAGGAAGCTGCCTTGTGCTTAGACAGCGTGAAACAAAACATTTTAAAGGTGTTTGGGTGTACTAATCTTGCAGAATGTCATGTTATAGAAAAATCCTGGTAAAGGTTTTTAAAAATTTGTTTTTTAAAAATGAAGAAAACAACTCTGGAAAATCAAAAATTAAATTTCTTTCTATATATTGTCTAGTTTGTTCTTTTGAGGACTCTTGGAGCCTAATGATCTCAGCTTTGATCAAAAGTCTCTGTCTACGTTAGCTTTCTTAGGAGGATATTGCAGACAAGCCCTCTGAAAAGATCTGAGTGATTCAGCTGATGGATGTTGATTATAGACAGAAGAAACCAAAGAGAAAAACAGAAGGAAATACGAGTTTGTATTTTAAATTGATTTGACAGACCAACACTTTAAAATATGAACATACAACATTTAATATGGTTGCTTCGTGGATGTGCAAGTAGTCACCAGTCTTTGCATGGATCTTCTGTCCTGATCTGCTGTTGACGTATGTCTCTCCATTACTGGCCAGTGGTCACACATTAACCCAGCATAACCCCGTTGTGTTCCATAGGAGACATATTGGGACTAAATTTAGGCCAGGGAAATGTCTGGATATGCCCAGAAACTAGAGGATATGTGGGGGCAGGTACAGACACAGGGTGGCGTGCTGCTGCAAGAATGGCACTACTTTAGGTTGGAGCACCTCATCTCAGTGCCTCTGTCCAGTCAGATTTCCACCAAGAGCAGTCAGATCAGAGACGGTACTCTAATGGCTGCAGGAACAGCTCAGAATTGAATCCAGCATGCCAGCAGCCCGACCTTGGTCAGCGTCAGTCACTTGTAGCATGTGCATTGAATATAGAGGTGTACAAAGGTAAATAACCAATCAGACCAAGGACTAAAACATAACATTCACATTTCAACAGAACAGGTTTGGGGTTCGTAAGATATTAAAAATGATGCAGAGAAAGAGATTTAAAAGAAAGACTGAAAATGTCCTTTACAACACAAATGATCCCATGTGGATAATGAATCTTTCCAGAGTAACAGTGTTGTGATTATAGGACAACCCAAACTAATTTGTATCTTTACACAATTCTACAGCAATCAGATCAAAAAAAAAAAAAAGGACCCTTGAAACAGTTTATTCCTTTATTACTAGCCACTCTAAAGAGTAGCTAAAAATAAGCCCCTATAAAGGTGGATGAATCCTAAAGTTTGCACTTGGACCTTTGACATGAGCTCTAAGAAAAACAAACAAACAACTTGTTCTGCTAAGAACACTTAAAGTTTACTTTGGGTGTATTTCAGACCACATGAGGTTAATTTGTTGAGTTAGTGCTGTTTTCGGGACATTTGGTCAAACAAGGAATCACACAGTGTCTGTCTACATGTGAGCTTAACTACCAGAAACACCAGACTTGGGCTTTTGTTGTTTTTTGTTGTTGTTCTTTTACATGTATCTGTAACACCACCACAGAGGATTTTAAATTAAACCCTGAAGGCAGACTTTTAGCTTTAACGGGAGGAAGGTCAGACAATGTCAGTAAACACCTAAAAAACAGATCTGGAAGTCTACGCACCCAGAGACTGCAACCCTATTCCTAATAAAGATAAAATGTCTTCCCTAACTGATGCTTTTCCTGCAGGTCAGCAGCCCACCGATCCCTCCACAATGGATGAGTTTGACGGCTTGACTCCCAGCGAAACTGTGAAACGAGTGTCTGACTCTCTGGGCTGCAGTCCGACCTCTGCAGAAGTGGCTGCTTACTTCGACAAACATGACAAACTGCGACATCTCAGGGAGGAATTTCTGGTACCGAAAATTACAGAGCTGCCGCCTTGTGAGTGAAAAATGTCTCATTAAGGTTGATTGATAAGAATATTTGTTATTAGCAGTTGTTTAATTCTGTTGACGTTTCTTTAGCTGATCTCTCACTGGTCAATGGTGCCAAGGACTGCATCTACTTTTCGGGCAACTCGTTGGGGCTGCAGCCTAAAAATGTCAAGAAGTACCTGGAAGAGGAACTGGAGACGTGGGCCAAGATGTACGTTAATGCTTACATTTGATATTTAACCAAAGGATGAGGCACAGTGGCATGTATTGATGTATTCTTTTACAGTGCTATCCATGGACACACAATGGGTGCGAGACCTTGGGCATGGGCTGAAAACAACATTGAGGAACTGATGGCCAAAGTTGTAGGTAGGAAACACTGACGCTTGGCTGGTCCCTCTAAAGTAGGTCAGGATTTTTGGAGAACATGTTGCTTTCCAAAGCTGCAAATTTTGGCTCACCTGAACTAGTCTGACAATGGCTGTAACAGTTGACTGATTAAGAAAACCCAAAAGGCAATTGGCGTTTTTGAAGGAGTTTGGGAACTTTCTAGCACTGCACTTCTCACAGTTTTGATACCGTTGAGTAAATTTAGAATCAGAGTACTTTGTTAATCCCTAAGGAAATTATGGAAGACCATAATTTGCAGACAACTTGCCATCATCCATGCAAACTACCACGGTCATGGGGTACACATATTGCCCTAGCAACTGGTGGTTACCAGGGGTTCACAAACTGGTCTATAGGCCTGTGTGATTGCAGCTTTAGCAAATGCTTTCACAGTGACAGCCAGCAAACAGCTGAGGAATAACGTTTTTTCCTAGCAACCAGGGGTTTCAAAGATGGTCACTGACAAGTCTCTAGGCCCGTGTGACTAGGACCTAAGCTGCTTTAGCCTGCCCACCGTTGGAGAGCTTCTGCAAGTAGCTTTACAACCCACGTCTGCCAGCCCCTTCTTCCATGCTTTCTATTTTTGCTAATTTGCTCTGTTTTGTGCAACAGTCAGTTCTGCGTCTTTGAAAGGACTCGAGAGGTCCAAGAGCAGAACCTGCCAAAGGAAAGACTGTTATTTCCAATGATTTTAGTTGGAAATAAGTCTCCTTTTCACTGAAAATACTCATAGTGGTCCTAATAAAAATGTTTTCTAAAGCTTCCATTTCAACTTGAGCTAAGTGTTGGATGGTTCGATCTAGAGTTTCACATTTGTGTGTTCTTTTGTGATGCTCACACACAGCTGTAGTTTTAAAACAGTCTGTCCCATTTACCTTAGCTGGTAGTCACTGCACTTTTCCATCCAGGCCTGTTTTGAAGAGTGCAAAGTCCATCTGTGATTTCATTCGCAAGTTCTGGATGAGGAAGACAATGACAAGAATACATGTGATCATTTGAGTCCTTCAGATAAAGATGACTATAGTTTGACCATTTTGTGAACTTTTTCAACAAAAGCTACTATGCTTTAAATAACCTGGATTTCCTCATTTCTGCTGTTACTGAAATGAAATGAAAGCCTTGGGGAAATTTCTCAAATATTCACATATTAATTAAGAACATGACTCATATGTTTTTCTTCTTTTGTTTTTGACAGGAGCTAAAACTGAGGAAGTGGCACTGATGAACGGTCTGACAGTAAATTTACATCTTCTGCTGGTATGATACAATCACTTACTGTTTCACCCCATTTAAATGATGAGATATGCAAACATAACACACATAGTTCAACAACTTTCAAACTGAACAGTAATGTCCTTCAATTATTCGGCAGCTTTCCTTCTACAAACCCACTAAAACTCGACATAAAATCCTTCTAGAGGACAAGGCCTTTCCATCTGATCACGTGAGTACATCCACACATGATCACATTTTTCTCTCAAATCCTCCCTTTGGGGATTTTTCTTTCCCTGATCCATGAATTCAGCTTTACTAGTTTTGTCTAACTCAAAAGAAAAATTAAACTTCACTGGATGATTAGTTGGGGTTTGATCTTGTGTTTCTCACCAGTTTTAACACTCGAGAAACATTTCTAGCCCAAAGAACTGACATTAATTGAAGGAGGAAGGTTTTTGAGATCTGTCCAGAGTGTACATTAGAGATGCCCTTGACCCTAAGTTTGTTAAGTGCAATACCAATTCTGAAAAAGCTGTGTAAAATATGAATAAAAACAGAATGCAGAGATTTGCAAATCTCATAAACCCATATTTTATTTATAGTTGAACATATGGACTGGTTCTCATACAGCACTTTTCCACTCAACTTTCTACTCAAAGTGCTTTATGCAATATGCCTCATGCGCCCATCCATACAAGCACATGTTTTCTACAGCTAGGTGTTTTCTATCTAACATTCATAATCTAATGGATGCATCAGAGAGGAGCTTGGGGTTCAGTATCTTGCCCATCAATACTTTTGCATGCAGACTGGACCTAAAGGGTCCTAAAAGGGCTTCAACGGAGTCTTTTCCTGCACTCAGTGTTTCTCTTACTTGTCTATGGTGTAAATAATCTCTTGTCTCCTCAGTTCAAGTTGGTCATTATGTTTGTTTTTCAGGAACACTGTTTGTGGGTCAACTTGATCCAGGGCATGTTGACTGTTTATATCTGATTATTAACTCCATTACTAACCATTTCAAACAATATTTGGTGTAATGGTGTTTTTGTTTACCTCTCACAGATCGTGGTTCAATGAGGGTAATTCACTTGTTTTTCATAAAAAATGCATTTTAAAACATTTTTAATGCACATTAGAAAGACCTGCATATAAAACACAATAGTTTTACATGACATTGATTATTTTAAAATTTTGTTTTATAATTTACATTTTTTTTCTTTGCATGTAGTGATGTAGAGAAAGTAACATGTGACATCTCTTCTGTTCTGGGTCAAACTGACTTAAAATCAAGACTAATGACTCAAGAGGATTTGTATTGAAAGTAAACTCTAGAAAGAAACAAAAGAACAAAATAAGGGATAGCAATATGAACACAGTGTGTGTGTCTGTGAGTCTCCACAGCACACAAGTGACATGTCGTCACATGTTGCAATAGTAAACACTATCCAGTGTTTAGAACCAGAAATACACAAAAATTAATAGGTGGAAATGAACAAGGTGCATGTGTCTACACAGCACATGAGGGACATTTCATCACTCAGGAAAGATCTCCGCCCAAATGACAAATGTGTTGTAGGCTGATACATCGATGTTGTAAAAGATGACCAGTGGCCAGCGTGCAGTCATTCACTTGGTGCTGTAGGACCCTGTGACTTTGTCCAAGTTGTCAACCCATCCTTTGGTGGCATTGCAGTCTAGAGTCATAGTTGGTTTCTGGTCCTCTCGTGTGCTGATTTCAGCATTTTTGTGCAAAGTGCTCATGAGCACAACTTTTTTCCCCTTTTTGTGGCAATAAGGTACCAGAGCTGTAGTGTCTGTGAAGGCAAATATGGAAGACTGAGGGGCCCTGTTCTTGGTTTTCAGCAGCTCAGCAGGGAGTTCAGTTCTGTTCTTTCGGACTGTTCTAACCATCGTGAGCTTTCTCTTTAGAAGCTCCTGAACCAAGTTGTAGTCACAGGTTATGTTGTGCCCCTGAGACCTTGTGCCATATCAAGCACAACCTTTGTGACATGATTCTTCTCTGGGGCTCTTCCAGCCGGCTTCCCAGTGTTAACCTGCATGTTCAGTGTATAGCTGGTGTTTGCATCACATGCTGCCCATAAAAGGTTCCTGTCCTACCCACTTGTCCTGGGACATGTGGGTAACACATGGGTTGTACATATGTGAAAATGCACAATTTTTATTTTATATGTTGATTACCTTTATGAAGCCAAGCACAAGAAGTTTCATACTGAAAAAATACTTTAAACTATTTATTTTAGATTTTTACAATTTAAAATGGTTCAATTTCACCTGCAACATAACAGGAGGGTTAAATCTTCAGTGTCCTTCTTGAATCTCTTTCCTCAGTACGCTGTGGAGTCTCAGATCCGTCTGCGAGGACTTGATCCTAAGGACAGCATGCTGCTGCTGTCACCCAAGCCGGTAACACACTGTACACTTTTATCTAAACTAATTTCTCCATGACGGAACAATTGCTGGGTAGTTTTCCTCCCCAAAGCAAACCCTCAGGTCATCTACTTCACGTCACGTGTTAGCATATCACTACTAAAACTTTCACAGCATCTTAACTTTCAAAGATGAAGAGCAGTTGCCGACCTATCGAGTGCATTTCATGCTGTTATTTGAACAAACATGTCTGTAGCTCTATGTCAGTTAGAAACTAAACACCGTTTAAACGACAATGCTGAGCACTGATGCTCCTTTCTGTGTGTTCAGGGAGAAGAGAACCTGAAAACCGAGGACATCCTGGAGGTGATCGAGAAGCAGGGCGACTCTATCGCAGTGGTAATGTTTAGCGGGGTTCAGTATTACACCGGCCAGCTGTTCGACATGGCCCGCATCACTGAGGCTGGCCAGAGGAAGGTGAGGAGAGGATACTGTAACCGAGTGGTTCCCAAAGTGGGGGGCACATTACTGGGGGGCGCAGTATGAATAAAAAAAAAAAATGCTTGGACACTGCTAGCACAATGGACAGGTTTTTGACGGGGCTCCCACACAAACGCAAAGCAGAAGATGAAGCATCGCCAAATATGTTTCCAAACCAACTTCCTTCCAAGCCAAAGACTAGAAAATATGATGAAGCATATCTTGCCTTTGGCTTTACCTGCACAAGTGCCCAGGTAGGTCTCCCCGGCAGAGTTTGTTTCCCCTGCATCGGGAACACGTGCTGGGCTGTCCAAATCACGGACAAACAGTATCCCACATTCTTGATTAGTTCACAAACACGTCTTATAATGACTAACTACTCCTGAAATTTTGGAGATGTTAGCTCTTTCTACAGTAAAGCTACAGATTTTCTTGTAAAACAAAGGGGGGCCTAGCAAAAAGAGTTTGGAAACCACTGTAAGCAAAAACTACTCAGATAAAAGTCTTTAATGATGTTCCCCTTGAGGCCTTCCAGTCACCAGAACTTTCCGATTTTCTTGTATTACTTAAATGAGAGTTGACACTTACATAAAAAAGCATGTATATGATTGCTCCCAGTGCTTTCATTATTTATTTCCAAAAAAGTTCAAAAGAACAGAACAGATGGAGAAAAGTACCAATCGCAGATCTGCATTTCCAGCTAGAGTTGGTGGGTATCACACCCACTGTGCGAAGTTTGATGGGCCAACAATAATACTGATGCACAATTTTTAACTGAGTGAGTTTTGCCCACTGTGACTCTGATTGACCAACGTTAACAACAACGCTATTCCCAATTGTGTGTTTACACCCAAATCTTTTCCCCATTTTCATCTCAAATTTTCACCGCATCTCTCCATCATTTTATGAAATATTGGTGTTGTTTGCAATAAATCCCATATTTTGATGCAAATCTTCAGTTGTGAAACTTTCTGGCTTGACCAAATATTTCCTTGAGTTGCAGAAAGAGTCAATGTCCAAAGAAAACTTTGAAAGATCTCTACAAGTCCTGGAAAGCTATTGCTCAAGACCACTTACAAAAATTTGAAGAAAGTCTGTTACCTTGGAAGCAAAAGAAAAATTAATCAGGGCCTTCTCAAGACTTTTGCTCTGTGCTGTATATTAAGTTGTTACTGTGTCCTCTGTTTGTCTGTCAGGGCTGTTATGTCGGCTTCGACTGTGCCCACGCGGCAGGAAACGTCGAGTTGGAACTGCACGACTGGGGTGTCGACTTCGCCTGCTGGTGCTCCTACAAGGTCAGCTGACAGGAAACTTCTAAAGACCAGTCCTGCTCACTGTTTCATCCAGACACAGTCCAGAGTGAATGAGACTCTGCGGAGCTGTAGGACAAATGTCCTTTCTGAGGAATATTAATGTTCTTTCTGGCAAAGGTTGAGACAACACAACCAGTTCCGATTTTAGACGCTTATACCAGGGTGTCAAACTCATTTTACATCGTGGCTCACATACACTTCACTTTGATCTCAAGTGAGCCGGACCAGCAAAACTCACATTTAATCCCTGAGATATTTTAATGTAGGAAAAAGAACTTCAACAATAGATCTGTTTTTCTATTTGATAAAGAAATGGTGCTGTAGTAAAGGAAAGAAGTCTGGCAGCATGACTCTTTGGGCTTAAAGTTTAAGAAATGAATTACAGAAAATTTCTGGTGTCTCATTGTCCACACTGTCCTGTAATTATGTAATTATTATAAAATCAAAGTTTTTTTTGTTAATATACAGAATATTTCTTTGTTTTGCCAAGATGCACAAAGCAGCTCATGAGAGAACTTAAGCACACAAACCTATCAGGGTTAGATTTTTCTGAACTCAAGAGTAAGAAATCATGCAATTCTATAACAGATACTGAAAAAACTGGAACTACCTGTCATTTAACAGTTTATTACTTATTTATTTTGGTTTATGAATGACCATGGGGGATATCTTTATCAAAAACCAATGGAAGGGGCCTTTAAAGATCAAAAGCCTTAGGTAATTCGGCTGATCTCCCATTCAATAACTTCTGTAGTGCTACTTTCTGATCTCTGTGCAGCAGTGATGTTACATCTACCTTAGCGCCATCGCTGAAAACTATGGATCATTTAAACTGAAAACTGCTTGTTAACTGCCATAATCCTTCACATGTAATCCAGGACAGTTTGAAAGAGAAATTGATGCAAGAGCAGAGCGAACAGCCTAAAAGGACAGAACGGGGCATGTGAAAATGTCCGAGATTATCTTAATTTCAGACAAATTTCACAGACTTTTTTATTCATGTATCATAAAGGCAGCGGTAAATACTTATCTCCTTATCACCATTCACACCAGCTTACTGAGGACTACCTTGCTCACTAACTGCCCTGTTAATGAACTGCAGGCGATTTCAGTACAATTATCAGATAAAAGTATAAATGAGAAATGCTTTGTGATGACTGTGGCTTTTTTGTTTGCAGTATATAAACTCAGGTGCTGGTGGTCTCGCTGGGGCGTTTATCCATGAGAAACACAAACATACCATCAAACCAACGTAAGAAACACTCCTCACAGACATTTTAGCTGGTGGGGATTTTTGCTGGTAGGGTATCCCAGATATCCTTGGCCTAATTTTGACACTCTTGGTTCAGTCACAGCACTGGCAAGTGACACCTTGAGTCAGTCACAGCCAGATGTGGGACATCTAGGATAGTGAAACTAATATCAAATGATAAAATATATCAAACTTTTAAACTCAAGTATCTTTCTCTTAAATTAGTCAAAATACGTTAATAGACATAGGATTAAAGATTGGATTAAATAAAGTAACACAGCTCTCTGTTCCTGTGTCCTTCAGGCTGATGGGATGGTGGGGACATGACCTGAAGTCTCGGTTTCAGATGACTAACGGTAAAACTCACCACAGATTCCTCACTGACCTCTGCCTCCTCAGTACCTCTCTCAAGCCTGCTGTGTGCTCTTAGAGTTGCTATTTGCTTCCATCTTGTGGTCTCATGTGAACATTACACCTGCAGTTCTGCCTATTTGGAGACCTTTATGTTTAGAGTGTAAAGAGCACACCTCTCAGGCTCTGAATGAACTGAATGGATCCTGAAGCTTTGAAAGGGTTCTTGACTTTTTCCTTCTGTTTTTAGTGATGGAGCTGCAGCCTGGAGTGAGCGGCTTCAGGCTGTCGAATCAACCAATCCTGCTGGTCTGCCCACTGCAGGCCAGTCTGGAGGTACTCCTTCTAGACATGTTAATCGACCTGAATGAAACTTATTTTATAAGCTTGTTAGGGTTCAAGGATTATTAGCATCTATTTAGCTTTCGGGAATTGTGAATCGTTACAAATTATATGTAGTTTGTGTAGTAAATGATCTCAAAACAACAACTATATTACGTGTACAATATATGCGCGCCATTGAAATTACACGTATGTTGTGGACATTATATGCAAACCATTGACATTACATGTGTGTTATGTGCAGGTTATTGAAGTTACATGTCCGTTATTAACATTACAAGTGTTATGTGTATGTTTTTGTCATTACATGTATGTAATGTATGTATGTAGTGCACTGGCACTTTGGGGTAACTGGAATTGTTGTCATGCATATCTGTAAGTAAGTGTTTATCAAACAGTGATGCTAATAGTGCCTGTAGTCGATTACAAGTTGAATACACAGCTTGAAAAAACTATATGTGTTCATTATTCATCTCTTTCATTGTTTAATTATTGTACATGTCTATTTAATGGTTATTTAGTGTTTGCTTATTTCAGCAGTTTATTATTTATTATGGAAACTTGTTTCTGCCACTGAAAAAAAGCATTTTTTGCCATACATAAGTTCAAAATTTGGGTTATTATCTCGCCTTAATTGCTCAAACTTATGTAAATAACTGAAAAATTAAGAAAATTCCTTTTTTAAAATTTGAGAGAGTAATCGAAAATCATGTCTTATGGAAGGGAAAAATGCTGTTTTCAGGCTTCCTTAATATATCAGCATAGTCTTGTACAAGAAAAAAAAACATTTGCCTGAAGTAACATCTATTTTTCATTTTCTTTCCTCATACACGATTTAAATCTTGCCAGGTGTTTAACATGACCACCATGCAGGCTCTGCGCAAGAAGTCCCTCCTACTGACGGGCTACCTGGAGTATCTGATTAAGCACTACTACACTAAGGACCCGGCTCAGCCTCACAAACCTCACGTCCACATCATCACACCGTCGGAGCCTCAGCAGAGAGGCTGCCAGCTTTCGCTCTCCTTTTCTGTTCCCATCAAAAGAGTCTTCGAGGAGCTGGAGAAGAGGGGCGTCGCTGTGAGTATAAACCCCGATATCTGTTTCTAGTACGAGCCTAATCAGGTAAAAATACAAGAATGTAATTAATTTTAACATCAAATGTAAATTTTGTCTTTTTATTTTAAGTTCTGTGTTGTTATCATCAAAAATTTAGAAAAGAGGTTGGTCACGTATTTGGCATCTTAGCCAGTTCAGTTTTGTATTTTTCTTTTTTGGAGCCAGAAGTGTCCAAAGTTTGTGAATTCAGCTTGTTTTTATAAACAGATACCTGATAACTAGTGCCAAGTACATACAAATAAAACATTAGCATTTAACTCACTAAAACCAGAGGACAGACTGGTGGATGATCTTCATAAAAACAACTATAGGGACATGCTCGCTTTTGTAACTTGCCTCCAGTGGCTATTGGAGGAGCTCCAGTTTTTGGCACTTTAATTCCTTGTGCTTCAAAAAATGACCACCTGAACCATTTTGAACTCTTTTGTCATTTCCTGTCTCATAGTGTGACATGAGGGAGCCCAGCGTGCTGCGAGTTGCTCCGGTGCCAATGTACAACTCCTTCAGTGATGTCCATCGCTTCATCAGAGCGCTGGGAGAGGCTCTGGCCGCCAGCAAGCAAGGTTGGGAGAGGAAGTGACTGCTACAAACTCCTGTGTTTTTTCATGATTATTAGGAAGGTTGTAAAGCATTATGCTTTCTTTAAACGCCTCAGGTCTCTCATTTTGTGCCTTTTGGAACCATTTGAGCCTCATTATCTTCACTGTATTGTTAAACTTTTTTTTATCTGTTGCAGAGATATTTGTCATAAATTCTCAGAAGTAAAATATTTTTAGTTGACAGTTTAAAATAAAGCTGAGAACAGCCTTCAGATTGAGAGAGAACCCTGACGTCCCCTTGGTCTTTGTTTCGTTCTCTATGTCTCTCTTTGAAATTGCACATAAAATATGGCTTGTTTTGCATACCTACCTAACACACCAGTACTTAAAGCCTTATTGCAAATTTTTGCAATCTTATTGTTTTTTTGAAAATTATTTTTTATTATTTAATAAAGTATATAATGTAGTATGACACAGGGCTTTTGCATGAACAATAACTGCCTGAATACATGACTAGCTGCAGTAAAATAAAAGATGGATGTACTCACCAAAGCACCACCCACTACTTTGGAAAGTCCCAAATTCGCAATTTTATCCATTGCCATTGTGGTTTTCAGCCAATAAAGCTGATTCTGACAGGAGATACACTCTAGCTGTGACTATATGGGCTCAAAATGTGGTCATAAATATTTTGTACTTGTAAAAAAGATTTGTATGTGTAAAAAAGATTTGTGTGTGTAAAAAGAATTTGTGTGTGCGTAAAAAAGATTTGTATGTGTAAAAAGAATTTGTGTGTGTGTAAAAAAGATTTGTGTGTGTAAAAAAGATTTGTATGTGTAAAAAGAATTTGTGTGTGCGTAAAAAAGATTTGTGTGTGTAAAAAAGATTTGTGTGCATAAAAAAGATTTGTGTGTGCGTAAAAAAGATTTGTATGTGTAAAAAAGATTTGTGTGTGCGTAAAAAAGATTTGTGTGTGGACTTAGAAAAAAAACCCCTGCAAGTTACAAGTACGAATTTTGACCCTATTTTTCTTCCTTTCATCTGATTGGTCAATGTCATGTCAATCACAAATGTAACAATCCAATCAGAGAACAGATGGGTTTGGCTGTCGGAGGGGCGCTTTTTTGAACTGCAGGTCCTTGAAGGGTGATACAGTTTGAAGCTGGAGGATCTCTATATAAATATCCGATAGCAGCTAGGTCCCCTAACTTTCAGTAGCTGTTGAAAGGAAAAAGTTGTGGTATATCAGTGGTTAGAAATACCATTATTACTTTAGGATTAGTTTAACACAAAGTCAGGGCTGACCCAGGACCATTGCTGTGAGTCACAGTGCGCAGCATAAAAGTCCTTTCACATCAGATGCAGGATGTGCTGCTAATGCTAACTGCTAACTAAAAGCAAAGGATCCAGAATTTGTTACGCTGGCTGCTGGGCTCTGTGGGTTTTTGCAGCAGCTCTACCTGTACTAGATGCACCTGCTCCTTGTCTTTTCTATCTCTGACTTTATGTCCTCTACAAGAGTTTCTGTTTTTTTTGCTGGTTCTTCAAATGTTCAATAAAAACATGTATGCTAATTCATAACGAAGAAAGCTTTGTAATGAAGACTGTCATTTCCAAAACACTGCCCGCCCCGCGGTCCGCAGCGCTGTTGAAAAGGCTGTGGAAGTCCCTATATTAAACACGTAGACCTGTGACACAAAAATCACCAAACTCGGACGACCACAGACTGTTTTCCTTCGTGGTGATGAAGGAAAACGCTGGGTTGGCATGTAAAAGGGCATTTATTCCTTTCAAAGACCTGCAGTTCAAAAAAAGCGCCCCTCCAACAGCCAAACCCATCTGTTCTCTGATTGGATTGTTACATTTGTGATTGACATGACATTGACCAATCAGATGAAAGGAAGAAAAATAGGGTCAAAATTCGTACTTGTAACTTGCAGGGTTTTTTTTTCTAAGTCCACACACAAATCTTTTTTACGCACATACAAATCTTTTTTACGCACACACAAATTCTTTTTACACATACAAATCTTTTTTACGCACACACAAATCTTTTTTACACATACAAATCTTCTTTACAAGTACAAAATATTTATGACCACATTTTGAGCCCATATAGTCACAGCTAGAGTGTACTCAAATAAGGTAAGTTGTACTACATCGGTGCTTCACAGACCTCTTCAACTTGCAGGTTGGCACAGTTACCATGTTGTCAACGAAAGACTACACCATGAAATCGGTATGTGACCAAATGCTACGAGACAACTAACCTTCAGTTTTAAAGTTGTGGCTTTAAGTAATGGCAAGAAAACTGTATTTACACAATTTTATGACACCACAGTGATGTGAAATGTATCATCTTGCATTTAAAATAGTGAATATATATGGATATAAGCTATAAATCCTTTGATTTTAATAGATATTCGTATATATATATCTGTGCTGTGAAAAAGTATGAAAAAGTTTTTCACTATTCTTTATCCATTAGCTTGTTGCTATTTGATCAAACAAAATTTTATATTAGACAAGGATAAGTCAAGTAGCTGGCCCTATGTGAAAAAGTACATCAGTAATAACTTTTTGTTTCGTTGATCCTCATTCTGAAAGGCTTTTTTCTTAGTTATTATTATTATTATTGCTATTTTACAAGTCTTTTCTCGTAGTTATTATATCATAATTAAAGATAGTATTTATCACATCTAAACAGACTATTAGTGTTAAGGTGTTAACACCGGTGTCACACCAATTATATTTCTGTATATTTCTTCTATATAAATGATCATAAACATCTCATTAAAAAAGTGACAATTCTCAAAAGTTCGATGCTATTCAAATAATGAACTATTTGTATAAGTAGGAGAAAACTAAGAAACAATCCCATGGTTGTTTATTGTACACTTATATATAATTTATTAATAATTAATGATTGATGAGTGATTTCTATGTCAAAAGGCAAATTAAAATTTAGTTGTTTTTAATTTGGAGGACATGTTTTTTATTGTCATGGCTTAGCGCAACAGCACATGGGGAAACACGATGATGCAGTTATATTGAACAAAAGTTAGATCCCACATTATGATTGCAAAAACACTTTCTTTGAACAGCCTGTATCAGAATGCTGCTGTAGCTCTCACTCCCCTCACCCCTGTGACCCTCCTCTTCGGTGGAGCATTTGGCCACGACACTCAGCGAGTTCACAGCATGAGGTTTGCAAATTACAGCATTTTTTTTTTCATTTGGGCTGTGAGGGAGGAATCTAATGAAACCCTTTTTTTCTCCCCCTCTCTCTTCCTCACCCGTCTGTACATTACACACATGAGTTAGCCGACAGTCCTCCCCTTACCAATTAACACCTACTTTATTATAACGTTGACTTCTCCCTAATGTTCTTGCATGTGTTTATGCACTATTACCTTGACGGATGCCTATTCCACGATTAGACATAATTGGCATATCAATATGCAAAACCTAAATGGATTAACCTTCTTTAAAACTAATGAGCACTTGGATGCCCAGCTGGGGAATGGACCAAAATTAGCATTTGTCATCTTTTTGGGATGATGTGAGAATAAATAATTGAAGAGTGGCTGGTATTGTCTTTCCTGGGGCTACTTAACCTTACAGTGACTGTACTGTAAAATGGAGAAAAAAAAAAGAGAGAGCGAGAGAAGGAATATGCAGATTTACTGTCTTAATGATGACCGTCGGCTTGCTGGGTTCACACACACATGCAGGGAAAAAAAAATACAAAGTAGCTCCGTCTTTGCTGAGGGAAGTGGACAGTTTTGATCAAAGAATGGGCAAAGTAAGGTTTAGTTAGGCAAAACAAACTGTGGCACTTTTGAAAGGTTTTTCATGATCAGTAGAGGAGGATTAGAAATATACCCCAGATCTAAGCACTTATGGGTAGATTAAAACATTTTTAAACATGAAACCATGGGTGTAATAGAAAAAGTATTTCCAACATGTTATTGAGCTTTCCTAAAATTAAAAAAAGTTAAAATTATTGCAGTAGATTGTAATTTGTTGCTAAAATAAATTGCCCCAGAGGAAGGGCAGCATATAACTATCTAACTTACAGTGGCTTACATATGAAAGTTTCAAAGGTAAGTATTTAAGATAAGGAAGTATTTTCAGGAGAATGAACATAAAATAAAGAGATGCAATGTTGCGAGTTCTAAAATACATTTCTGAAGCTGCTCCAATGGTTACAGAGCTTTTTTGCCATTACAGTGAGATATTTACACCTCTAAATACTCCAATTCAGGTCAGAGTTTTAGTCAAGATACTTCAGTACTCTTTGTTTTTAACATGTTTTCTTAGATGAGCTTCAGAAAAAGACTGAAAGCTGTAGGGGGCAAAAAACTGCTTAGCTTGGGTAGCACCAAGACAAAAATATCTCCCGAGTTAGTTTTAAACTTGTTGTTAAAATTTGGTTTCTAAACTGTAATGTCCAGCACTAAAAAGATAGAAAGAATTCTCAGTTTCTCAATGAATATGTCACAATGAGCCAGTGAATTCTGTGTACTGCTCAACTCTGTGAAAATTACACGGCTCCAAGAAAAGCTTGGGCATGGTGTGGTCTGGCAGGAGTTCAAGGTTGTGTGATCAACTGACAGTTAAAACATAACTTTTTAAGTCCAATATCCGAAGTAAAAAATGCTCCAAAAGCTGCTTGCGTGTGGCTTAGTAGGTCAGAGAGCAAAAAGATAGTTTTGGCTTTTAGAGACAAAAATGAACTTTGGAGTTTAACATCCAAATGAAAGACTGCAAGCTGGCCAGAAATCAGATCAAACCTCTGACCTGATAGGTGAGGTAACACGGTTTTCTGCAAACACACAACTATTACTATTACCTGTGGATGACTTTTAATAAAATTACTTTGCCAAGTACTGAAGCCGTAGATGAACTATTAACACTGTGTGCAAATGCTGTACTTAAAAAAAACATTACATTATCCCGTGGCGATGTAGCCGATGACATATTAATACATTGCCCATCAAAGGTGACGGGCAGGTTGACAGATGAGGTCCAACAGGAGTCTCCATGGAATATGATGACACTGTGATCTGCAGTGAGTGTAGGGAGCAGGTGGAAGAAAGACTGGGGAGGTGGAGGTATCCTCTGGAGAGAAGAGAAATGAAAGTCGGTAGAATCAAGACAGAATACATGTGTGTGAATGAGAGGCAGACAGGTGGAAAGTTGAAGGTGGATGAGTTTAAATACTAGGGGTCAACCACTCAAAGCAACAGACATTGCAGTGCAAGAGAGGTGAAGAAGAGAGTGCAGGCAGGGTGGAGCGGATGTAGATGAGTGTTAGAGGCAGAAGTAGGTTCAGATGTGAAAGAAATACTTCATTTGCTATCTTCAGCTGAACAACAGAACTTGTAGGGTAGCATTTATTCTAGCAAACCTTTTAAACATTTAAGTTTCTAATAAATTTCACAAGTTAATGAAAGAGCTGCACATTCAGTCAAACCGACTTCAGATTCACATTCATACTTACCCAAATTGTTTTGTTTCCTTGTGCTTCCCCCAAACAAATCCAGATAAAAGGCCAGGATGGCAAACAGGAAGTGGCAGTTGCATTCAGGGCGCAGGACTATACCAAGTGTAGCAAAGTACAGAGGACGGATTGGCTGTTTTAAAGTTTCCAAAGTGGAAGAGATGTCCTACCCGGTACCCAGTATGAGTAAATGCATATATTTTCTAAATCTTTGCAAACACATTGATTATACAGCACTATACTGTATGTCGATTATATCAACATACAGTGTTGTGAGTTTGAATAGTACTTCCAATACTAAGAAAAGTCAGAGTAGGAATGCATAAAAAAATCTTGCCAAATGATTAAAATTGCAGCACAAACTAATATTGGTTATCACATACAAAGATATTTTATGGATTCCAGTCAAAGCAGATGTAAAAGAGTCCGATATCCCCAAATGTTAATCTCTTTTAAGTTAAACTGGAAACTAACTCAAAGAAAGAACCAATGTTGTGTCTACACGTAATTAGATCTTTAGGTGTTGTAGCCATTTCTTCAGACATAAAATAGTATTTTTGCACCAACAAGGCGTGTTGGATTCTCAAAGCGCTATTAGCTGAAAACTTGGCATATCTCAGCATGACGTGCTGTGCGTTCTTAAAAAATGTATCTACAGCAGATGAACAGTATCTGAAAGCCAAGTCCTTAAGACACAGGAAAAAATCCAGCATCTTACATGGGCCACTGTTGAAGCAGCAGAGAACAGAACAAAAGGCAGAAATACCCAAAAAAAGAGCTTTGAATGTCTTTGAAGAAGTCTGGAAAACAGGTTGCCACTATTGCTCCCCGATTAAGCAGGTGACCCATATGCCAAAAACTACTACAATGACCCAGTTTGAAGTTCACCCACGCCCTGTGTGTCATTCCCCCCTCACTAATATCCTGCTTTCCTGTCAACTCTCTCTGGATTGGCCTACTTGTTAAACACAACAAAAGCTTGGAGAACTAAATAAATGACAAGAAAACCTCAAAATATAAAGAAATGTGGGGTGGCTCAAGAGTTTTGCACAGTACTACATGCCATGAATGAAACGAAGAAAAAACAACACTTTATAATGTCTCCTGACGGGTTGGTTAAGCAGAAAATAAACTTAAACCGTGATGTTCGGCTGTTTTATCCCATAAATGTCAGATTTATAGGAACAGGAAGCTTCAGAATCCAATTTGATTAAGAGCACTCAACAAAAGAGCTTCCTAAAAGTTCACTCAAACACAATCGACCTTTATTTCAGGTTGACTGTACTTCTGCCTCACCCAGACAACATCACTGGTCATATTTTAATAACCCAAACCTTTGATTGGATTCTGGCATCCTTCTGCTTTCCGTGCCTTCAGTCTTCACATGAACGCACACGCAAAGCTGAACTCCCCAGGCTGAACGCTGGTTGATGGTGGCAGCAGTTAACAGGTAATAGGGATTGAGAGCTGCATGAATCAGAACTAATTACCTTAAATAGCCACAGCCTCGGGCTTATTTTTCCAGTCCACGTCTCTCCAATTTGACAGCTGGCAAAGGTAGCTGCTGCTGCTCCAGAGGCGGTGAGGTGCTGTGTGGGACTTTTTCATCCCATTAATTAATTGTAGAGCAACTAAACCGTGAAAAGCTACAGACGGGAACTTTACTGACCGCTCTCTTGGCAGGTCTGCTGTGACAGCCGCCGAGGGGAAGCACCCACTAATAGAGTCAGGTAAAGAATGAAAATGGTGAAATAAAAAAAAAATTAAAAAATGGGACTAGATTAGTTTTGGGTGGTTTAACTTCATTTGAGGCAGAGCTGAACTCGGAGCTATCAAAGAATTCCATCAAATGGAGTTTAAAGTGGATAAAAGCAGCTTGTTGTTCAAGGGTTTTGTTTGAAGAGCAGGCTTCATGAATAAGAGACGAAATCACAATAGAGACAAGAAAAAAAAGGCAAAATATTAGCCGAAAAGAAAAAAGGAAAAAAGAAAGGAAGCAAGGGAAGGGGTGCTCTGTGCTCAGATGATTTGGAATCAGATACTACAACCTTGTTAGCATCGCAAGCTTATTTCCATATTAACGACCCCTTCAGAACCTTCAAAGTAATGAATAATTGACAACAAATGAAATGTTTTGATTGTCGTCAGCGCCCGGCGTGTTTAATGTTTCATATGTTGCTTTCCAGCTAATTATGGAGATGGCACATTTGTCAGAAATACGTCCCCCTCGCAACCCTGGCACAACCCTCCCGCCGTCCTCTGCAGATGCCCTGTGTTTTCAGGCAGGAGGGAGGGGTGCAGACAGACACACGCACCCTGTTGTAATTAGCTAGCAGGGAGTGCTCGGCGACCTGTGAGGGGAGTCGAATGGCGTCCGCTGCTCACGGGTATTGTTTTGGCTGCAGACACAACAGAAGCTCTGCTGATGGGGTGTGTGTGTGCAACAAAATGGAAAGGTAGAGAGTGGGAATGCAAGTACAAAGGTACATGAAAGGCTTTTCGCACCACTTTTCCGTGATGGGGTTGTGCAACCTTGTCAGACTTCAGCAATGTTTTGATTGTAACGTCTGTGCAGACCTTTCTAGATTAGAGTCACTGCATTTGTTTTAATCACGAAAGATCGCTTGTTGAAAAGAACTAAAACAAAATATAGCCTTATATTGTGTTAACCCCCACATGGGACCTCTGGGGGTCGCCAGCAGTGGGTAGCACCAGGAGGGTGGAGTTTTTGGTTGAGGCCTTGGAGGATTCTTATGCTCTGTTGGGGAGTTTGGTATAGCTGTCAAAGTAAGACCTTCACAAGGTTTCCAAGCAGAACATTGGAGTTTAAGAAGAAGCTGTCTGCCTCACCTGTCGGTGGATTTAATGTTTGTCAACCAGGTGACCCGAGGCTGCTCTCTGACTGTTTACTGCAGATTTTTTACTACCATGTACTGAGCATGTGAGAGTTGGAGGGTCCCATGTTGCAGACTGATTGAAGAAGAAAGTAAGAACAGCCAGGAGGAAAAAACAATAAAGAAAGAGAGAGAAACAAAGAAGGAAAGGGATAGATGGAAGAGAAAAGGGGTGAAAAGAACAAGAAAGGAAGAAAGTTCAAGAACATAAAGAGTAAAAAAAGTAAGAATGTAAGAAAGACAAAGAAAGACAGAAAAGGAAAGAAAAATCAAAACACGAGGAGAGAAAAAAATCAGCAAAGAAAAAGTACAGAAATGAGAAAAGCAGGGACAAGCAGTAAGTGAAAAAGATGAAGTTAGAAGGAAAAGAGGTTAAAAGAATCAGAAAAGAACAAAGAATAATGGAGAAAAAAAGAAATAAAAAGAGAAAATGTGAGAAAAATTAGAAAAAAGACAAGTAGAGAAAAAGGTAAAAAGAATAAAAGAAATAAAAATAGATATGGGGAAAGAGATAGAAAGGAAGAAAGAACAAAGGAAAAGTAGAAAAAGAAAGCGTGAGTGCAACAAAGACAAAATGAAAGCGATAAAGACACAAAGTAAAATAAAAACTAAACAGAAAAGAAAGTGTAGGAATGTAAAAGAGAAAGTGAAAGAGAAATACAAAGGAGAGAAAGATAGAGCCAAGAAAAAGAAACAAAGACAAGGTGACAGGATAAATGAAAAGACAACAGACAGATGAAGAACATAGAAAGAAAGAATAAATCTATGGTTGTTTTGTCACATCAGGTGGTAAAAATAAACAAAAATAATACCATATAGTACCACCTCTGTAGAAAACATGTAGGGACCAATCAGAACAAGTAGCGAGGGGAAGTCCCCTGTTACCAGTTCATCTGATATCATCAGCCTGGTATAAGAAATAAGCTTAGTGTCTCCAATCTGAGCCTGAAATTATATTAAATCCCAGCTGTTCTGTTTTTTTTTTTCCTTTTTTTGCCCCCCTTCATCCCTGAAAACATCTTTTCAGACACGGTTAGTCTGAGATCAACTTGTTGTGCAGACACCTTGTCTCTCCGATGCACCTTTACAAGACGACAGACAAACCGGAGCTGACAGAGGTCGTCTGTGTCACGCTGACAGACAGCTGGAGAGAGCGTGAGCGCTATATTTAAACTGCGAGTGTTTGTTTGTGTACATCTGCGTGAGCTCGTGCGTTTATCCGAGCATGAGTGTGTGCGCGATGGTTCAGTCAGGTCAGTGTATCCTGAAGACACTGTCAGGCAGGATTGATTTCCTCTCTCTCGATCCGTGGACACGTTCCTGTAACACAGCTGACCCCCCGAGTTGCGTTACCTTGTCATTTTGCGACACGGATCAAAGCGGAGACGAGCTGGAAATAGCCACACGACGACCTTGAACTCTTGGAGGAAGCGGTGGAAGGAGGAGGAGATGTGAGTGCCAGGGCAGAGGTTCAGTTCAGATTTCAAGCAACAGTTTCCAACTAAAAGTGAGCACAAGTCAAGGGCTGTACTACAACGTTGATTTATTTATGATGTTTTTATTACACTGCGATGACGCCTCCGTGCGCTTTCATATGATCTATTGCTGTGTTTTTTAAAAAGCTTTTTCGAGGCCAGCTTTGACCTTGGGCGCTAAAAGTGAAGGTCAAATTCAAATACTTAGCTAACCTAGGTAGTCATATCCTCCAAGGCCTATGAAGGTTGAAAATGATCCATAAAACATTGTGGGTAATATAAAACTTTTAATGATTTTCACATTTGGTGCAACCTTAACCCAATTTTCACCTAAATTAAATCAGCTCGGACTGTTATTGGTATCTACCATCACATGAAATTTGAACATGATATCTTGAAAACTGTGGATGCTACACCGCTAACAAACAGACAGACAAAAAATGGACCCAATTACAAACTCCCTCCCTTCAGGGTAGAACAGTGAGCTCAATATACATCACCCTTTTTTAAAGCTTATAACCAGTGATATTTGGAGTCACTGGTATTCACACATGTGTGTTTCATCAGAGCCTGACTGACCAAACAAGTCTGTGTTATCGGTTAAACTTAATCTTTCTGAACGCGTTCTGCCTCAAATTTACAACTGATAATCAAAGTTGCTGATTCCGTGAAGTGTTTGCTTCCAAGTAAAGATATATATATATATATATATATATATATATATATATATAAGATAAAGATATATACCTTGTAAAGCACTTTGTGATCTTTTATCTAGAAATGTGCTATATAAATAAAATTTTACTTACTTACTTATATACAGCATAAAAAAACACTCCTATTATTCAAGTTAATATAAATAAATGTTAAGACTTTTAAGTACAGTTAAGGCTTTTATTACATCCAGACTGGATTTCTGAAATTAATCATATACTGGACTGAGCAAAACACTCACATCTCGATTGCAGCTGGTTCAAAATGGTGCTGCTGACAGGTACACGGAAGTGTGATTGAATTTCATCCATTCTTGAATCGTTTCACTGGCTTCCTGTGAAGTACAGGATCAGTTTCAGTATAATGCACAGACTTGTTCACATTAATCTATCAGAGCTTTTACAATCCTAAGGCCCATGCCGCTCACTTTGGCCCACTTATCAGCAACTTCTAGTCCCAAATTCCAAATTCCAGATTTACTTTTACAGGTGACTGGGAATCCCCAGGCGTACCTCCGAAACTCTGGAACTATCTTCCTCCTCAGATTAGGTCCTCTTGCTCACGTCACAGTATTCAAATCTCAACTGGAAACATCTTTTTATTAACTTTTTCATTTTCAGATTATTTTCAGTTTGTTGTATCAATTTCCCCAGTTCATCTCTTTTTACTACTGTTATTTTACTTTTTTATCATCATTTTCATGGTAAAAAGTTGTATTATCTTCATCTGTTATTGTATTATCATTGATTGTTTTACTTGCGCTGCAGCACTTAGGCCAGTGTCTGTTGTGCTTAAATGTGCTACATTATTAAACTTACTTAAAGTCCAGCTTTAAATCAATATGGACAACTCAGCAATGTCCAATATGTAAAAGTAGTGATACCACAGTACTTTTAATTAAGGGGTTTATTTGAGAGTAAAAACTTAAACCGGTCTTGAAGAAACACGTGAAAAAAGTCACGAAAAAAAGTCTCGTGTGTTGTAATAGTGAGCACAACTTTTTTTTATTACAGTCTGAAGCCTGTATTTTGTTGTAAGATTTTCTCTGTTTACTCCAGTAGATTTTTTTTGTTTTATAAGAAAAGATCATGCAGTTTGAATTAATATAAAAATAGTGATACCACGGTGCTTTCACGTAAGGATTTGAGTGAATTGTCAAACTTGTCTCAGAGCAAAACGTGAAACTTTCACGAAAAGCTATTTGTTCGTGTTCTCTAAGTTAGCAATATACACTAGCCACATCATAGAGGCAAAGCAATAAAGAAGACTAGGATGTACTCTTAAAAGATAAGATGACAGATTAGGTAACACAGTTTGTAACCTTTACTAGCATCCTAACCCTCAACCTTAACCGCCCCCTTGTTTTTGGACACCAAAAAACACCAACACAAGTATATGAGATAGACTGTATTAGTTGGTGATGAGCAGGGGCATTAATGGATGATTTTTATGGAGTGGTCTGGGAGGAATCATCTGCTTCTGAGAAACGGTGATCGACCTCAGGAGACCACTACAGGAACCGTGGAGGAGTACAAGTAACCACATAAACAACAGGTTGAGCTGGACGATCAACACAGATGAGCAGACGCTGAGATCCTTGAGCGAAGTGTAACACTGGAGCTAGGGATGGGTATTGATAAGATTTTCACAATTCTGTTTAACGATTCGATTCTTTATCGATTCTCTTATCGATTCTTTTAAAAAAAGGAGAACACTAAGGTCGAATAGCTTAGAACTTTGTTTTATATCTTCTCTTTGAACAAGATAGAAATTTAGGAGTAACATGGCCTTACAAACCCAACAGTGAGATCTTAAGAGATCCAGCCTACGGCTCTTCAATGGGGTGTCACAGGGTCCCCAGGAAAAAAAATTGTAAATGTAAAATAATAAAATAAATATTCTTCTGTAGCAATAACAAAGTGTAACATAAATTATTCTGTAGCAATTACACAAGAATATCCAGTAATGTCCCTGCCTACAATTAAACACATTCACTTACCGAAAATCGGGGCATCTGCTGTTGCAAATGGGTGCAAGCCTTTTACCACAAACTTAGTCACTGCTCGGTGACATTCGTCTGTCCTGGCCTGAAAGGAGACGCTACCGGTAGACTGCAGTGAGAACTGCCAGCATCTGAGCCAGCCAGACTCTGTCTGTCTCTCTCATCATGGTCACCTAAATGCACAGTAATGGCAGGTTTTGTAATAAGGCAGATCGCGCTAACATAATATGCACTGTTAGTTGATTATTTACCTGCCACATTAACGGGAGAGGATGTACAAACGTTACCGCTGCTGCTGGGTTGAGATTCACGAGTACTAGGCAGCGGAATTAAAAACACGACATTCATTTAAGGTTATCGCGTGTTTTGTGAGCAAATGCTTTTGCATATTCGTAGTGTTTCCTCCCTTAAATGAAATATCTACTTTTCAAGTATTGCAAGTTGCCCTTTTGCAAGTATAACCAAACTTTTGAGCGTTTGAGCCGCCATGTTTCCTGCCAGGTAAATGACGCTCCGCAACGTGGTGACGTCATTCGGGGCGACTGGAATCGATAAGGGAATCGTTTGCAAAAATGTCAAACAATTCCAAGGAATTGAAACAGTAGGAACCGGTTCTCAACCAGAACCGGGTTTCGATACCCATCCTTAACTGGAGCCGCAGACACCAACATACTGAGTTAACTAAGTGCTGTATATTATTCGCATTAGTGTCCTTATTAAAGCCATCGTCATTTAAACTGCTGTAAAGAAAAATCTCAGCTGCTTAGTTTTTTTCTGTGCCTCTGTAAATCACCCTGAATTGCTTTGTACTACACAGCTAAGCTTGACTGAACCTTGTGTGGCTGGAGCCCTCAAGGTACACCCTAGACAACAATTCATGCTCACTTACATCTGATTTACAGTCATCAGTGAACGTAACATGCATGTCTTTGGACTGTGGGAGGAAGCTGGAGTACCCAGATAGATAAAAAATATTTAGTTCAAGCTTATTATAACAAATCCAGATGTCAGGTCCAGCAGTTAAAAGAACCTTTTCTTTTATACCCGTAGCACATTTTATAAAGTTGAGTTGTTACAGATATCAAGATCCAAAGTAACTTTTCAGTGCTGATGCTTTTACTTGAATATTACTCCACTACACTCACAGAAATGGGGAACAGCTGACTGGGAAATTATACAAAATATTTTACAATTACCTAAAGGTGCACAGTGCTTATTTTACATATAAACATATATAAATTATACATATGTGCAAGAAATGAGCACTTTTACCTGTTCTCACCATAGTTTTACACAAATATATATTTTACATAGTTTAAGATGTGGAGTATTTCGTAATATGTTAATGCTACTTTAAATCAACTAAATGGATTGAAAACTTTTCCCAAAGTTTTTACATCCTGGCACATATTCTGGGCGTGAAGGTTTACATGTTTTGCAGTGACCCTTTAACCCTCTTTAAAGGCTGTCTTTTTCTAAATGTTTCTGAAGAGGACAACAAGCAGTATGAAAAGGAAAGAATGATGCAAAAATACACAAAACTGAATTAAAAACATGCAAAATGCTGCGGTAAAGGGCTGAAGGAAAGCAAAAACATGCAGCTTTAAATCAGCAGTTTCCCTCTGAAGTTCATGTGCAACACTTCCACCAAGCAGCCAGTAGAGGGCAGGACAGCACCAGGAAACACACAACTCTAACCAGCAGCAGCCACCTTTTTCAAAGTGGAGTCTCACAGGGGCTCTATGTGACCTTTGACCCCAATCAGCTGGAGCTTATGACATGGAACTTGTTGGTCTCAGAACCGTTACCTTTACTCTGTTATTAAAGATGCTCTATCCTTCCTAAAAAAACCCAAAAAACCAAAAAAACAACCCCCCCCCCACTTTTTCTTTTTAAGCTTTGAACTTTGTGCTGCTGATTTTTTAACTTTCTGATTTTTCTCACGTTAAAAACACCCAGCTGTAATAAAAACAATATCAGAAGCCTCAGACTCCTGGAGATAACATTACAGTGATCAAATATCACATTTTGATTCACAAAGACACTTCACATGAGTCCAGATCTCTGTAGCCTCCATAAAAAAAGCTGCAGAAACAGCTCAGTTTGAACTGTTAAAAGTCACTTTCTCTTAAAAGGAAATGAAAGCCTGACTGTGGAGGTCAGTCCTTTCTTTTAAACCCTGGTGTCCTTGTTTGATTAAAAAAAAAAGAAAAAGAAAGACAGAAGGAAGCAAGTTGCTCGGCATTAAAATTAAATCTGTCATTTAAATCATTTTGATTTGAAAAACGAGTGCCAGTTTTCTTTATTCTTTTATGTTTATGCTCCTATTTATGCACTGTTTATCTTAATCTCAACATACCTCAACTCAGCAATCTATATACAGCAACCTTCCAAAGGCATTTATTAATTAACTTACTTACTTACGTTATATGACAAAAAAGTTTGCAGACACCCTTCCAAAGATATTTAGTTTGGAGAAAAGTGATGACTAGCTGAAACCCCCAGGAACATTAAATCCTGTGACTGGGTAAATAAAGGAGGTAGACAACTGCACAAACCCTCATACATCAGGGACTTTGGTATGCTCACATACCAAACATGTTTATGTCTGTGAGGTTGACTGTCACTGGGCTGGATTTGCATCTGGGGCAAAAAGTGTTACTAAAGCTCAGAGGTATTCTGAGATTTTGATATGCCAGACTCCAAAAACACACACAAATTAGTCAGGTTCGGCATCTTCACTCGGGAGGATTTTACTTTTTTTCAAAGCAAACTGAAAGCTTCATTTCTCTTTATTGACTTACAGTCTTTAAGCACTGCTTTCTACATTTGGTTATTTTACCTGTTTAATTTATTTAAAGGTCCTTAATCAGAAAATCTAGTGTTAAAAATAATAGCAAAAACCTTTCCAAATTAATTGAACCTATCAACAGAAAGAAAAAAACTGTTATGGCTTTATTTACTAAAATCTGTTAAATGTGTTGAAGAGGTATCAATTAAAGTTGAAGCAGACCTTGGTTATACTTTCATGTTATAGCACTTTGTCTCAAATAATAGCACAATGAATCAATGTGACTTTTAACCAGGCAAGTCATAAAAAACATGTTCTTATTAACAATGGCAAAATTTAGGAAATTAGGTTAGCTAAAAAAACATTAAACAGTCTGAAAATACCTCAGCCCAAGCCCTTGTAAAATGTTATTTATATTCTGCAAGGGATAAAATAAAAAAATACTTTAAATTCAGAGTTTTTAAGGTCTAGCTGCCATTTAAAGTGATGCTGAATATCAACAGTTAAACTAAAATCAGAATGAGAGAGTTAATGCTAGGTAGCGCTAAATATCTTCTAGCATAAATTTGTGCTAATATTAGTAAGGTATACTAGCCAGTGACTACTTTTAGACTAAAAACAACGCAATGATTTCTACAGACCTTTGAATGTTTCAAAGGAACAAGCCACCAGCCACTCTTTTTTTAAATAAATATATTTTAAGTATTAATCAAATACTAAGTTTTCTTACTGTGTTATGTAGCTTTGTTTAGATTTTTTGATGTGCATGCTAGTTCTGTAGTAAAATGTATCATTTTAAAGGTTGGATGATTTTAAGTGTAAAAGATTTTATACTTAAAACAAGTTTTAAAAATACTTAAGGTCGCGCTAAAGTATAAATCAGCACTACTATTAACAAAGCAGGCCACCTAGATTACTCTATTGGACTGGAATTTTAAAAGCAATAGCACCTTTTTAACTGTATAAAGGAGGTGACGCTTCGAAATAAATACTCTTCCTGACAGTAAACCTAATACTGGAAAGTGATAGGATAGGTAATGCTAAGTTGTAGCATAAATATATGAGACAGTTTCCATTTCTAGACTGAAGATTCAAACCTAATGGTGCAGCAGTTTACTGAAACTTTTTAATATTGTGAAGGAATAAAAGCTTTTAGATTTTAAGGGTGGGCTGATATTACGTGTATGAGATTTTATTCTTGAAACAAGTTTTTAAAGCACAAGAACCTCTCCTGATAAAGTTACACTCAAATTAGAAGAAGATGGTTAATGGTAGGTAGTGAGTAACTGATATTAGCAAAGTAGGCAAACTAGATTCCACCTTTAGACTGAAAACACAGGTGTATCAGCACAGGGGTTGCTAGAGAATAAGAATTCTATTGAAGGACCACAAAAAGAAAGAGGGAAAAAAATCTTTAATAACCTTTTAACATACTTTAGCGCTTGTGGTTTAAGAAGGAACTATAGCTTGTTAACTAGTATCAATTTATGGAACTGGGAGATTAGGACTACAAATAAAGTGGGACAATAAAGAGGCTTTAAGACTGTACCTGGAAGCATTACTATTAACACGTCATATAGTGCAAATGCCATACAGTAGAGACTCCATATTCTATCCACAGATCAGCTGATCGACCTAATTTCATCCACTGTATTCTAAGAGTCGCCTGCGTCATCTGGTCCACCATCCTCCTCCTCCTCCCCTCACACACACTCAGAGTGAGAAAGTGCTGAGGCCCAGCTGGGTGAGCGAGCTGCTCCTGCTCTTTCTCTCTCTCTGAGAGCTATTTGGTTGGTTATGGATCCCTGAGGGACGCCGCTGCCTCCTGTGAGTGGGGGATCCATGCCAGGCCCTCGGTCGAACCCTGTGTGTAGATGTGTGTGTGTGTGTGTTTGTGCAGACGTAACTCTGGCTGGCACTTTCTCAAACATGTGCCAAAAGACGACCAAACAGCAAGCGTGTCTGTTTGTGTGTGGAGATGCGCTCATGCAAACACAATGCAAGGAGAGTTCAGCTTTCATGCTGCACAACACGACTTTTAAAAGGCCAAAACTAATGCTAATTGTCTGCAAATCTGAATATTTTAAAGCTCAAAAATAAGACTGTGTTATTCTCATAGAGACTGTGTTTATTTTTTAATGCTTCTGTATTTTAAAATAAAGAGACTAGTACTGGTTTGAACCCCATTTTTGCCTGCAGACCTGACTTGCTTCTTCATTAATTAAGACAGAATTAAGAGTTAATTCTGTCTTAATTCTTTGGCATAGATTCAACAAGGTGGTGGAAAAACTCCTCAGAGATTTTGGACCATGGTGACACGACAGCACACAGTTGCTGCAGATTTGTCGGCTGCACATCGATGATGTGAATCTCCCGTTCCACCATTGACATCTGGTGACTGTGGAGGCCATTTGAGTACAGTGAACTCATTGTCATGTTTGAAATGTGACATTATGTTAAGTGTGGAAAGCCTTGTGACACCATGTTACTTGGTCAGCAACATTGCTCACGCAGGCTGTGGTGTTTAAACTTGTTTAGTTGGTACTAAAGGGCCCAAAGTGTAGCAATAACCCCCACACTATTATACCCTCAGCATCAACCTGAACCATTGATACAAGGCAGGATGGATCCATGCTTTCATATTGTTTACACTAAATTCTGACCCATCTACCATCTTAATGTTGCATCAAAAATTGAGACTCAGGGAATGTTCCTTCTGTCTTCTATTGTCCAGTTTTGGTTAGCCTGTATGAATTGTAGCCTCTCTTTCGTGCTCTGAGTTGACAGTGCCACCTGCTGTGGTCTTCTGTTGCTACCGAGATGTTCTTCTGCATACCTCGGTTTCAACAAGTGCTTATTTGAGTTACTGATGCTTTCATATCAGTTTAAAGCAGTCTGGCTACTGTTCTCTGACCTCTGAATAAGCCATTTTTTTATCCTAGAGAATTGACACTCACTGTAGTTTTACTCTTTTACAGACCATTGTCTGTAAAACCAAATGATATTGATACTGTATTGGAAATTCTCAGTAGACCAGCAGTTTCTCAATAACTTTGATTAGCTTGTCTGGCAGCAAAAACAACAATGCCACATTCGGCTGAACAGGTGTACCTGATGAAGTAGCAACAAATTGTGATTCAAAATTAGTACGCCTGCTGTAAAATATGATGTTAGGTATAAAAGTATAAAAAATTAATCTGTGAAAGATTTCTCAAGAACGTCTTGATGCATTCTCAATCATCCAGGTAAGTAAATCTCCAAAGGTTGATTCTGTTTATCTGGACAAAGAATGAGAATTTGCATAATCATGGTGAAGGAACTGACCTCCCAGTCCATTGTTCCTTCAGTGGGCTGGTTTCAGTCATTATGCAAATGTACTGTTTATAAGATTGGAGAAACCTGCAGTCAGCTGAGACTGAAGAAGTCACTTGGATGAGTGATGAAACGTTTCTCCCACTGAAAACGCTACGTCCAGATGAACAGAATCAACCTTTGGAGATTTCTCAAGAACCCATCTTCAGACACTCAGACTCAATTCAGAAAGAGATGGTTAACATCACTTAGTGCTAAACAACAATTTAGCATTAATCTGTGCTAGTATTAGCATGGCAGGCTGGTAGTTCTGAAAATAAGAAGGTGAAAGCTTTGGCTTTCCAAAGTGTTAAATGTTATGGGACAAATCCTGTGGATTTTCAATAAAGAAACCAATTATAACATATTTGTGGTTTTCTAGGTGTTTTGCATTCCTGTGATGGCGCAGAACTTTTTAACAGTAACGTTAGCGCTGTTGCATATCTTCAAATTTTAAAACTTAACTGATGCCATATACAGAAGTTTGATGATTTTGGTGATTCTTAACCAGAGTTAAATTATGATTAAAGAGAGTGTGCTAACTGTAGAAAGCATTAAAGTCAATTACCATAATTAAGGGCTATTAGCAACACAGGCTAGCTAGTTTACACTTTTAGACTGGAAATACAAATACAACAATGCAGCAGCTGCTCCAAAGTGTGAAGAAGCAAAAATCCATAATACCCTTTAGCATTTTTTATTTTTACAAGCTAAGGGAGGGAACTAGCACCTCACTTGTGCTATTTTTATGAATATTTTTATGCTATAAAATGGTAGCTCATGACAGGAGATGTGGTGCGATAGGTAAAAAACAAAACAAAAACAAACAGACCTTCTGATGGAGATAAGAGAGTTTAAATAGTAGCTTTATTTAATTTATCTTGTTTTTTTTCCCAGTGTTGCTTTAAATCATGTTTAAAGCCACCCATATGGAAAAGAAATAGTAAAAACTTATATGATTTCCTCATGAAAGTGGCCACTTTCTCATTACTTTCATATATTGTTTTAGTAAGTATCCAAAACATACAAGTTTCATTTATATAATTTTTCAAGGGATCTTATATCTGTTATATATTTTTTATTATTATTAATCCTTTATTTATCCAGGTAAAAAATCTCATTGAGATTAAAAATCTCATTTCCAAGAGAGACCTGGCATCATGGCAACAAAAGTCACATACCACATAGGTATATAACATTTAAAACAAATACAATATCCCATACAAACATGTGTAAAATATACAATAACAGATCAAATTAAGAGTACATTAAAAACAATCACACTGAGTAAAAGAGCTGTTCTCTATATATCTTTTCCATATGGACATACACACCAATAAAACTGAAAACCAATTTCTGTTTGCAAGGATATATACGGAAGAGCTGCACAAAAAAATGTGTGGTATTTACACTGCTTTCTTAAAACTGTATTTTTTTCCTTATAGAAAATCAGAGAATTCAAATGTTAATTATCATTTTCATATCTGCAAAATAAAATAAATACAATTGATACATTTATTTTAAAAATGAAATATTTGTATTCTCTTTTCTATCACAATTTATTATTTATCAGGTCAAATTTACTGCTTCACTCAACTTTTCTCTTAAATTTCTAATTATTACAATCACATTTTTTGAGTTTGGGTTAAAGTCGTCAGTTTTACTCATCCCGTTCTACACACTTTGCTAGTTGCTGTATTCCGTTTTAGTCACCAAAATGGTGTTTTGCTTCTTTTGCTTTGATCATCTGATGCTTCAGTCTCGGGAGCGCTTTCAAACTCCTTCTGCGTTACGAAAAAGTGGACACGGACTGTTTGCAGTTATGGGAGACTGTATATTTTGACCTCTTTCTACACTTTACATTCTTCATCGAAAAACCTGACGGATGCAAATGCTGTTGTTCGTGCCGGGTTTTAATTGTGTCGATCCTGCTGCTTTGGCTCTTTGCATATGTAATAAAACTACTTTTCTTTTCACCCCCTGAGCTCTAAATTTCTAGCTCTTAGTTTCAGTTTCTGCGTCGCCTTTTTCTGGCTTCAACAACTTTGTTCCATTTCTCATTCTCTGGCATAATTACAGCTTTATAGCATTCTCCACCGCTCGGGTATGCTGTAGATATCGCCCCCTCCCTTCTTCTCTGTCTCACTCTTTTTTCTTTTTTTTTTTTGTCTTTTTTGGTTTGGCTCTCATTAATAATTCACAGAAAGAGACTGGGAAATTTTAGTGCAATTTGCAGCTGCTGAATCCCAGTTATTGTTTTGCAGGGTGTTGCACACAGAGAGAAAACCTCGGACGAAGGCTTTGTAGCCCTGAATGTAATTTGGCTGCATGTATCTGACAGGCCTCACATCATTAGTGGGAGGTGAAGTAGATGCAGTGGGGGAAGCTTTGTCCAGACAGTCAAACACACTGTCCTCATCTGTCGCTCCAAAGCCCCAACACTCTGTTTCCTTAATGCTTTTAGATGCTGTTTGTTCATATTTAGGCCTGATAACTATCTATGTTTTATTCCGTTTGTTTGCATCCGACCAGGCAGACGCTGAATTATTCAAAGTGGGCCGAACGCAAAGAGGAAACTTCGGGCTGCTTTTCTTTTAAAAAGCAAAGACCACAAGCTACTTTAAAGAGCCACAAAGAACAACAATGGATGGTTTTATCTAAAAAATGTTTTTTTAGAGCATCCTAAAACCATTGTTCTTCATTTTTCTTTAGCATGTCTGAGTTTAAAAAAAAAAAATCGAATAAAAATGCGAATAAAGTGCACTGAAAAACATCCAGACTGATGCGTCTCTATCTGACAAATCAGCAGGTGAAAGATGAGGATCAAACTTTTAAACCTCAAGTGTTACCTGTAAAAGTTGAAAATCCAGCCATCAACAGGACCTGTGACCTGACAGTATGTTTAAAACTAATTGATTCAAGCAATGGGCCAAGCACGTATCATTTTATGCTTTCCTTTCATTTCAAATGGTATTCTTCAGGTCTTACATACCTCAATCAATACACTGTAAGATATAAACGGTTTACATTTAATTTTGCCCACGTAAAGTTCTCAAAAAATAAATCAACAAAATTCCATCAACTCTGCTCACTTTCCTTACACTTAGTTGAGCAAAATAACACCTTTTTGATTGCATTACACCATACTGCTGTTTTAACAAGTGCCTGGTCTTATAGGTCACAATATACCATCATGTAAAGGCAGTATATGAAAAGGTAAAGGACGTTTGAACATGTCGTCATAAATTTGGTAATTTTAACCTGAACCTAAAATGCGACCTGGTCTCATATAATTACAATATTTAATGCATACAGTTATTTTTTTGTCATGTTTCTCAACATATAAAATATGATCTTTCATCAGTCTTTTCTCGTTAATTAAAAGACAAATAAGTCCACATGTAGCTGTTGGAGCAGCGGCAGTAAAGTAAGTTATTTCAGCTTTTATACCACTGACACAAACTCGAGTCCTTCAATCCACTTTCCACACATCATTTATACGATTGTAAGTCTTTATGATCTGCATGTTTGTTTTATTTTATGCCAGACACCGTTCTTGACGCACTTCTCCTAATTGATCTGGGTTTGGGACTGGCGCCGGTCATTAAAACTGGCTTGTGGATTACTTGTATGATTTTTAAATAAATTGTTAATCCAAAATATGTTGCTTGGTGAGATTTAGGCATTAAAAATTACTTCCTTGGGGTCAGTCATTAAAAATAATAGAAAAAGATCACATTTTGTAAAAAACACAGCATTTGCCTCATCTTTGAAAGCTTTGTTTTCAGGTTTGCCATGATGACACCTTCCTTCTTTCCAAAACACTGAAAAAAATGTATTTCGTACTCACAGATATGAAGAAATGTAACATTTCGTGTCAATGAAAGCAGACTTTTGCTGTGAACTCATGTTTGTGAAATAGACTAGGGTATATATTGACAGAAGGGCCAAATTTGTTGTTATTACACATGAATTAAATTTAAAAATCAAAGAAGCAAATTTACATATGCTATTTTAATAAAAACAAATGTTTTTTTTCTTGTCCTACTTCATCTTTTTCGATTATCTGTGGTTGGTCAGATTTGTGACAGGATTAATTTGTATTGCAGGAGATTGCAACGCACATTATTAAATATTTTCTGGAGTTTTACACACAAAAGATTTTAAAGAATATCCAGTAGAGGGATTTTGTGTTATTCTACTGCTGCAGGCATTACAGGGCACAGATTTTCCTTTCAAATTCTGAAACTTAAACAAAAGTTGTAGCTGATATTTTAAAATAAAATAGTGCAAGTTGTCCATTTCAAATGGGGTTCAGCAGCAAGTAAGAAAATACAACACTTTTGACATGATGAACAAATTGCCAACTACAGCCTTTTAAACCTTAAAATTGAAACGATTTAATGGATGAACCACTTCTAATCAGATCCAAGGATTTGTGGTGTTTTTTTTCCTGCATTAGAAGATCCCAGTTTAGACCCGATCTTTAGTTAAAACCTGTAAATATGTCAAATATTTAAAATTTTACACTTAAAAAAGTTTATCCTTCAGTCATCTTTACTCATCTTTTTAAATTCTGACACCAAACTGTTTAAATGCTCAAAAACATTCTGGATCATCTTCAAAACTTTAAATTTAACGTTTACAGTGATTCTGAAAAACACTGTGATCTTTTAAGGCTTCAGTCCAGAGTCTTTTCATTATTTTACATAAAACTTATTAAACTTATTCGGCTCCTCTGCGTTTAAAATCGAAGGCGAGTGATTTGTTTATCGTGTCGTTTGCCAGTGTGCAGCATGCATGCGTGTGTGTGAATTCACCATCCACTGAGACAAAAGTCCAGAGGCTGCAGGGCTCGAAGGAAAGCAAAAAAAAAAAAGACAGAAAAGAAATCTAAACCTCTGCTTTTCCCTTGTGATTTCGCCCAGCCTGACCTATTTTGCGCAGAGTATCTCATAACCGGAGAGTTTAGGACTGTTTAATGCTAGGTGACACAGCAGTGTCCTGCAGTCTTTTCTTTCTTAATCCCTGGCATCTTCGGTAAAAGATCTCTCGGAAGAAACAGCGCTCGTTTCTGGCATCCAGCTGCCGGAGGGAAGGGGAGATTGTCAGGACGCATTTCTTCCCTGCTCGCCAGCCATTCCTCGGGAGAGCTGTGTGTGTTTTGTGTGTCTGTCTATGTGTGTGTGTTTGTGGGTAAATCTCCCCCTGTTTTGTTGGCAGGTTAGGTAAACTGAGGGGATGAAGAAAGAGAGGTGGCAGCTTTCCCCCTCCTTGGAGAACAATTCCACCTTAAGCTCTTTCTGGAAATTACAGGAATGTTTCTCTTGTACTGCTCTTGTAACCTTGCCTCCAACATGGCCGCAAACAAGCTGCAGTGAAACTCACTGATGCGTTTGCTCCAGAGCAGTGGAGGAAGGAGGAAGAAAAGGAAGAGGAGGAGGATGCCCGGCGGGTTGGTGTTTCGTGTCATCCTCTGATAGCGGGTTTTGTTTGGCCGGAGGTGGTTTGTGCAAAGGGATGTTGAACGCGAGGCTGACTGCGAGTCCGGTAATCTCGCTGACCTCCCTGCCCAACCGCCGAGGAGGAAACAGTGTGAGGCTGAGGTTTTCCTCTCTCTGCTGGTCATTTGGCGAATCTGGGACACACCGGAATCCATATTTTACCCTCTAAACTCTGTGTTTAGAGTTAAATGGTCACTCAGGATCATAAAATAAAAATCTCCCAAAAACAACTAATTAATGTACTTTAGTGGAAGCATTTTATGTTATTTTTTGGTTGTTTTGGTGAAACCTAAGAGTAGTGCCATTTCGGATATTTAATGAAGGCCTTGTGCAACTTATGGTCATTCCAAAAAGTCAGATCTCTGAAAACACCAAGATGGTGAAAAATGCTCCACTCAGTGGGTGACGTCATACTGGTTGCACCCATCTTTACAATGCTAGAATGACCCAAAGACGTACAGTAGCCTCATAAATACTCAAATACTGGAAAAGACTAGAATGAAAGAATCTGTGAAAGCCAACTCAAATATAGTAAAGAGAAACAAAAAAAAAAGAAAAAAATAGTTGTAGCAGCTTCTGCAGTACCAATTGCTTACTCTAAAACTGCAATGCAATTACAGTAACCACTCTTCAGTGCAGTTAGTGAAGCTATCAGCTCAGACAGCAAGTTTGTTACATCTGACTATAATGTAGAAGCTCTGAGATTTACTGCTTTACCTAAGATGGCTTACATGTAGTTTTTGGAGTGTACACCCAGCTTGATTTCATTATAAGGACAGAAATAATGTCTCAGTTACACTAGCGTAAAGAGAAGAATGGCACTTTCTCCTATGACTAAGAAAAACTGGTGGTTGTCTAGTGAGTCCCTGTATTTCAATCAGTCAGTCAGGGGTGGGGTGTGGGGGGGTGATTCAAATACAGTCAGGGTAAAAAGTACACCCTCTTTGAATTCTAAGACTTTACAGTTACAGGTTAACAGACAACAAGTATTCGAGAACACCAAAGTGAAGATCTCTGAACATATTTTACCGAAAACCACACAGCATGTCAGGACAAACACCTCATAACAACAGTTAAGCTTGGTGGTGAACTGGGTCGTGCAGCAGGACAATGATCTGACGCACAGCAGAAAATCTATAACAGATTGGCCAAAAGGAGAAGAATTAAGATAATGTAATGGCCCAGGCAGAGTCCAGACCTCAACCTGACTGAAATGCTGAGGTGGGACCTTAAGAGAGCTGTGCATGAACCTCAATGGACTGAAGCAATGCTGTAAAAAAGAGTTCCTCCACATCAATGTGAGACTGATAAAGTCATACAGAAAATGATTACTACAAGTTGCTCCTGCTAACGGTGGTTCTGCAAACTCCTGAATCATAGGATTAAGGATGGGAATCAAAAACAAGAACCGGTTTCCACTGTTTCAATTCCTTGGAATTGTTTGACATTTTTACAAACGATTCCCTTATCGATTAAAGTCGTCCCAAATGACGTCACCACGTTGCGGAGCGTCATTTACCTGGCAGGAAACTCGGCGCCTAAGTGGCTCAAACGCTTGAAAGTTTGGTTATACTTTACAAGAACGGATGACAACAGGGCAACTTGCAATACTTGCAAAGTAGATATTTAATTAAAGGGAGGAAACACTACGAATATGCAAAAGCATTTGCTCATAAAACACACGATAACCTTAAATTCTTTTTAATTCTGCTCCGGACTCGTGAATCTCAACCCAGCAGCAGCGGTAACGTTTGAACATGCTCTCCTGTTAATACAGCAGGTAAATAATCAACTAACAGTGCATATTATGTTAGTGCGATCTGCCTTATTACAAAACCTGCTATTACTGTGCATTTAGGTGACCATGATGAGAGAGACAGACAGAGTCAAAGGCTTGCCACAGCAGAAGCCCCCGATTTTTGGTAAGTGAATGTGTTTAATTGTGGGCAGGGACATTACTGGATATTCTTGTGTTATTGCTACAGAATAATTTATGTTATACTTTGTTATTGCTACAGAAGAATATTTTATTAATATTTTACATTTACAATTTTTTTTCCTGGGGACCCTGTGACACCCCATTGAAGAGCCGTAGGCTGTGGATCTCTTAAGATCTCACTGTTGGGTTTGTAAGGCCATGTTACTCCTAAATTTCTATCTTGTTCAAAGAGAAGATATAAAACAAAGTTCTAAGCTAATCGACCTTAGTGTTCTCCCTTTTTTAAAAAAAGAATCGATAAAGAATCAAATTGTTAAACCGAATCGAAAATGGAATCGGAATCGTGAAAATCTTATCAATTCCCATCCCTACATAGGATGTACTTATTTTTTCATATTATTCTGCTTTTTGACTTAATTTTGTTCATCTGAAATGTGCATTTAAATATGTTTAACCTCCTAGGACCTGGCGTCCACATATGTGGACATCACATTTTGGGTTATTTAGACCAAAATACTCAATTTTGCTCTACAAGGGCCTGATATCCTTTTACGAGGACATTATACTGCAACTGTTCTATCAAAATTTTTAACGAATATCCTCATATGTGGCTCTTATTTTTCTTAAAAACAAAAATAAGGTAAAAAAAAAATAATCTGGTAATTCTTTGTTAATATCAAAGAGAAATTAAAAATGCATGCTGTGGAAGAGTTCGGGTCCTAGGAGGTAAAATTTTGTGAGAAACACATTTTTTATGTCCTGACACATAAAACCTTAGAATTGACAGAGGCTGTATTTTGTTTTTGCCGTGACCGTAGTTCTGGCAACCAACTTGGACAAACAAAAGTTGAGGATGTCACTTTTGATCGCAAGGTGATTGCAAAGGTCACCTGATGCAAGGCAACCATGTCTCTGAATAAACTCAGATTAACTGCAATCACTCTGAGACAGATTACGAAAGGTTTGCAAATAATTTTGCCATTTGATTTATAAACAGGCAGATTGCCAGCATGTTGCTGCATCAGTAAATGCAGTTAATGTTCAAGGGCCTTGGCTCAGCTGGCTGTATTCTGGTTATTAGTCAGTGATAATGTGAATTTCTCTGTAGTATGACTTTTTGTGTATGTAGATGTCAGTTTTACCGATTTATTACAGTAAATCGCTGTTTTATTATAGATTGCATGTTATTGCAGACAAACCGACAGGAGACTCACTCCATCTTTTTGCCATTTTAACAACATATTGATACAACAAGGGTGCTTTGAAGATGTGAAGATGTGGTCCCCATCTTCAAGAAATTAGAATTTATTCCACACAATTACGGTCTCCAGGCACTGTTTTCCATATTGGAGCTATAGCATAAAATGCAGAGGAAACCAGCTAAAAAGTCAGTGATGTTGGGTGCATTTAGGTGCTCCTCCACAGTGGAAATCACACTTAAGAGCAGCAGAGGAACTCGTCTTTCTGCAACAGCAGATAAGGACGGGGTCGACCCCCCTCATACGTTCCATCTACAAGGAAACTGGGCACCCAGGAAGTCCAGAGTTTTCCCCAATCAAAAGTTCCATTAACCTGGAGCACCGGGAGCTAATTGAGAGCGGGAGAGGGTGAGATCTATCACGGCGTCATTTGAGCCGCAACGCCCGCTGACTTGCTGGCGTCAGCCGACGTCACCCGGTGACACATCTGACATATTTGTAATTATCTGGGATAATAAGAAATGGAATACAGCAACAAAAACAGGCGAGCGGATAGATTTGGCTGGGACTCCGAGTAAAAGACAATGAACAGGAAGATTTCTCCAGCCTTTGATAACCGAGATCATGTTTTAAGCATTAGGAGACGCATAAGAAGTGGAGGGGAAAAAAATCCACAAATCTGCATTACTGTTTTGAAGATTTATGAATCTCAACTTCACACGTGCTCTTGGTGGAGGGAGATCACGGGTTCATTATGTTTTGCACCGTTTTCTGATGGTTGTGTCTGTCTTATCTCTTTGAGAGGGTGAAAGATATTCTAATCTGTCGCCCCAATAGCCTTAAGCCCTAGTACGGCGAGTGGGCCAACTTTTGTTCCACATAATCCCTCCACCCCAGCGAGGGGAGGTCATGTTTGTCAAAATGTGGTGAAGTGAACATGGAATATTTTCCTTCCACCTCCTCCTCCTCTTTCTTCTTCTTCTCTGGCTTAATTTGGAATTAAAAATGCATGCGATTTTGAACTTTAGATCTCCAGAGTGAGCTGTAAACAAGTATGAAATTAAGTGTCTTTGAAATGCTGTGGCAGGGACGTGGATCGAATTGAGAGCCGCACATTATTGCGGGTGACCAGAGTGGCCTCTAGAGTCAAATAGCTCAGGATGCCGGCTATACTGACTAAAACAAAGAGGACCACAGGATCAGCTCTGTGACAAATGCAAAGGAAAAATACGGATTTTTAACTTTCACATCTCTTATCCTGCGAGTCTGATTATGACATCAACTTCTTAAGTCAGTTTGATGTTCCTTAAAGATTGGATGATTGCTCTGCATCAGAAGTGGGAAGTAACAAAGTGCAAATACTTTGTTGCTGTACTTAGAATTTTGGAGTATCTGTACTTCTGTACAGATGTTATTATGTTATTTTTTTACTTCCTACATTTCCACATAAATATCTCTACTTTCTACTTGTCACACCTTAAAACGGGCTTGTTACTTTAGGTTTACACATCTGAGGGACATTTTTATTTCAAATCGCTGCGCATCTTCAAACATCAAACTGATCTGAGCCTAAATGGAGGCATGTATAGTGTTATGTTCAGGAGTTAAAGTGGACCTAATTGAGTGTGGATGTCCATAGGTTGTGGTCGTGGTACTTTAGCATCTAGCGCTATAGAAGAGGAGCATGCAGAAAAGGAGCAACATTTTTAAGTGGCAGGTAATTTCAAATGTTTCTATCAGCTCAACAAATATCAGCGGACACACAAACTGTTTGCGTGACTGCTATCTCAAGGTGCAGCAGTGTATTTCACAGGGACAGAAAAGAATGAGAGCTTACTTCACTCAGAGATGGAGAAAGATAAGAAAGGACAGGAAGAAAGGTTATAATTAAAGGCAAAGACTGCTCAGGGACATTTGATGCTTACATATAATGTCCTCATTTTTAAAATCAGATATTTAAGCAATATATGATGCGAAGTTGTGAAACGTCCTGCTAAACAAACAAGGTCTATACTTGCGGTATTAAAATACTCAGCAGTTTAGTGGAGGATAGAAATTATTGTGAGCTGTGATTCTTACCACCCACGTTAACCCCAGACTGTACTGATTTTTTCTGTTTAGGTGTGCAGACAAAGTGGGAAAAAAATACTCATATTATTTTACTTCCAATATTAATGTAGCCAGGACCTGGGAGATACAACTGGCCTTTCAGATGATCCATCTGCTGTTCAGTGAAGCCCCATCAGAAATGGTCTCAGTGGAAGAGTGTCTTTCAGGAAGCTGTTCTTAAGGAGCTGAAACAGGGAGAAAAGGCTGAGGTATGGAAACAAGTACTGGTTTTATGAAGTGATGACTAAAAATTTGACATTTTATTTGCTTTAAATTGTCATCAATATGTTCGGAGGTAATCAGGAGACAGTGAGTGTCTATAGCCATCTGTAAAACATGGTGGAGGCTCTGTCATGGGCTGCATTTCAGTGAATGGTGTTGGAGATCTTGTCAAACCTGATGAATTGTGAATGCAGAAAAGTACCATCAGATTTTGATTCACCGTGCAATACCATCTGAAAAGCATCTGATTGGCAGCGGCTTCATTTTTCATCATGGCAATGATCCCAAACACACTGCCAAAGCAGTAAAATCATACCTAGATAGTGTTTTTCTATCAGTCATGGATCGGCCTCCCCAGAGCCTGGACCTCAACACTACTGAAGCAGTGTGGGATCATGTTGACAGAGAACAGAACAAAAGGCAGAAACATCCAAAGAAGAGCTTTGAATGTCCTTCAAGAAGCCCGAAGAACTATTCCTGAAGACGACTTAATTGGAGATTATGTATCTGAATTTCAGGAGCGGGACCACGCCTCTAAACACGCTCCTTCTGGTTGCGATCTATATAGGTTCCCCCCACTTCTGCAACTGTTCATTCTCATTTATGTGCCCCACCCTCCCTCCCTCCTTGTTCTCAATTCTTTAACTTCTTCACTTCTATTTAGTACATGGGGATCTGCCCGGCCCAGGAGCCGTCGCCAGTCCCCTTCGAGGCCTTCCCCAAACCGCAGCTCAATTCATGTCCAAGCATTCACCTTTACCTACTAAAATGCTGTCAATCCTAAAATGAGGACTTGGGCCCAGCTAGTGAAAGAAATGAGAAGAAGGCTGCCTAAGAGAGTTCAGACCGTCCTGAAGATTAAAGGTGGTCACACCAGGTATCGACTTTCAAGCTCAGTAGAATTGTACAAACCCTGTTTTTGCCTTAGATGCTGTATCTACATGTATGTTTGCACATGTTTCAATTAATGAAGGTTATGTGTACATTTAGTAAGGAAGATCTGTAGTCCTACATCTGTCTGCTTCCCATGTGTTTGGAGGCTAATATCAGCTTTACGTCACTTCCATTTTCCCACGCTGTCAAGCACATCACTGGTCTAGTCCAATCATCTTTCTGCCAGCACTTCTTTGAGCCAATCAGGCTCTACTTTATGTACTTTTAATCTCACTGCTGATGTATCTTTATTCCTTCCAGATGCCTTTGTGCAACCCACCTCCCCCCCATCTACACCTCGCCCATGTTACTCAGAACTCCATCCAAGCCTCCGTCTCCATCTCCACCACTAGCGTCTAGATTCCGGCGGTCCTGCCCAAATCCCTGTCATTCAGAATTCAGAATTTAATTCAGTATATCAATAAATCACATTCAACTCCTTATTGAAATCGCTTCACCTATTCCATATTTTCCTAGCAACATATAAAGAAATGAGGGATTGGCTCCATCATTGTTTTTGACATATTTAACTCATGATTAAAGTCATTAGTATTTTACTAATCTGTTCATAATGGCATCATTGCTTCTGGACACATTTTGATTTCATTGGTTTATTGAGTTATTACAAAATTTGCCAACAAACAGTTGTTGTGATCCATTGGATGCATCTCAGGCGCTGCTATTAAAACTTAACCCACCATGTTGGAAACTTTTCAGCTGTGCTAAAAGATTAATACTTTACTCCAGTGACCCAGATCAAATAAAGTCTTTACTCAAAGACCAAAATGCACAAAATTATATGTAGATGTTGACTTCTTGCTTTCGTTATTTACACCACAGAGCTGCTTTATCCGCTCGCCTCAGAGCTGCTTAAAATCTCCATTGCTAACATTTTCTTCTCTTTCCCCTCTCCGTCGCTCATAGTGCCCCAATATTTACATCTTTTTATGAGCTCCGCTGCTCTTTGCTCATTAACAGCAGCAACATTTGTCCCTCTTTAATAGCAGGTCGCGTGGAGGTCGTGCAGCACCTTAAGTAAAAGACGACAGATCCTGTTCTCCCTCAGGCCGCAGAGAGAGACTTGTTAAGCAAATCTGCATCGTAATAGGCGATTAGCATTCATTTCTGCGCCCTATTTATGCACACTGAAGTAGCGCACTGGTGTAGCTCCCTACTGCTTTGGGTTTCTCAGGACTGTAAGAAAGCAAAAGGACTTTGAGAGGAGACAATACTTCCAACATCCAGATCTGCCTTAAGGAGTCACTCCACAATGATTTAAGGGATTCAAGGTGTCGAGTGGCTGTTAACCCTGATTAAATTGCATTTTTCAGAGTCTGCAGCCCCTCAGTCCTCACTCAGAGTGTGTCTGTGCTCTCTCAGCTCTCCTGCCAACAACACATGCCTGCAGCTGTGAGGAGTTTGACCTGCGATTACATTACATCTCAGGTATTCCAGCTCTGAAGCTCTCACTTTCACATCACTGCAGCAATAAAACACTCACGTGTTGGGAACGTATATGCAAAATAGAGACAGACTTGTCCTGAAAAGTACAAAAATATATTACACGGAAGCCTGAAAGTGAATTTTCCTTTTCAGGCTTTTATCTGATACTTTGTTCTTGTTAAGAGCTTATGGTTTAACCTTTGGACTGTTTTGGGCACTGGCATTTTGGATAATATTAAGCTAGGAGGTACTGTATTTGGATGAGAGGGTGGCGACTGTTTGCAATGAACTTGCAGTCTCATTGCTTTTGATTTGGTTGATTCTAAAGACAGAGATGGGGTTTGCAAACACTTACACTCGCACGTTGCCATCTTCAAAGTGAATTTGGTGCATCAAGGTGGCGACAGGACAGAGTCACGTTCGATCAGGCTGTGATTGAATAGAATTGCCAGCTTGACCCCATTCAGTCCACGTGTCATAATGGGGCGATGAACTGTGATAACTGTGTGCTGTCAGAAATTCACAATAACAATGTTACTTTTCTGTAGGAATATAACCAGAATGCAACCAGTTGGCAACCACTTGAGCTGAGTTCCCTATAGCAAAGAGCCCAACTCATCTGTGAGACAGATGAGTTGGCACTCTGTCTGTGTTTATAACTTAGGTGTCAATTATTTGCAAACCTTGCCCTATCGGTTTGTAAGTCATTGAAGTCGGCCCAAGCTGGACTGCAGTTGTTTGGAGACAGCTGGGATCCTGTGCAACCACTGTGCAATCTAAAGTGGTTGCCCAAAGGCTTAGGGCCTTGCATGGTTAATCACCAGGCAACCACTGATTTTTACTACTTACAAGAAATATTTTTACTAGTTACAAGAAAGTTGCTGTCCTATTTCTACTTTAGAAAGTTGCTGTATCTGTCAGACACAAAGGCCTACATCTACTAATTGCTGCCAACTAAAACACTTAGATTATCTGCAGTTAACAGCAAGTCAGATAATCCCTGAAAATGCTCCAAAAGGTGCAAACCCAGTGGACACGACATGTTAAGTGACTTGGAGAATGTCCATTTCCAGGTGAATATGTACAGTTGTTATGAAGGGGGAACCCAACCGTAGAGAAGTCATGCATGTAAATTTGGACACTTTAAGTTGACTCGTGTTTAGAGGCGGGTTCAAGTGGCCATGAGAGTTGTAGGATTTGCAGGTTTTGGTGCTGTGGATGTTAGCATCAGCTTTCAGCTCTGAAGGTTAGCCCCTGGTTTTGGACTTTGAGTTTTGATGCTTCAACTTAAAGCAGAAAGTAAGCTGTACTGCAGTTTTCCACATAAGAAATCAAGTGCTTTATAGAAGAAAAAAGGATATAAATAAAAATTCTAAAACAGTGGGCAAAAAGGGAACATTTAACTTGAAATATATACCTTTAAAGGCTTGTAGAAGAAATGTGTGAATGTGTGCTGTATGAAACTTTAAGGTGGATAAGTGAGATTCTTCTCCAGAGAACAGAACTGTAAACTAGGCTGTTGCTCCTTCAACATTAGGATCACTACCTATCACTAGGATACGAACTTTCCAGCTTTATAATTTCTGCAGTATCCTGGCTGTTTGTGTGTTTCTGGCACTTCACACACTTCTATTTTACTTGTACTTCCAACAGTTAGTCCAGCTGAGCATGCAGCTTATAAAACAATCCAAACTTTGTAACCTCAAGGTCGCAGAGGCCACGAGTTGGCCGAGCCGCCGCAGTCGCTGCAGTCATCTACTGGAGCGGCCGACAACTTGACCAGGGGAGCGACCCCCTGATGACGGATGGCGCGCGGCCGGAAACGAGCGCCTTTATCAGGCTGCATTATCCTCCACCAGCCGATCCAGACAGGCCAGATTTTTATCGAACTGTATTGGATTTAGTAATTTCCTTTTCCAAGATGAATGGATGGAGATACTGAGAGGAGAGGGGGTGGGGGTTATTGTCTACAACACCAGGGTGATTATTACTTATGATCCATTTAGTATTTCAGGCTTGTCCCAACACATGCTGGTTATAACTCTCGGGCCACCTTTCTGAGAATGCTTTGATACCAGGAGGCTGTTTAACACTATGCAGTGCTGTTTGGGAAAGGATCAGCAAGAAATGACAACATTTAGTGAAATGTGCAGATTAGGTCAGTGTAAGCCATGTGAACACTTCATTTCAAATTTAGATAACAGGACAGAGATTATCTTTTTCAAGTGGGTGAAAACTGAAGAAATTGGACTTCCTCTAATGTCCACTAGAGGCTGCCTCCAAAAGTGAGCCAACGCCATAGACTCCCATGTTAAAATGTCCAACTTTACAGGAGAAATAAACATGTTTACAGCCTGTGTTAGTTCCCCCTTTATCACAACTGTAAAGTGGGTGAGTCTTTTACAGGTTTCTGTCCTCCCTGAGCTTGCGTGGGTACTCGAGCTTCATCCCACAGTCCAAAGTTCGTGGGGTTAGTTTAAGACTGGAGACCTGTCCAGGTGTATTCCACCTCTTGCCTTATGGCAGCTGGGATAGCCTCCAGCCCAGCCCTGGCAGCCTTAAGTAGGTGAGAAGATGGCTGGGTAGAACTTTAAGAAGCTCAAAAACACTGAGTTTAAAATCCTCAAAACACCGGATAAACAAAGAAACTGGCTTAAGAAATCCAGAAGTGGACTTTACTAAGAAAAGTCCTAAAGTCTCTCCACTGATGCTTGCTCTGTTATTTAATATTATTATCACAAAGTATATTTAGCATGATGCGATCACACATTTAATAAACTGGTCCTGGCCTCTGGGCCCTGTTTTGCCTATGTGTGATCTATGATATAATAATAATAAATACCTACATTTAAAGGAGCTGACCCTATGTTTGGCATTGATTTACACCCTGTGAAGCATACTTTGTACTGAGGTGGTTTCTGCTGCTGAGGATACAAAAAAACTCCTTTATTTCTTCTCTTGGACTCTATATTTAGAAAGCCACACGTGCAAACAAACAGAAATCGTGGTATCTGTTCATTTTACCGCTGAGGCCTTTTTCAAGCTGCCAGCAAGGCCTCTCCGTAAACTCACAGTGTCATTAGACGCTTTGGATTAAAGTGTTCACCAAACGGCATATGTTACGTTCCCCCCTCCTCTGTCTCTCTGTATCTGTGTGTATAAATCCCACGGCTGTGAGCACACGGATGGGGAGGAGTGGGGGTAAAACACCTTACGCTGATGAAAGCTGTGTCAGGTAATTTCACACTCTCACACGCGTGCAGTCATGTCGGCCTCCCCCAAGCTAACTCATTACCTGCCTCAGCCGCCGGGCGCTTGCAGGATGCACCTTCTGGAGACGCTGGCGTTAAACAAGCTGCGCAGGTGGATGGTTGGGTGGGTGGGTGGGGGGGGGTTGGTTTGGTTGTCACAGGGTAGGGGAGGGTTTATTGTGGAAAATGCCGCCTGAGGGGCTTTTGAGTGGTGAAAACCCAGAAAAGAGCCACTCTGACAGACCTGAGGATTCTCAAATGGAGGGTAAGCCATCGAGGCAGCCACGCTCACCTTGTAGCAACCAGGACGATGGGAACGAGAGCGGGGTTGAACAGGGTCGAGGTTCACCTTCTGCAGCGACAGTATGGAGGGGAGAAATCAACGGCCGGGGCCCCGCCAGCTGTCTTTCTCCTGACAAACAGCTCCCTCCTCCAGCAGCACTGCCACCCTTACAACCTCCCTGCCACGCGGGAGCTGTCAAGAGGAGGTGGGGGGACCGGACCTGCCAGCATGCATCTGGCTGACAGGCGACTGCGAAGGTGCACTGCGAGCGCACGTCACAATCAATAACCCCTGCTGAGAGCGATGGACCGAGGGGGTGTACATGCTCCCACCACCTCTCTGTGTGTTTTTATTTTCGTACAGAGAGGGCGGAGGCGGTGACTTGTCACCTAACCTAACAACACACGCTCGCTCCGGGTGTTCGGGAGTTTGTTTTGAGAAAATACATATGCACCGTGTGCAGGCGTGCATGCATGCATGAAGAGCGAGTTTTGGAGGTGTGATACTTGATGTGATAAACTGTAGGTCAGCGTTTGGGGGAGAGGGAGGCGGGGATGTAGGGAACAAGCAGAGGAATGAAAGGTGGTAGGTCTGCGTCCAAAGAATTCATTTTTTTTAAGAGGAATTAAGGTCCTCCTCTGGGAATGAAAGGTAAAAAATGAAGAATTATATGATTATAAAAAACTGAAAACATTCTACACTATTTATTTTAAAGTTTTAGGCCTCAAAACTATTCAAGGTAGCCAGGAAGGAAATATTACCATGTGGTTGACACAGGGTCAGTCCAAAATGAAAGCAGCAAATTTGTAGAACATTTTCTGCTGGACAGTCTCCAATTTGCGTAAAATCTGCATAAAATTCAATGCATGCATATGAAATTTCAGCTTCATATATCAATTAATTGTCTTTTTTTTCTCTTTAAATAAATAATGGGTAAAAGTTTGTTTGTTTTGTTTGTTTGTTTTTTTCGGACATTGAAATCTGAGGTGACATGATATGATGATCTCACAAACGAATTAAAAATCAAATCTGACATTTTCACTGCTTTTTTTTTATCATGAAAATAAATTAGGAGCTCTAGTATATTAAAAATTTGACTATTGTCTGGTTAAACTATAGAAAATTTGACCCATCCTGTAAAGTCTAGTATTGGCACACAAAAACCTGCAAAAGACAAGAAGTGATAATTAGTGAATGGTATATAGGCGAGTTACACAATAATGCAAAATAAAACATGTGGAATACAATTCCAGATGAAATCTTTAGTCACAAAAATGAAGAAAATCATTTTTTTTATTAAACTTCCAAACTGAATTGAGCAACTGTGACACTCAATCAGTAAATCAACCGATAGTCTAATGAGAAATGAACAAAATTCTGGAGTTTTCAGAAAATAATTTTATTAAATATATGCCATATTTTCATTTCCAAGACCTACTGCCGTGGAGTGGTTCACGGGTTCAAATTAAGTTTAAAATTTAAATTTTTTTTCTCTCAACTTCTAGAACAGTCTTGGCACTTCCAGGCTCCCATACAAACCGCCTTTTTACGCTGCAGTGAATTGATTTCTTGGCTAAACCTGTGAGTATATGTCATTTTTCTACATTAGGCTGTTAACGCAGGCCCGCACCTGCATAGAAACCCAAACTTACTACAGCTTTCAGGTTAATCAAGGTGACACTATGCCGATTTTGTTTGCACGCGTGATTATTAAACTGAACATGTCTCAGGCGGGAGGAGGGTGATCGGTTGCTTCGACACTTACAGTCAACAGCCCGAGCTGCGGCTAACACCCTGAAAGATCTGTTACGATTCCTTCCCAGAAAAAGGGCAGCAGAAGAAGAGCGAGACGAGGAATTCCTGGCACATCCACAGAGCCGTAAACAGATATAACAAGTTCCCTCCATCGTAAGATGAGAGAATGTCAATGGGGCCTGACACAGAGACACCCGACCGCCGATTAATCGATAGCTGACATTACACCTCAGCTTGTCAAGCCTCTTCAGCTGAGAGTATTAAAGTTTTGCATTACAAATGAGGTCCTGCTGCTGCTCCTGGATTTCCCTCCTCCTCTCTCCTCCGCCTCCCCTGATAAGTAATGTTTACCAGTGCTGCTTATATTTTGAAGAGTGATTATCCAGTCATATCAAACCTTAATGAACCTCATTTCACTAGCAGCGAGCATAATTAAGAGGTTTTTCTAATATATATATATACATATTTTTAGCAAGTGAAATCTAATTTTCTGACAATTCAAGGAAAACTGGGGCTAATTACACTGGTTCTGCTGCCATGTTCGAGCCACAAAAAGCCAATTTATATGGGGAACATGCGCTATTCTGCAAGATGGAGATGGCTGGTCATGGCTTTTGGACGTGTCATGTCGTATTTAAGTCGACAGTGTCCTCCTCCTTAAGGTTTTCTAAGCGCTGACAGATTTTCCAACTGAGCAAATTACCCGGCTTTGATACCTCGCTCATCTTCTAAAGCCAATCAGAACATGTTTACCATTGCTACCAGAGAAGGAAAGAAGTTTTATCATCTGTGTGTGTGTGTTTTAAAAATCTCGCCTGTGATGTGGCCCCGTCGCTACAAGAAAAAGGGGAGGGGGCGGCACCCTTGTGCCTTTAATGAAGCGCTGAGCAATTATCAAACCTTCCCCCACCTACTGATCGCCGCTGTTGTGCGGGGTCGGCCAGCAAGATGCAGGCTTTTTAAGTCACATTTTTACGCTCTGGTTCATTATGGGGACCAGGCACCATGAAAGCACTTGTCAGGATGTCACCCCTCGGCCTGAGCTTGTTTGCTGTAAATGTGGCCTTAAAGGTCCAAATATCCTTATCATGAATATAGAAACGTGAGGAATGAGGGAAAAATTTGGAGCTTCCACCTGCAAATGTATGGCATTCATTTCTTTGAATTTTGCTTCCAAGTGGTGTTGAGCAATAGTTCTCCAGGCTTTCTGAAGGTCATCAGGATTTTTTCTTTGGACATCAACTGCTTTTTCAGTCATTTTCGTTCAGAGGAATGCTTATTGTGTTTGTTGGGCCATTTAACACTGGTCTGTGAATGATTCAAGCATAAAAAAAGACTCCCAACTCAGGGGATGAACAGGTGCTGTGTCTACATATAGCAGAAAACTTAGCAAAGAACCAATTTGTTCCCAATTCTTTAGTTAAATCTACAAAAATAAAGCCAAAGACAGAAGTTTGACAGACATAAAAAAGTATTTTTTCATCAACTAAGAGCTGTTAGCTGAGAACTTTGAATATCTCAGCATGGTGTGCAGTGTGTCCTTAAAAAAATCTGAGGAAACCGGACAAGCAGAGGGTAAAAAAGAAGTAGCAGAGATTTTCAAAAAATGTGGATTTCTGATTAGGAAATGGCCTTTTTCTACAGAATTTCAACCACTGTATGACTTATAGAGGTTTCACGTTGAATACAAGTATGTTAAAATTCTAATCTAAAATCTTTTTCACAGCGTCCTCCTTAATAATTATACAGTTAGATGTGGACTGCTGTAGCTGTACGGCGCTGTGCAGGTAAAGGGATTACTGTTTTAGTCCTTTGCGTCAAACTTTCATTTGGTGCTAATTTATTCACAAACATTTCAAGTATTTGATAAATGAAGGCTGCTTTACCCTTGGCTCTCCCATTCAGGCATGCTGATAAAGTCTGTGGGTGTATATCACAGACATTAGGTGAGAGGTGGGGCATGCCCGATTTACCGTCACATTAACACCTTGATGTGACGAGTCTAATGACTCGCAATTTAACTTGTGGAGCAGTTCTCTGGACAGGTTCAACCCCAGAATCTTCTTGCTGTGATGAAACTGATGCACCAATGTTCTACCCGGCTATTTATTTTACTGGCTAATTCATGTAACTAATCTCACGACGCCATCAAGTTAGTCATTCAACAGTCAGCGCTTCTGTGAACGAAAAGCACACAGATGAAAGTGTCTAATCTCGAGTGACTGACTGGCTGCCAGTGGTTCCTGGACGTTTCCGGCTCTTGCTGGGTGAAATCGGTTGGAAAGAAGGTGCTGCACCAAAAAGCTCCAACTGGTTGCCTGTTGAGATATTATTCTTTGTGTGTCTTTCTTCAGATGACAGAAGAACTGGAAATTTAGCAGCTGAAGGACCATATCCGTATTTATCATCTGGCTTTAGAGCTTTACTGCTAACAAGACGAATGCACAAAAAGCAACACCCGTTTCAGAGTTTAAGGTTTGAGTAAGTCATACAGGGCTGTGACATGGGTTTGGGTTCAGATGTGTGCGCTTCGGGAGTGTGTAATGACTGCTTGAACCTACTGAAGGAAATCCATCTGCGCGCTGGTGTCTGTGAGGGTGAGAAGTTTGTTTGGGTCTGAACGGCATGAGCCACACATCAAGGCAAGTGGAGGGTGATCGAGTTGCAGAGTCGGAGACGGTGTGCGTGCATTCGGCGGGATCCCACACACACATTCATCCCGCTGGAAATGTTTAAATCTGCGGACGTGGAGGAGAAAAAAGGAAACTTGTTGAAATGGTGAAATCCATCCAGGATACTCGAGCCGTTCCCTCGGTGTGTGGACTTCTCCTTCACGACCTGACCGAGGCAATAAAACTCTGACTCAATCTCGTGAAATATGCAGCAGTGCCGCTGTGGTCCGCTGCTCCACTTCCAAACACATCAGCCCCGTATTGTTACAGCTCTCTGTTTACCTTCAGGCCCCGACGCTCTTCATTTTTGCATCGCCACCTGTCACCGAGCTCTCATTTATAACACGAGCGAGCTCCTTGGCCTTCCAAACAATGCCAGAACTGTGAAACTTTCTGTTATATTTATACCAAAAAGAAATATAAATATTTGAACTAGCCTTTAATGGGGGGTTTTGTGCATTCCATCATATCGTACACAACCTCAATTGTTACCTTGGACGAATGGTCGGGTTGTATTTACTTTGGGGTCTTGTGAGTGATATCCGCATCGATGCTGTTTGCCATATTAGTGAGCTAAGACCTGAGGCTCTCCAGCTGAACTATTGCGGCTGTGTACACAATTTAGACAAAAACCCTGTTTATACTGCAAAAGAGGTGTATTTTGTAAGCCCTGCTGTATATTTAATTGTGAAATATTTCCTGTGACCAGCCGGTGTGTCCTGATGGCCTAATATAACCCAGAATGCACCTTCAGCTGTGGGAATCGCAGCATTTGGTATCATTTAGTTAAGTTTGTAAGCACTTCTTTTTATATTATTAATAGGTCCTACCAGTATAGGATTTGTAAGACTGATACCGATGTCGATATTTGCTATAAATCTGTTATAAAACAGATACATTGGCCGATCTTATATAAACAAAACAGAAACAGACTTTAGTTGTGTGTAATGTTTTGTAAGATGGCCTATGCTAGAATACATTTTATTGTAGTGCCCCAACAAATTGTGGATTACTTGTTTACGTGCGGCCCAACTTTGAGCGGATTGGCTGGTTTTTGTCTTCCTAACATGCGTTGGCAGCAGAGAAGTTGCAGAGTGCCCTCTGGAGGACAAACTATCCAATATCAACACTTAGACATGATTGAAGACTGTTTCTCCCATCTGTGTTTTGCTTTTTAAATTTTAATTTATCATGCCGATACACCAGCAAACAGCCAATCTTGATATATATCTAATATCATAATATATCTGTAGACATGCTTCTAGGGTATTTTGGTATCTTGAATGTCTTTGAGAGATGATTCTGCAGAAAACAAATCACTTTTAAAAAGTATTTGTGCCAAAATACTTAAAACTAACTAACTTTTTGTCATATCTTCTCATGCCTTGGTTTGGGTTAGGAAAATATCGTCTTTATGACCCCCAGAATCCATTTGTCTGAGTCGTGTTACTCATAGACACAATAAAAGATGGACTTAGCCACCAAATACATCTTGTTTTTATCACTTATATTGAAGCTTTAAGGTTAGCATTTTGCTACTTTTGTGTTGTTTATTTTAAAAATAATTGCATGAGTGGGTAACATGTTAAGTTATCAACTAAGAGTAGCTGTTTTGGGTCTGAGTTGCAGGGGCAGAGAGGCCCAGATCTCCTTCTACAGTTGTAGATTCTGGGGGTGACACTATTCACCCCATTGCCTGTCCAAAGGCAGCTGAGAGCAACTGAGAGACATAGCATGTGCTCCATCCGCTATAGCATGTTATCCCAGTTGGACATGGCAGAAACAACTCACCAAGCAGGCATCCAGAAGGCATCGAAGGCACATCCTGGACTCTGAGCTCGGCACCCTATCTCTGAGTGAGACTCCATACACCCATCAGAGGAAGCTTGTTTCTGCTGCTTGTGTCTGCAATCTCTTGGCCGTAGCTGAGGGTGCCAGTAAATCCACAGCTTTACTTTCACACTCAGCCACACTCTCTTTACCACAGCAGACTGGTGCAACATCCTCATCACAGCAGATGCTGCAAACATCTGTCTGCCATCCTCCCTGTGGTAACTGACCAGCAAATACTGTCCAAAAAGACTCCAGACTCCAGGTACTGAAGACGAGGCTGATTGGTTAAAGTAGCAGCGCCTGTAACACAAAAATGTATACCTACTGTACAGTTATCATCAAGGTGAAATCCATCCATAAAGACCAAAGATGGAGTTTATACAGTTGCTTGCTGATAAAGCCTATTCATATCTGACCGCTTATATAAATAGGACTATATGAAAGCCTTAAAGCTGCATACAAAATGAATGCTGATTGTATTAAAATGTTGAGCTGCAGACTCATCCAGGTCCTGCAGAGATAAGAACTAGGATGAGTCCTGGGCCTGATCAAGGTCATACCCAGGCTACCTGGATGGTGCTGGCACTGAAGGGGATGGAGATTTTAAACTTATCAAAAAATATCTTTAAAAAACTCTTTTGTGCATGAAACAGCGTCAACAGTCCCCTCGTAGGCTGCTTTCTAACACAAAGTTAAACTTCTACAAGTCCGATATTGATCATTTTACAGCTTTTAATCTGCTTAAGAAACATCTTGTTAACATTGAGAGTCTTTAACAGTATGAATTGGTTTTGATACTGACTGGCATTGCAGTTCAGAGCTTCCAGCATCACTGTCCACATGATGCTGCGGCCGTGACTCCGTACTGTATCCCAGGCTGGATTTAGAGATCTTTGAAAAGAGGCAATTTCAGATTATCGTGGCCTGATCTGTGTGGATGTGTCGGCCCTGTCAGCTGCGCGTGGATACGAGCAGGACACACATGGTTTAGGAATGCACAGATGCCTCGCGTTGTCGTTAATCTCCCCGAGTGGCTCGCGTCTCGATGGCATCCATATGCAACTTTAATTTCAGCACTTCAAGCTGCACGGGAGGGGATAAAGATAGCTTTTGAAGATTGCTTTTCATGTTCATCTGAGCGTTTAAGTGTTGCAGAGAAGATCTGGACTGCTTTTTTTTTTCTTTTTTCCTCTTTTGTGAGGCAGGAGTTCGGTTTCTGCGAGACAGCTTGAAGCATCTGAAAATGGCAGCTTTAGCGGCAATTTCCTGGTATTGTCTCCACGCTAACGAGATAAACACTGTGTGTCAATCAGAGCGACTTCCAAAAGGTGTCGTATTTCAAGGTTGAGCTACATTTCGTGTGGTAACAGTGAGCAGTGGATGGTAATTTTGTGGAGAGAACTTGACTGAGCTGCCAGCTGTTTTTGGACATTTTTATTTTGGAGCGTGTTCTTTACCCTCCAATAAAATGCCCAACTTCAGTATTCCTCTCTCACATGAATATGCTTCGAACAAACAGCCCTAACATCCATGTTATACGATCCCCATTGTTAACTGTTCTCTTTTAACTTCCATCCAAATCAGCTCGCAGAGGGCCAGTGCTAAAAAGGATATGGAGCTTTCAGATGGCACCTAAGTGCTGTATCGCGTAACCGCTGAGCCTTTTTATGGATTAACAGTTTATTCCTTTTGCTGGAGCCACACCAAAGCGCCCTGGCCCTGTGTAAAATACACTGCTTTTGGTGAATTATGAGTGTGGCCTTCGTCCAAGTGCCTGCGGCCTTCCTGTTTATTTGTACGGCGGCGCAGGTCGGCGGCGAGGTGGGGTCCGACGGATCCAGCTGAGCATGTGTAAACACTCATCCTGGGAGCCGCGGTGAAAGTGGCTATTTTCCTCCGGCGAGGGGATTTTTTTTACTGCCCATTGTTTTTAACAGTGAATCGACCTCTTAAAAACATTGGACGCTCTCTCATGGCTCTCCTGTGGCCCAGAGAGTGCTTTGTATATGCCTATTGACAAAATATTTCTGTGTTATGGCATGTGTGTACTGCGACTCGTATAAACTAGAAAAGGAACACAAGTGCGCTGACGGGAACATCTCGCTCATTTTATGCAAGCGTTCCCTGGAAAATTCTGCGGACAACGAGCTTTTTAGAAAAAAAAAACAAAAAAAAGACCTGTGTCTTGTTTCACTGGAAGCTCTCAGATGCTGATAAATCCCCTAACCTCGAGATATCATAATATGTCGAGTCCTGGCAATCACGGGACAAAAAATAAACATTTTCATTGACAAATGTGTGAAAATTGTTACTTTTTTCTCCCACAAAAGTCAGGTTTGCCTGACTTTTCTCCAGAACACAGGGTTACTGGTCCTCACTGATAATGATTTACACTCCCACAGCATTACCCTGTGGGAGGCAGGCAGGGCGCATCTGCAGTGTTTTTGCTACATTTCAGTAAAACTAATGCAAAAAGCCACAAGATTTCACAGATTATCACACTATTTGAATCACAAAAACCTGAAAAAAAGTAGGTAGCTCAATATTATTGAATTATACAGGACACTGAACAAAGAAACCCAAACTGTTTTCAAGACATTTCTAGAATTGTCTTAAAATGCTTTGGACATGAACTGAAATAATTTGATTTTACTGGCAGATTTTGTCTCCTGATGTAATTAAATCAACTTCAAGGAGTCATTAAGTGTTATATTTTAAGGTAAATACCCTACAATAATAGAGAGAAACCCCCCAAAACAGATGACTCCCTATGAACAAATGCTTCATGACAGTGGGAAGGAAGAACTCTCTTTTTACAGGAAGAAATCTTTGTCAGAACCCAGCAGGGAGAGGCAGCTATCTCCCATCACCAGTGGATGGGGTGGAAGAAGGAGACAGGACAGAAGAAACAGTGTAGAAGAGAGCCACAGGCTAACCAACACGATCTGCTATGTGCAGCACTTGGTGACTGTGGGAAGGAAGAACCACCTTTTAACAGGAACAATGTTGTTAAAAGGGGGATGAGAACATAGAGAAGAGGAAAAAAAGAGTTAAAGACATGCAGTACTGTCATATAAATGCGTGGGATGTAAAAGAGGGGAGTAGAGAAGAAATGCTCAGTGCATCATGGGTAGTCTACCAGCAGTCTCAGCCTATTGGTTGCCTGGGTCACCTGATCCAGCACTAACTACAAGCTTGATCAAACAGCTGTGTTGTGTGTAGTGACTGAAGACTCCTCCACATTGAAATGGAGCCCGTTGAGGTGACTCAAACACCTCACCCAGGAGGCCTCCTGGGTGAGGTGTTTCATTCAGCTGGGAGGAGACCCAGAACATGCCAGAAAGATTACGTCTCTCAGCTAGCTGAGAGGATGTGGTCAGGATGGATGGATGGATGAATAGTTTTAAGCTTAATCATAAAAGTAGAGAGGGTGTATGTCTCCTGACAACAAACTGGGAGCTGGGTCCACTGGATTTATTGCAGGATTGAGGTATCAGTATCAGTATCAGTGACATGACATTTATTTTGTGCTGTAACTGAACACAAACTGAGTGTTGAGCGATGATGTTAGTGTGGGTTTCGTGAATCCATAGACACTTCCTCATTATGTTCTTTGACTCTGTTCTTTTATTGAAGGCAGAGTCAGTTCAACTACTATAAAGCTGAATTTTAAATCCTCACCTCTTACCTTTTTGTTTTTTGGACACAAAAATCAATCAAGAAATCTTTTATTACTAACTAATTGTTCTGGATGTGACTGTAAAGTGCAAAAATTAAGAGATTCATGCATTTTTCGGTTTCTTTTGCATAGATGCTGGGTTTTTCCCAATGAGAAACTGTCATCTTATGTAACCAGCTCTGCCCATAAAACACGTCATCATCACTTACAAATACATAAAATAAGTCTTGGCCTGGATATCTGTTCTCATTGACTACGTCAGAGGCCCCAAAGCATTGGACGTTGCTTCTTAGTCGTCAGATATTAGCTGATTTGCCCCAGATTTGGGTCTATTTGGATCATATTTGCACAAATAATAAAATTAAAGGACAAAATTAAAGACAAAACTGGTCTTTCGTAGTGTATCTGAGAGAAAGCTTTCACCATTTGTACAAAAAGACCTGCTGAGCTAAAACATGACCCATCATAAACCGGAGGATAAACGTACTTCAACCCCAAGCGTTCGTGGTACACAGTTGGACAGATTGGGGGACAAACACACTCGATCGTTGTCTGCATGTCAGTTTGAGCCCCGAGCATGATTGTGGGGACGTTTTTCAGGGTAACTTGTTTGTCTGTGAGGTGCAGCCGCCGCTGTTGTTTTTGTCAACATGATCCGGGTCATCCAAAGGCAAAAAAAACGTCAGTGGCATCAGAGGCTTCACCGCAGCTCTGACTCAACAGCCGCACTCGCTGCGACATAACCGACATGACAACAACGATGATGACGGTTGTTACGGGGACCGAGTTCGGGGACAAGCTGGAGAAAAACACATCTGTAGGGTGGCGTTTGGGAGGAGGAGGAAGAGGAGGAGGAGGTGGTGGAGGGACGGACGGGTGGCTGTTTGAGTGTTGCCACTATGTGAAAGCTTCTCCGGGCTGCCCGTGCACTTTGACACCGGTATCCGAGTCCCGGAGGCCGTCAGGGAAAAGTGTGTTTGTTGCTGCTGAAGGGGTCTGGGAGCAGGATCCAAGCCAGGGGTCAGAGGGTTAGCTACATGTCCTAAAAGCAAACTGTAACCTACTTTCACCCCCCCCCCCCACACACGCACACCGCACACAGAGCTCACCAATCAGACATCCTGCCATGGAGCCCACTCTTCATGTTCTGCATGTTTTGCAAAGTCAAAAGGCCACAAGACACAAGAGGTAGTTCAGCAAACTTTAGGGCATCTGCCAAAGTGCCCGTGAGTTCCCACAGTGCCGTTCGCTTTCAGTGTGGGTGGCTCAAATTCCTCAGCCCTGCAGTGTTGGAGTGATCTGCATAAATGCTGCTAAAGTATACATTTTACGCACAGAGAGGTGTCTCCATGCCGTGGAGCTGATTTAAAGTTTAATGCAGACTTTTAAGGGAAGAAAATTAGATCTCAAAACTGATCAGAGACCAAAAAAATTCAAAAAAGCACCAGAAAAACAGAACTATCATTTAGTTTGAACAGAAATCTGTTCAAATAAATCTAGGATTGATTGTTTAGGCTCATTTTCTTGTATAAATCATACTCATATGCTGCTAGATTACAATTGACTATGTGCACGAGACAATGCCAACTTCCTGGTTTGAGACCGGATGTGGGGTTGTGCATTTCCGGTAGCTTTACTTTGCGGTCAATCGCTACTGCGAAGATATACTCCAAAATCATGTCCAAAACTCGAAAACGGAAAGATCGCGTTAAGTTACAAAGAGCAGAAGGTGGGAACACTCACCACTGTTGTGTCATAAAAAAATCTAATGATCAATTTTGACGTTTAAAGCGTTTAGATCGATCAGTTGTTTACATCACTCAACACAAGCAGAACTGCATTACTGCAGCAGAAGACACATCGTCCACATTCAGAAGCACATCTCTGTATAGTGACTGGTCTTATGATTTAAACAGGCAAATGTTCAGCATTCAAACTACAGGTGAAGAATAGTAAAACCAGATGTTTCCCCTGTTATGTCGATATCAGCTAGTCAAGTACACACCTACACAGCATGTTAACAAACTGTGAAAAAAGCCACACAAAAAATGAATGATTGCTGGTAACGGTTTCTATACATTAGTATTTACGAAGGGTATGTTGTGACTTACCTTCAAAATTACAGCGGTCCCTCGCTATAACGCGGTTCACCTTTCACCTCGCTGTTTCGCGGATTTTTTAGTGCAAGTTTGCATGCTTTTTTTTACGTCACATTGTGTCCTGCGTCCTGATCGCTGCAGACGATCTCCTCCGTGACGTCTCTCCTGTACAGTACAGAATCGCTGCATCGATCGCTAGCAGTGTGACTCTGAAGTGCAGTACTGTATGTCCACGAAACGTTTTGCACCGTCAAAAAATAAAATTGGCTACTTGATTTCACCTATCGCAGGTTATTTTTAGAACATAACACCCGCGATAAACGAGGGACAGCTGAGAAATATAACATTTGAATCCCTTTTCTCTTTTGCTCTGAGGCGCGGGGGAAAAATATCGACAAGTCGATGAACATCATTTACAGATATATTGGGTAAATGCCCAAGACATCTATAGAAATCGCCGCTTGATTCATTCATTTGCTTAACTTGTTTTGGACCGTAAACCAGGCGCGAATAGGACACCGGAAACAAAGCTCCCCACAGGAGTTTTCGCACCGGAAGTAGCATATGCTAACGTGCACATAGTCAATAGCAGCAACATTTTGGTTCATCTTTTGATTGTTTAACCTTTTGCCAGGACATCATTGTAAATAAAAATGTGTTCTAACTTTGACTCGCTGCACCATCTTGTAGACTTGCCTTTCGTTACTTTTTATTTTATTTTTAGAAACATCTGTTATTTTGCTTTATCAAAGCACTTTTTGATGTTTATCTCCAAAGCTGCTATAGAAGTACAACCTGACTCTACTCCAGCTTCTGTTGATATGTCTTCAATACTACATACAGATGTTATGGACATGAGTGCACAGCAGTTGGGTCTTTATTTTCAGATTCTGTTGAAGGTCACAATTAGGCCCTGCCTTTTCTCTAATTCACCTGGGCTGGACTGAACAATCTGGTGCACTGGTCCTGGCCCATGTTTCTACTCTACCTGAGCACTCAAAGCACTTTTAAAGATGATCATTTGGTTTTAAATTTGATTTATGGTCCAACATTGGCAGAGAGAAGGATTAAAAGATTTAAGTGAATTCAGAGATGCCCATTGAATGCTGATTGGCTGAATACACAAGATGGCAATGAAGGTCACCAGAGAGATAAAAAAGTGTGACAAAAAAAAATTAATCAGATATCCAAAGTAAAGTTTACCACAGAGAAGAAGAGGCATAAAAACTCAATTAAAGATCAAAAAACCACAGAAAATGGCCAAAACAGTTTTCATTGTGTTCAACACTCAGTCATCAGTTTACCCCACAGGACAGGTTTGTATCAATTACTCCACTTTACATTAAAATCTTTAAAAGTAATGTGCATGTAATGACTGAATACGCCAAAGCCGAGATATGGCAAAATTGTGACCCTTTTTCTTAACCTCTAAGTGATGTTTCTTCAAAAATGATGTCCCCCTTATATAGTATCTATATATAGCCCCAAATTAGGACTACAGTGACGTCAAGGTGCTTTATATTGTATGGTAAAGACCCTAGAACACTACAAAACCCCTACACTCAGACAGAACCCTATGAAGAAGCACATGGCAACAGTGGGAAGGAAAAACTGATTTTTAACTGGAAGAAAACTCTGGCAGAACCAGACTCGGGAAAGGGGAGCTATCTGCCATGACTGCTAATAGCTTCTAATGAGTTTGGCACCCCTGAGACTTTTCGACATTGCGATGTTTCCTAAGTTGTTGTGGTTTAAATGTATGCCTGGGATAGGCTTTACTTCTCTTTCTCCTTGCCTCACTGAAGGTTGAACAGAGCTCCTGCAGGTCAACAACATCTTCTACTTGTGTGTTATGAGGTGTCTTGGAAGCAGCATTGATTTTTCTTCCACTACAGAGGAGCAGCTGTCAGACATAGTGGTCAGTTTCACTGCTGCACCCCAGCATTTACTACACTGGTGTGGGAGGTCAGATTGTCAGGTTTTTAGGTATCTCTTTTCTCTAAATCAAATTATCGGTACAAAGAAAGGATTTCTATAGAGGAGATGAGGATATTCAGCTTTTCCTCTACATGCCGCCTCTGTTGCCCTGCAGGCTGCCACCCCCACCCCCCGACCGCGCTGACCTCTCTACCATCTTTTAAGTCAATGCAAACGTACCAGCATGAACTCACAAGCAGAGACACGGCTGGCCTGTAGCACCAAGAACGAGATCTGCTCTGCTCAGGATCATCTTGCTCGTCTCCCTCTCAATGACTTGCTGCCAGTTTGAAGTTTGACTCTGAGGCGCGTTAGAGATCTTATAGGGTTTGAAGTCGAGAGCCACGGCACCGACAAGTACCCGCTTCTCCTTTCACCTCGAAGCGTTTCTTCTCCCCACCCCGAAACAAAGCAGCGAAATTGTCAAGTATCTCACAGATCAGGCAGAAAAAGAAAGAGGAAGGAAAAAAAAGAAGCAGCGACTATGAGGGAGGCGGACGTGGTTTCTTCTTGTGTTCGGGGAGGGTCAGTGATCACATTAAGGATGATGCTGTTAAAAATCTCCCTCAGACCTGATCTCACTCGTTTCCTTCTGCCTTCGAGCTCTTCTCTACCGGTGAAAACATGTCAGCACTGATAAAAAAAAGAAAAGATGACAAGCAGAACATATTAAGAAAGCGAGGAGCTGTTTGCTGCAGAGCGCCAGAGAGCTAGAAATGCAGAGCGGAGATATGGACTTTTACTGTGAACTGCATCCTGCAAACGTGGATTTTTGATTAAAAAGAATCTCAGGCAGTGAAATGGGTGTATTTGTACTTCGCATCCACTTTTGATTCACAAGAATTTCTGTGAAGTTATTTAATTCACTCCTTTTTTATATATTTATACTATATTTAAAATTAGATTATTTGAACTTTTTGTACCTATCCCCAGATTTACAAGAATGTTTTTTGAACAATAAAATTATTGATGGTTTGTGTTTAGCACGTATTTACTGGAGTAAATCATTGAAAAATCATAATCATTGACTTAACTACAAACTGCCTGAAATACAGTGTGGACACAGGGTAACTGAGCCGCAGGTATTTCCTGTGCAGAAACGTGTGTTTAATGTGCAGTTTGAACATTTTTCCTATCATCTGTGTTAAAAAGTGCATGTTTTTCCTTCATTATCTATTTAGCTCAGGAGCAGTCCCTTTTCCAGAACCATGACTAGTTAAGTCAAAAGTAGGAAAGAAGGGCACTATGTTTGTCCAACATGATGGTATGTATTAGTTTCTGGTCTCCGACATTTAAAGTTTCAACATTAGAAGTGACCACATTCAGCTTAGGCCGGAATTATGCTTCAGTGGGAAATCTATGTTGTAGCTTATGATATAACTGGAACCTCCTCTTAACCCTGCGCCGTAACCTCATGTCGACCCGACGTGCAGTTACATTTATCAGGAGGTGCAAGTCTGGTTACATGCATTTTGTTGGATATTCAAAATGTGTATTTTGCAACCAGTTGGCAAATGGTTGCTGACGTTTGCAAGCACGAAACTGGTTGCAAATAGGTTTACTGCACAGTGCTGTACTGGAAACCTGTTTGTGATTGTGAGCACATTGCTGTAGTTGCAGATAGTTTGCAAGGAAGATGGCTACTCATCTGCAAGCGCTTGCAAACTACTCGCCAAGAGTGATGCAAACCAAAAACCAAAATTGGTTGCTTTCAAAGTAAAGGTTGTGACTTTGGAAATGTGTTGGTTGCAGCGGTAAGGGACGGCTTTTACTTGGTGAAAGTTTGTGTTGCACTTTCTGAAGTTTTCACTATTGCACTCATTCCACGGGGAGCTGCTCAGCCAATGAAATCATTTAGTAAGAGTAATTTTGCGAATGTGAAAATTCAGCGTGAAGATGTAGACGTTTTCTGAAAAGCTTTTTATTTTTGAAGACAAGACTTATTTTACTTGAAACGAAAAAATAAGATGAGATATTATTGTTTTATTATTAATAATATTTGATTTGAGGCTGATGATGTTTATTTTCATCTTGGAAACAGACAGTATATTGAATATGCAAAGTTTTTATTTTACACTGAAGCAAAACTGTTTGTGTGAGATCTGACATCTTTGTTTTAGGGTCAAATTGAGGTCAAAAGAGAAGTGAGCGAAGGCAAAGAGCAACAACCGTGTTCTTTGTTCTGCTATGAGGTTCTGGAAACTTTGCTCACTCTCAAACTAACCGATAAACTTGGAGGTGATATGGGTTGACTTGGCTTGGAGCTGCCTGATCGGACCTTGCCTTTAGGTATTTGTTGTTTTTTTTACACCGCATGCTTTCATTGCGATTTGTAAATAAAGTGGCTTCAGCTCATTCCACAGCCGCCTCCGTGTGGATTGGCATCGCATCAAAGAGTTATGCATCTCCACGATGTGGATTAGTTTTATATTTTTTTCTTTTTTACAAAGACGAGAAGGAATAGTTTGAAAGTTGGACATTGTTTTATTCATGTAGCTTCCAGACGCAGACAGGAGGCTACTGGAGGCTACCGGAGGCTCTGTGGCATGGCGGGAAGTCAAGCGAGGAGAGATAAGGGCTGTATGGAGCAGCGGGAGAGCATCAGTTGGGGGAGAAATAGTTGAACAGTAACCGCAGGACACACCGCCGGAGACAAATATTCCATCAGAAAAGTTCCCCGATGCAGGCGGGAGGAAACTCTGAGTGCTTGTGAACGCGCCCCGTGCTCAGTTTGTCTTTGCCTTGCCTTGACACGGCGAGCTGGCAAATATGTGTTTTCCTCCGCGGTGATTGGAGATGACTTTCACCGCCTCGAATAAATCATGGCGGCATCTGAAAAGCAAATATCTGTTGCTCAGCTTATTGACAATGCAGAGACACTGGAGACTAAATAAAGAGAAAAACAGGGAGGAAACGAAGGCGGCCGCCCAATCATGACGCCTGCTTAAGACCTCATTGCTTCCGAGTGCTACTTTACTGTTGCAGTATTTTGACTGAAATCTTAATGCAATGAGGATTAAAAGGATTACAACATAATCTTGAATAATCCAAAGTGCCACGGACGGAGGAGCGCTTGTAATAACGCCGTAAAGCCCGTCCAGAGGTCTGACAACATTGTCAGTCACAGCGGGGATTAAATATTTGCGGGAAAAACTTTCAACTAATGCCCGCAAACCATCGCCGGTGGAGAAAAGCGCTGGGGCCAGAAGGCAATTTAGTAATTTAAGAGACATATAGCATCTCGATAAGTGCTGGCCAGCCCGCTGCCAGGACAAAGCCCAGGCAGACGAGGGGGAGACAGGCTTTTTAAGCAGATTTACTCCCCCAATTTTTGTTTTTGATCAATGCTCGGGCAGGTTCATTACACATGTAAAGCACGGGAGAGCGAGGAGGAGGGGCTGAGGTTTGAGGAATGAAAATGTTCTCACAACCACGAATCAATTCTTATTAGGTTTACCGAAATGCCATCAACATGTCCATTAGCTTTTCCATTAATTTATATTTTTCTCCTCAGGAGCAGGGCTTCCTTGTATATTTTAAGGATTATGTAAAGCATCACCAGAAATTATCTTTTTGAGCTGAATAACCCACATTCATCGATGTGAACCTGCCTTTAATTACAACCCTTCACTCAATAACGCTAAAATCTGTTTGGGAGGCACATTAGTGGGATTTGATGCAGAACTTGCCTGGATGCGCCCTGAAATTCATGCCGGTTGATTGAAGTCGTATTGACGCTTAACTCCTCTCCAACAAACCCTTAATTTAAATGAATGAATATAAATTGAGTGCAAGAAAAGCTTTTGGAAACAGAATCTACATTAAGTGTGCAGGAATCTGTCTCGGTGAAGAAGAAGAAGATGCAGAGACACTGAAATAGTGACAGCACAAGAAAAGAGACCGGACAACAAAAAAGGCCGACTGTCCATCACTTTATGGTATACTGTGTATGATTAATCTGCTTTATACAGAGTTGTGTGCAGGCAGCAGCAAACTGTGGATGCTGCTGCTGAAGTGGATGATGAGGAGGAGGAACTGTGCATCCAATCTGTCATTTTGTGTTGGTCCTGTCTAGTGGATGAAAATGAAAAGAAATTTAAAAAAAATAATGAAAAAGTATTCAGGCTTGCATTTTAAAGGAAAACATCTGGATACATTTGACTTTTTCATACATGATCAGACCACATGTGACTGATAGTATTGCCTTAAAGGACCTTTTATTTGGAAAAATACCAAAAATCAATGTAAATTAAAAAAAAAAAATAAAATAGAAAACTGCAAAGTATTAGCTCATTTTGAATTTAATGGCTGCAATGTTTTATAGGACCATGTTTACCACTGTGCAGACCCCTCTTCTTTTAACAAGCACTCTTCTTTATAGAATTGCTTTAATTCAGTCATACTGGAATATATTCCAGCGCAAACGGCCCGTTTAAGGTCATGTCAAAACAGTTGTTTGCTAACTAGCTAACAATGAGGATAGCCATCAGAAAATTGGTTTGCAATCCCTTCATAACAACTTTCTACATGACAATTTAATAATAATAATAATAATAATAATAATAAATTTTATTTATGAGCGCCTTTCAAGTCACCCAAGGACACTTTACAATAGGATAAAACACTTAGTAAAACAATGGCAGAATAAGAACAATAAAATAAAAGCACAAGATAAAATGAACAAACAGTGGATTCACAGTGAATATGCAGATTTGAACAGATGAGTTTTGAGTTGGGATTTAAACTGGGGGAGAGAACCAATATTTCTTATTTCAGGGGGCAGAGAGTTCCACAGCCTGGGAGCAGAGCAGCTGAAAGCTCTGCTTCCCATGGTGGTGAGGCGGAAGGAAGGTACAGTAAGCTGGATAGAAGAAGAAGAACGAAGTGAACGGGCAGAACAAGTGGTGGTTAACAGGTCAGAAAGGTAAGAAGGAGCGAGGTTATGAATGGCCTTGAAGGTGAGCAGAAGAAGTTTGAAAATTATCCGGAATTTCACAGGGAGCCAGTGAAGTTCCTGAAGAACAGGGGTGATGTGCTGGTAGGAGGGGGTTCTGGTGATAATGCGAGCAGCAGAGTTCTGAACCAGTTGAAGCTTATGAAGGGATTTTTGGGGGAGACCATGCAGAAGAGAATTGCAGTAGTCAATACGGGAGGTAACAAGACTATGTACAAGAATGGACGTAGACTGGGTGGAAAGAGAAGGAAGCAATCTGTTAATGTTACGTAGATGGAAGTAGGCAGAACGGGTGAGATTATTGATGTGAGATTTATAGAAAAGTGAACTGTCTAGGATGACACCAAGGCTCTTAACCTGAGGAGAAGGGAAAACTGTGGAGTTATCGATGGTGAGTGAGAAATGGTTTGCCTTCAAAAGGTTGGATTTGGTGCCAATAAGGAGGATCTCAGTTTTATCCTCATTGAGCTTTAGAAAATTAGAGGTAAACCAGGATTTTAACTCGGATAGACATTCTGTAAGGGAAGAAGGTGGGAAGGAGGAATCAGGTTTGCAAGAGAGATATAACTGGGTGTCATCAGCAAAACAGTGAAACTGAAGATCAAATTTGCGGAAGATGGTACCTAGAGGGAGGATGTATATTATAAAGAGAAGAGGGCCTAAAACTGAGCCTTGGGGTACACCAGAGGTGACGGGGAATAGACGAGAGCGGAATGATCTTAGTTGAATAAACTGGGAGCGGTCGAGGAGATATGATTGAAACCAGGCGAGGGGTATGTCAGAGATGCCGAGAGAGGAAAGTCTGCTTAGAAGGACAGAGTGAGAAATGGTGTCAGGACAGGATGGTGAGAAGACCAGAGTCAGCTCCGATTAGAAGATCGTTAGTGACTTTAAGTAGAGCAGTTTCGGTACTGTGACATGAGCGAAAACCAGATTGAAATCTCTCGTAGATGTTATTATTAACCAGGTGTAAATGAAGTTGAGCTGCAACCACTTTTTCAAGTATCTTAGAAATGAAGGGTAGATTGGAAATCGGACGGAGGTTGTTAAAGTTGTTAGGATCTAAAGAAGGTTTTTTCAGTATAGGAGTGACTAGAGCAGTCTTCAATAAGGAGGGAACGATACCGGTGGTGAGAGAAGAGTGAATGATAGCAGAAATGAGTGGGAGTAAAGAAGAGAGGCAGGATTTCACAAGCCCCGTGGGCATGGGGTCAAGATGACATGTGGCAGGCTTTGATTTACATATTAACTCGGAAATATCAGATAAATCAGGAAGATGAAAAGTGGAAAACGGCTCAAAAAGGAGAAAAGGTTCTGGAGAGGGCGTAGACACAACATTTGATCTGAGTTGCTGGTGGATGTTATTGATTTTCGTAGTCCAGAACAGCATCAAGGAGTTGCAGGTTTCAGAGGAATAGAAGTGCGGTGGTAAAGCGTTGGAGGGTTGAATTAGTTTGTTGAAAACTGAAAACAGAGTCCTTGCATTACCCTCATAAGAACTGATAATACCAGAGTAGAAGCTTTGTTTGGCCTTGTTAATGGAGTCTTTATACTGAAGTACGTGGTATTTATAGATTTCTGAATCAACAGTTAAACCAGATTTCTTATATTTACGCTCTAGCTGCCGAGCTTTGGCCTTCAGAGCTCGGAGGTCAGAGGTAAACCAGGGAGCAGAGCGAGCGAAGGAAACAGAGTGGGTTTTTACAGGAGCCAGAGAATCAAGGACAGTGCGTAGACAATTATTATAATATAACAACAAATCATCAGGAGTAGAATAGAAGTCCGGAATCTGAACATTGTCCAAACTGGTAGTGAGAATGTCCATATCAATGTTCTTGATGTTGCGGAACGAGATGAGACGGGTTGGCTTGGTAGAAGAGCAGCAGAGAGTGAGATTAAATGAAAGGAGGAAGTGGTCAGTTATGGGGATTTCAGTAGCAGAAAGATTCGAGGGAGTAAGACCAGAACAGCAGACCAAGTCCAGGGTGTGTCCTTTAGAGTGAGTGGGAAAGTCGATAAATTGTTTAAATTCAGAGCCTTCGAGACAGGAGGAAAAGTCTCTGGTGAGCAGAAGGTCATTATTGTCCATGTGAATGTTGAAATCTCCCACCAAGATCACATTTGGGGAGAGAGATGAAAGATGGGTTAGTAGATTAGCAAAGTCACTGAGGAAGACAGGGTTAGGTTTGGGGGGGCGGTATACAGTAGCTATGATGGTGGGAATGGGTCCAGTCAGCTCACATGAAAGGACCTCTAGAGAACTAAAGGTATCAACATTAACTGGCAGGACTTTCAAGTGCTGGCGAAAAAGGATCGCGAGACCACCCCCACGACCTGAGCAGCGGGGTTTAGAAAAGTAAACAAACCCCAGAGGAGCAGATTCGTTTAGCTGAGAAAAGTCATCAGGTTGTTGCCAGGTTTCAGTTAAGCAGAAAAAGTCAAACTTACGGTCAGATAGGAGGTCTTGGATGAGAGGTCCCTTACTTGTCAATGAACGAATGTTTAGAAGACCGAAGTTGAGTGGAGTATCTTCTTTTTTGCTAATCGCGGTGGGCGCCCTAGGCAGGTGGGCTAGAGATCGATGGTTGACAGCCCGATCAGGGTTCCTGCGAGGGCGGCGAGTAGCAGACCAGAACGATTTAGTTCCATTGGAGTTATGGAAAATCCTGCGGGACCCACGATGGATGTATCTCCGGCGAGGCTGGAAAGTGATGCCCGGGTGGTAGTGGAGCTCCGCCGGCGACGGGAGCGATAGCTGCCCGCGAAGGCGCAGGAGCTCAGCGGCTGTATAGCGGAGCAGTCCAGCCGTAGGATGGTAGACGAGCGTCAGGAGAATCCAAAATAGTGCCGACCAGCTCAGGAACATCTTGGTCCGCATCTTCGATTGTGTGGAGGAAAAGGAGCCGAGCCGGCCGGAGCAACGAACAGGTGGGCTAAAATAGCTCAAACAGTTAAGCTAGTGCAGCTCACTGAGAAGAAGACGTGAGAACACATTCAGCTGAAATAACAGAAGTTGAGGACAAGCGTTGCAAATCAATCCCTGGCAGAGATCGATCTGGTCCTGAGTGTGAATGTCCCTGTTCATTCAAATCTGAATCCAAATAATCCAATTAATCCAAATAAATCCAAATAATCGAAAAATGAACCGGTGAGTAGCGGCAGCCAGACGCGCCAGCGTTCACTCAAGCCGGATGATTTAAAAATATACACATACCAATTTAGATTATATTAAGGTGTTATTAGTTAATTTCTGGTGGTTGGTGTCTTTAGCCAGTCTGCTGTTTCAAGTGACTGAACTGGACCACTTGACCGTGGTTGCGCAGTTGGTGCCTTTTGGATCATTTCATTGGAATTATCTGATGACTGTGAGATTATAATATTATTTTATGCCATGTTAGACCCCTAATTAAAGATTGTGAATTATTATGTAGTTTTAGTTTGCATTATTCTCCTGAATTAGAAGAAGGTGATAACTCTTGCATTTGTTAAACTGATTTGCATTACACTAGACTGCTGATTTATTGTGAATGAATGATATTGTTTTATGATGCATTATACTGCTGAGTTATAAGAAATAGTGTTCGCAGAAAGTCATCGCCTTATTTGTCTGATTAGAAGAGAACAGAACATACTGGAGAGGTTTTCTGTCCCATCTCAGCAGGAGCAGACAAACAGGGAGCCAAGGTCGTAGCTTAGGCGCCGTGTGAGAGAAAGAATGTGAATGTTTAGGCTTTTATGATTAGGTGGGGGCCACTAGAGGCTATAAGAGTTTGATCAATGCTCCACCATTTTGAGATCTGATGCTGTCTGCGTACGGTGTCCATCTCCCACGCGTGTGATCATTAAAATCATCGTTTGACTCAACCCGGCCGGACCAGTGTTGTTATTGTGGTTTTTCCTCTTGTATCCATCCCCAATATTTGAATCCGTAACAGTTTGGGGGCTCGTCCTGTGGTATTGGGGTGGAAGTTGGAGGTTTGGACGGTCCGAGGTTGTCGAACGGACAGGCACAAGCCAGTGGTCTGACGTGAGTGGGCATAAGCCGGCTTATACAAAGGTAAGGCACTACCTGTTGAATCTATTTCCAAAGTGTGCCAAATTGGACATGATTAAATTAAAGTCTACTCACTGAAATTACTGGTAGATGTCTGTTTTGATTTTGATGAAAAATCTCATGAGTTAAAGCAGTTAGAGTCTGCTAAAGCAGTTAGAGTCTGCTAAGTTAAAGCAGTTAGAGTCTGCTAAAGCAGTTAGAGTCTGCTAAGTTAAAGCAGTTAGAGTCTGCTAAAGCAGTTAGAGTCTGCTAAGGAGAAGTTAGTGTTAATGTGGCTTGATATGAAGTTAATTATCTTAACAGAGAGTAGAAAAAGACTAAACTTCAGTTTTTGGGGTTGTTAGTTGATCTTTACAGCACTGTGCGTTTTTACAGTTTATGGATTTAGCTTGCTAACAATGCAAGCTACTGTTAGCTAATAGCATAGCGCACCACCTGTTAAAATATTATCACTTTTGGCTCCAAAAGACCAACATGTCGGCTAAAATGCCAAATTAGAGTGATTTCGTTTAAATTTCCGAACTGAAAAATTAGTTTTTGTAGATGAATTTTATGCTTAACTATTTTTCTGATGTTCAGAGAATTCCAATGTGCCGGCTCAAGTTTGGGTTTAAAAACCTGAATTCAAGTGTGTGTTTAAAAACCTGAATTCGGTTTATTGTTTGCCTAATAAAAAATAAGAAATTTGTAATGCACTATAACATGCTAACAATTAGTATAATTCCTATTATAATTAGCACTTATCTTCATAATAAAAAAGGAAGATTTTTTATGGAACAAGTTTATTTATGGAACTTTTTTTTTTTACAGATTTAGTCACAAAGAGCTGTGCAACAAAGTAAATAAAACTAGGAATAATTACAGCTAAATATAATGAATTCTGTTAATAGCAGTACGAAACCATATGTAAATATTGCAGTACAAACTTTGAGTGACTGGAGTCAGAAAAAAAGGCTCGTGGAGGTATTGGTGTTAACTCTAAAAGTCACTTTTATTCTCTCTTTTTCTTAACTAAATGTTTCCTACTGCTCCACATTCACTCTGTATTATTCCACAAGGTCAGGACAAAGGCTCCCTGCTTTAATACACAACATAAAATTAGCAGTATGTTCATTTCAAAAAATTCAAGTGTGTGGTAAAAAAAACGCTTCTTTTTGTGTTTTTTAAAGTTAAATACGAGTCGATCTCTTTGTGTAGTAACTTTAGAAATGAGAGGTCACGGCGAGAGTCAACCACGCTTCTCCAAACAGCCGCAAGTTTAAATATTTCACTTGTGAAATTCAAAGCTGCTGTCAGTCAGCTGCACGTCTTGGCCTTTCTAGTGTTTATCCGGAACGTTTTGTTCTTCATGTCAATGAGGACATACTCCTCGGCTCAACCTACTGCTGCCCAGCTGCCCTTGGGCAAGACACTTGACCCTCAGACTGCTGTATGTCCGACCAGTGGAGGACTGGCCAGCTTCCAGTTTGAATATACTGTATGAGATGAAAATTCCAATGCACTTTCTCTGCCCTCAGATGATTTGATGCCTTCAAAAAAAAAACCCGCTGTACTTTCCTCACTTTTTTATGAATTAGTGCTTCACACTTAATCTTATATGCTGAACTGTTTGGTCTTTTCTGGTTCTTTTACTTAGACATGTACATGTCTAAATACATGTACATATAGTGTTTTACTTTTTGATTACAGCTGCCTGTCCACCCTTTTTGTGTTCGACTAAACTGTAGTTTATCATTTAACCTTTTACATGAGAGAAAACTCAGGATGACACCTCTACAAACTTTGTACGAGGGACTGATTTTAGTTTGTGGGCCACATACACCTGAACTGGAGCCACTGCACAATAACTTACCGTTCCTCTAATGTTAAGTAGAAATAAATGACTGTGAGAGTGTGTTGCTTATTTCCTTTTTGAAGATCACAGCTGTGGCTTTGAAGAAATTTCTTAAAGGTTATTGGCAGCAACTTCAAAAGAGTTTGTAAAGGTCACACTGCAGTGAGACACATTTAAACAGGTTCCATATAAAATTGCTTAAATCTCCAAAAAGTTTCTACTTGACCTCCTCAGAATCAGCTGATCTTTTCTGCACAGTAAGTTTAGCATATTTGATGAAGTCGTGTGGTTTTAGTATTTGCCCCCTTCGTGATTTCTTAGTTTTTTGCACATTTTTCACACTTACATGTTTCAGCCCATCAAACAAATTTTAACATTAGGACATTCAAAGCTCTTCTACGGATGTTGGCCGCATTTTGTTCTGTTCTCTGTCAAGATGATGCCGCACTGCTTCCTGACACTTCTTCCTTTGTCCTCCACTTGTCCAGTTTTCTCAGATTTTTAAGGACACCCTGCACAGCAGGCTGAGATATCACAAGTTTCCGGTAATAGCTCTTTGAGAATCACCTTGTTGGTACATAAATACTATTTTATGTCTGTCAAACTTTTATTTCTTTATATTTTCTTGCATTACATTTCCTTCATACAAGAAATTGGAACAAAAGATGTGTTTTGTGATAGGCAGCTAGTACCTAAGTGCCTATATACAATTTTAAATGAATTCTTTGCTAAGTTGTCTGTTATGTGTAGTCACAACATTGATTCATCCCTTGAGTCTATTTTAAACGCTTAAATGACTCATAGGTCAGTGTTAAGTGGTGTGACAAACTAACATTCCTCTGGAAATGGTCAGGTACACAGACTGGACTAAAAATGAGTGAAAAGCAGCCAGTGTTCAAAGAAAAACGTCAAAAGACCTTCAGAAAGCCTGGAGAACTTACTCAAGAGCACTTTAATAATTAAAACAAAGTCTGCCTTCTTGGAAACAAAATATAAAGAAATGACAGGTGGCTCAACACTTTTGCACAGTACTTTATATATGTCAATTAGTTTATACCATTATCCTCCACAGGCCAATGTCTAGATGTATTGTATTAGTGTTATTATAGTTGCTATAGGTTGGATATAATGTTTGTACTCTGTGCACATTATTTGATGTCTGGGCCTTATTTATGAGCTCTGAATATCATTTGAGGATAAGATAGTTAAGTCTATTGGAAAACACCTTAAAAAATCCTACCTGTTTACTGCTACTTTGTGGTGTGTTATGAACCATTTGCCATATGCTTTTTTTTAATTGAATTTAATCGTTTGAAATAGAGGAAGTAGGGTTGCATGTAGTGCTTTTGCATTGTGCCTCTTTTAAATGGTTTCTCACAAGCTAAATGAGCCCAGAGTCCTCCTCCTCTAATCTCACCCACAGTGCTGCCACCCAGTGCAGACAGCAGGAGAAGCAGCCAGTCACTTTCTGCCACGGAAACAGATAACAGCCTGGACATGTGTCTTAGTTAGCAACAAGAAGACTGTTTTATAAGCAGGCACTTTACACCAGCTCCTCATTTCTCTGTGAAAAGGAGGGAAAAAAGCTGCCAGGTGGTACAGACAGTTTATTTTTTTTTCTGCCTATAAGCCATAATGAGGTTGTGCCCCGGGGAATCAGTCAAGCGGAATGTTATTAATGCCTCAAAAAAGGAGGAAAAAATCCTCGGCACCTTCTGCGGCCATGGCATAAAGGCAGGAAAAGACTGTCAAACAATTAAAGTGAAGTGAATTCCCTGAGATGGAAGGGGAAAGCAGAGAGTGAGGGAGAGAGAAACAAGTGGACGAGAGGAGAAAACAGCTTCCTCCAGGATGTGGAGGAGAAACGATGAGCTCAGCTTTGGTTTAATCACTAGTGTGAAAACTATCTACTGACCTGAATGTTTTTTCCACAGCGAATGCACAAGTGGCGAGTTCACATCAAACAGGCCGAGGGATCATTACTGTACATTTAACTCTGCATTCAGCTGTCTCTAATCAGCCAGCCTCGATATCTGACTCATAACACCTCCTACTGAGAGGCAAGTTTTTACTGATGTTAGCTGAAACACGATTATGATGAGCTCCAGCCAACAAACAGGTGAACATGGATTTATATTCCGCTGCGCAATTTGGACACATCTTCAACAGTTAATGGTTAAGTTTTCTTTCCTCTTTATGTTTAAGAATTACCAGAAACATGAATAAATGTCAGCTTTTTCTCTCTACCTGGGCTTCCTGTGTGCTTCTTTACTATTAAACAAGGGTCGAGTCCCACAAAAATAAAGTTGAAAGGGACAGATAGTCATGAGTCAAAAGAAACAAACCACAAACAAAACTGAATACATCAAAATGTTATGACTTCATTTGCTATGATCTATAGGTTGCTGATTAACAGATAATATAATATATGTATTGTTACTCTTTAATATTTTAGATTTAGTTACAGCTGGAAAAAGCTGGATGTTGAAGGTGGGTTGCAAAGTGGCTTGCAGAAACAGCAATTGTAGACTGGTTGAAGTAGCTTAAGTTTAGCATGCTATATGTTAGATTTACCAAAAGGTAGATGTGATGTTATGTTCACATTACATGAATGTTGTCCGCCACTGGACGCAATATAGCGGTTAGTTGTTGTGGAAACAAGCATTCCTCGACTGGCTAGCAGTGGTTCCTGGAAGTTTTTGACTGTTGCTGGGGGAAATTGGTAGCTTTGGTGCTAGCAGGTTGCCAGGATTGCATGTAGTTTAGTGTTTAGTGTATTTCACACTAACTACTAGTGAATAACTTAAAAAGAGTGCAACGTAAACCAGAAATCGAGAAGTTTCACCTTCAAAATAAAAGTTGTGCCTCAGCACTGCAGCCAACATGTTTCAAAGGTTGCAACATTTATTCTGAAGGCGAACTGTCTCCATTTCAGTTTGTGTTGCACTTTTCATGATTTCACTATAGCTCAGAGAGAAGGTGGACCATGTCTGAAGAAAAGGCCAGCACTTCCATTCAAGCTACGACTGCAACAACATGCTAATGACAAAAGGAATCACGAGAAGGTTTTTGCCAATACACATTTTTAACTAGCAACAGGTGGTTGCCAAGGGGTAAGTGATTGGCCCATAGGCCTGGTTCATGGCAGTCACTTTTTCAGTTTGTGGTTGGTTGTGGAATACTTTTTCTTTTCCCCCAAAACCAGTGATTACTAGTTGGTCTTGTATTGGTCTCTAGGGCTGTGTGACTGAGGCCTCATTCAATACACTGTCAACATGATTCTCACATCTCCAAGATGGTTGACAAGGTAACGTTGATTGCTTATTGATCACATGTCAGTAAATCTTCAATTCCATAATTAAATGGTAACATTTAGCCAGTATTAAAATGGAAGTCTACCATTGTCTTATGCTCTACAATGTATCTGCCCAGTTGTATGTAAAGCAATTAAAATCATATTGCATATGCATATACTTTAAGAGTAATTTAATGCTTAGATTTTTGTACTATAATCAATAGGAGTGTGACTTTCAGTTGATTGAGCTCTTTAAAAAACAGTTATCTGATACACATGTCCAGCTCCTTTCCAGTGTTCCCTCTTCCATGCCACATTTTTTTAACGTTAGTTTTTTGGGGGACATTTTTGCATTTATTGGATAGTGAAGCCGTGAAGATTGACATAAAAGTGGGCAGGCTCAAACCTGGACTGCTGCACTCCAGCCAAGTGGTTAATGATCGCGTGTTCAAAACACAGAAGATGCAAAAACTACTATCAAACAATAGCAACTATTACATCGCTTGGCTCCAAAATTCTCATTCCCACAGCTAATGTGAAAAAAGAAATAAAGTAATTCTGGGAGTTTTGCTAACTTTTCACCTCTCCTCTTGTTAAAACTCTGCATTAATGCTGTTTAAAATGACAGGACAGGCAGCTGATGTCTTGCTCAGCGGCACCAAGGACATATTTCATTTCCCCTTCAATGAAATGCTGGCTTTTGAAATCCAATCTTCTCTCGAGTCCCCGTAGGCCGTGTTGGTGCCACAGAGCTACAATACAGAGGTGTGTGACACACTTTCATCTTCATTCAAAGAAGCCCTCATGGCCCTGATTTAATTTGCTTAGTTACATCCTCCATTGTTTCTCCTGATGTGTCATCCTCGGCGGAAGGCGCTGTCACCGTCAAAGCTCGCCGCCCCGGTGGGTCGGGACCTAGCGAACGCTGCGCCTCATTGTCTGTCCTCACCTTTGTGTCTTTGTGTAGCGTCGATCTGGTGGGTCGCTCAGATGTGACCCGCTCTGGCTCATCAGGGGAAACGCTGCTCAACAAACGCAGTTCCCACAGGAAGTGGAGAAGGGACAAAAAAGATAGAGGGGAAGCATGTCAAACAAGGAGAGGTGAGCGCCTGTGACATTTCCAGCAGCACGATGAAGTGCAGCTGGTGGTGGATTTATAAGAACTCTTCCACATGTTCATATCATGTTGAATTTGATATGATGTGTCTGTTATCGCTTTATCCTGCTTATTGTCAGAGTTCAGGAGTACGTTTCACATCTGGAAGCTGAGTGATATCTTCTGTCAGAGTAGGCTAAAAAGAGGGACCGCCTCATTGTGACGTCCCTTTTCAGATTGTTTCAATCAAAACAAACACTGTAAATGTTTTTTTGGGCCATCGTCATCGGGGGCCGGGGACACAAAGAGGGTTCAAGGTGTCGATGATCAGTGTGTCCTACAGTTCACATTAGTCCTCACAGCTAGCTCAGTCCTTCATCTCTGCACAAGCCAAGTGGTTCACCACTAAGAGGAGATTTTGATATTTATCTGCTCAAACGTGGCTTTCTGGCAAACTACTCTTCATTTAAAGGTTGTCCATAAGACTTTGATGTGACAGCACTATCAGTATTTCATATTTTCTATTTAATAGAGCTCCTTTGTTAGTGTAATTTCTTTTGTGTATAATTTTTAAATGTGTTTTTGTTAGTTTTTATTTTATTGAGATTTTATTTACTACATTCACCACTTATTTTATTAGATTTTTAAATTTTTACCATGTTATTTTTCATGTTTTGGTTGATGTAACAGTCATTTCCCAACCTTGGAATAGATAAAGGTTAGTATAAAAAAAGTACTCCTTATCTTATAGCTAGCTGCTATCCAGTTGTGTTGTCTCATACCTCTTGGCCAGATTTACAGACAGTGATTAAACTGCTACATGATTTATTGTTAAATAAATCAATAATAATTTGTATCATAAGTTACATTTGCAAATATACAGTATATACAATATACACCCCACTTTTCAGTTATTTATTTGTAAAAAAATGTTTGGAATCACGTATGATTTTCATCCTCTTCTCACGTGTACGCCACTTTGTATTGGTCTTTCACGTGGAATTCTAATAAAATTGATTCATGTTTATGGCTGTAATGTGACAAAATGTGGAAAAGTTCAAGGGGGCCGAATACTTTTGCAAGCCAGTGTAGTAGTTTGGTAAACTAGCTGATTTTTTGCTAGAACATTAGCTAACAAGAAAGCTACTTAGCTAGTTAACAGTTGATAAGTATCGACAAGTTTTTGTTATTTTCTCTATCTTTTTATCTTACTTTAAATATTTCTCATTGTTAGCTGACAAAGTAATTTGAAAACACTTTTCTATTTTATCACGCATAACTGATAATTTGAACAGAAAGTGGTCAAATTGGGACATTACAAATTAGCAGCAGTTACCAGCGTTTGTAGCTCAACAAGTGAACTGCTTATTTCTTCCTAGACTACATTTTAGTAGATGCTGCCAAACAGAGCTAGCTTTTGCGGGAAAATAACCAAACTAACATTAGCTGTATATTTAATCCTAACATTTTTGTGCAGTACTTTAAAAGTTACATTTTAACCGAGTGAAAAGCAGGATATATTACTGGTATTTATCATCCATAAAATCACCATAATCTTTATTTTTGTCAGTGACACACATTTCTAAGCTAAAATTAACTTGTTAGCATTGCTCGCCACTGGTGGTGCAGGGAAGCCATACATAGTCAATTAAAAACAAAACTAAATATATAAAAAGTCAGTATAAAAGATTTTTAAATACTAAATAATTCCAACAAATTTGAAACCACTGAGGAGAAAAGCTGTGGATGTGGTTGCTATGATCGTTATGAGGAGTAACCTTTTTACAGTGATGGAAAGACTGAAAAATTATTAGCTTGACAGGCATTTCAGCAAAAAATAAAATGAAATTAAATACTGGTTGCATTTACATGCGATGCCATGTTTGTTCCACCAGCACAGCCAACATAGATCAGCATTTAGAGATGGTTATTAGCATCAATTAGAATGCTTCCAATCAGACGTAAATTTCCAGACAATGCGACCAGATAAAGATCACATATTGGCATCTAATTGTGGCACAGATAATGTGGGGCTGCTTTAAATAAAAAATGTTTTGTCTTTGCTAATTGGGCCACAGAGGACAATGAGCTCATTTAGAATTAAGATTGAAGTGAAGGTGGGGAATTATGTATATGTGCCACACCAGAAGACAACTATAGAAACAGACAGACCATGAGATGAAGCCAAAAGAAGAAAGCTACGTTGTGTAGTGCAACTTGGGGACCATATATTTTTGGGGCTTCCAGTGTAGTGAGTGGTTATCCAGGACAAGACTTCCCGTCCCATGAACTGGTTTAAAAACTGCTGATTTATTATAAACTACTACACTTTCTCACAATAGTTCTTAAACATAAATAGACATAAAACTCTCTAATTTCCCAACACTGACATCCCATCAGTGTGCTCTCACGTCCACGATATTAATATTTTCCATTTTCAAAAAGCAAAAGAGGTCTGCATTAGGAGGTTGGATCGTAGTGGTAGAGCCTTTCACGCATTTCACAAGTCATTCATATCAAAGATTTAAAAAAAAAAATCACTGGTAGAAGTTTTAAAAGGGTAATTAAGTATAAATACATTGAATGGTTACGTTTAGGCACAAATAAATTTAGCTGGTTACGTTTAGGCATTAAAACCGAATTAAGTTTATCCACTGAAAAAGGACTTGATTATGTTTAGGCATTACATTTACACATTAAAACAACTTGGTTACATTTACACATTAAAATGAGTTTGGGTTGTAAACCACTCTTCACAGATATGTCATTATCTCGATTGTCCACTTCAAAAACACATTGTGGATCATTTTACCTCAAATCCACAAAACTGTCATTTTGAACAAGATCCAAATCACAGCCGAAGAAATAAATCCAGTCTGAGTGGTGCTTTAGTCTTTGTTAAATTCTTCAAATGATTTCCAGTACTTTGTACAGTTGTAGACTTGAATAAGAAGAACATAGTCTAACTTGCAGTTTGGTAGGATTTTTGTGACCTAAACAAAGTCTCTTTGTCTCTTTTTGAATAGATTCAGGTGGTGAAGCGTTGCTCTGCAAACTGAAGTTAACAAGTGCAGCTCAAACTAGGCCAAAGACAACAGCCACTCTCCAGTGAAGTGGGTTTTGTCCTGAGCGTTCTTGTTTTTAGGATCTGTACTGGGGCCTCGATCTTCACACCCATCAGCTCTGATATGCTGACAATCCCCTCATTAATTTGAACGGTGCAGCCGGGTTTGAAAGGCGAGAACCCTTCAGCCATTTCCCTAATGGTCTGCGAGCCGGCTGACCGGGGCACAGCCGAGTGCTTGCCTTTGCGGCGGCAGCGGTTGTGATGGTTGGGTTGCAGCTGGGATGGTGTTAGAGGTCCTTTCAGTGTGAGCTGAGCAGCCATGATGGCTAACCACCACACCAGAGGCCTCCTTTGTTTCTCTTCCCCCCCTCCTCACCCCAACACTTTACAAACAGCTAAGCCTGTCACAATCCGACATCAGGGTTCAGTGGTCTGTCAACATTTACCAGCAGATAAAGACAGAGAGGGGAAATTCTCAGCCCTGGAGAGAGCATCGCACCGTCCACCCAGTGTGTGTTTCAGGGAGAAAGAGTGTGTGAAAAGATTCAGAGCGAGTACTTATTTGCCCTTTTTTTTCTCCCAGTGACAGCAGCCAAACAGAAAACAGTCATGCGGGGAAGAAAACGGCACGAGTACATTAGAGAAACCCGCCGCCTCCCCGCCAACCCCATTTGATGAATAGTGACGATGGAAAGCTCTGACAAATAGGACTCGATCCAGCTTCCCCTGGGCTCTCACCGAGCTGCAGGCTCGCTCGCCGGCCTGTGGGCCTGTTGCTCCGTTTGGAGGAGAAGGAGGGCTATCACGAACCTCGCCGGGCTTAGATGTGTGTGAGACGAGAAGCCGGGGCAAAGATTTGGGATTTGGTGCTGCGGCGCCCGTCGAGGATGCCCAGACTAATAAACAACGTGGGGATTTGACAGCACAAAACAAACGGCTGCTCTTTGAAACACTCGGGGTGTGAGGGCGCAGCATCGAGGGGTATTTTCATTCATTTCCAGCTAATGATCCACCTACAAGAATATGTTTTTCCTCTTTTGACTGTTTGCTGGAATATTGCTTTGCTAATTGGGCCACAGATGACAAAGACCTCTAAAAAGTTTCTCTGAAGTTTGTCAAGCAAAATACAAATATCTGTTTCAAACAGTGCACTTTACACCGATGCCCCACTGTCAGGGCTTTAAGAATAATTCAAGGGGAACTGGTCGTAATTAGGTTGCGCTGAATGAAGGTAGAGCTGCATTGAAATGTGACATTTCACTGATCGCTATAAGGAACTTTCTCCTTAGAGGCTGGAGTTGGCTTGAAGGTGCCTGATTTGAAAACTTTACCTTAGAAACCAAAAGAAAACACAACAAACAAGGCTCATTATAAAAAAGGAAGCCTTCATCTTTTGCTCCAACATGTATAAAAAACACACAAAACAAAGACTGTAGGAACAGGAAAACATGTCTAAAAGTATGGACACCCATACTCCGTACACCCTTTGTGTTTTTACTTTTATAGATAGGGAATTTTATGTTCCTTGGAATCCAAGGTAACTAAATTAAGATGAGAGACAAAAATATGTGGCCACAGCTATCTTTTTACATCTGAATGTGACAGAAACAGACCATATTTAGATGAACAATTGAAGTATGTTATAACAATCCATGTTTTTTATAGTAGTTGTAATGGGGGGAACTATCCATAAAGACCAAAACCTTTTACTGTAGCAGCCTGTAAATATGTTTTTTTTTCTGTTGTAAATTTAGACATTTTAAAATGGGAGTCTATTGGGAATTAATCAGTTTTGGAGGCAGACTCAAGTGGCCACTTGAGGAACTGCAGCTGATGAACTGGAAGGTCAAACGTCAAGCACACAGCTATAACCTTTGATTATTAGTGTAATTATGAATGAGAAATATTTCAAAATAGTCATTACTATATTTGACTCTCAAGCTATCCCTCTGACAGATATGCAGTGAGTGGAAAAACAAATAATGAGATTCACCTACAACAGAAACATTGATTAAATCTTTCAGTACCAGCAAGTTCCCTCTGGCAGCCAATCAGATGTAAGTGGGTCAGAAGTTGGACATTGCCTCCTGTAGGGCAGCAAAAGACGCAAACAGAGAGAAAAAAGTTATTTTATAGTTTTGAAAGACCAAAAAAAATTCTGGCAAACAAGATAAATGTTTGATTTTAAAGCACTTGCTAAGGTCAGTATCAATAAAGCTGAGCTGAATTTGAATAAAAGCAATCAGAGACACATTTACCAAACAAGAATCGAGTCTCAGGTATGTTATCATACAGACTATGCAGTATATTCTATAATATACATGCTTAATATCACATGGAGCCTACTGTCTGTCTGAGACTGAATTGCTTAAATATTTAACTTCAGCTTTGAACTGAGCATTTTTTCATTTGTAATAACTGCTGTTTTCTTTAATCCATTATTACCAGCAGTAAAAGCTATTCTGCTGCATTTTTAAATAAATATAACAAATCTAAAAACATCTGACAGCATCTCAGAGAAATACGAAATGAACAAAAGAAGCGTCCAACGCTGCTGCATAGGCAGGCAAAGTGACAGTTTTAATAATAGAGTGACGTTTGCATTTTACATCAGAGACAGGGCTTCGTCTAATGGTTCTGCTTTTGATGTGACGCACAGAAGAACACGCTGGTCACCCGCTCGTTCTCTAGTTTCAGGACAGATTAGAAGTTCAGCTGTTGCTTCAGGAGGAGCCTCCTCAAACTATAGGCGTTAGGAACGCGATGTTGGTCTGTTACTAGAAGAAGAATGGGAACACTTGATTATCACAGTGTAACACAAAACCAGTTAAACTTTAGAGATATCAATGTGTCACGTTAGGAAACAGAAACCACTCCGAGTCCATTTCACCTGCTTTGGTGCGAAAGAAAAGGGCAGCAGGTGCACTGAAGACGCAACAACGAGTATACAGGTAAATAAATTTAAATGTCCCTGTGCAGACTGTACAAAATATATACATACATGAATACCTAAATATCCAACAATAGCATACTGGAAGCATCAGGAAAAGGTTTAAAATTAGCTTAAAAAACTTTACCCTGATGGAAACATTCAGAACTAAAGGACACAGACGGTCCTGATTATGACTGCGTATTTCCCCCAAGATAATTGATGAATATGGCCTATTTTACCATAGTGACACAGTCCAAAGGAAGAAAGCGGGAGGAACAAAGACAGCAGCCGAGCTGTAAGTAAAGACATTATGTTGGTGGTGAAAGGAGGACAATGTTTGCCCTTTAACATGTAGATTATTGCTGATTTTAAGGGCACCGTTTTGTTTCCTAAATGTCATGTCAAGTGTCAGAGTGGAGCTCTTCACGCATTTACACTGCTCAGAGGAGGCATGTGAGGTGCAGGTCCCGTGATCCAAGTCGTCTTCGCCATCATCTCCTGGTTTCCACATATGTGTCACCTGTCGGTCCAATTACAGTCGTCCGCGGGGCGGGCGATCTGTCCTGACTGCAGAAGACAAAAAGGCATCAGTCATCGGCTGTTTGCCGCGGTGTCACGGTCGCTTCGATGTCACGGAGCTGACGTGACTGAGGCCTGGTTCCTCTACCCTGCAGCCAGAAGGAGACAGAGAGTATCAGCGGTGGGTTAATGGTTTACTCAAACATACAGGTTGATCTGACCGCTGGTGAGAGCGTGGCAACAGTGCTTCAGTTACAGAGCTTTGCTACATCAGGTGTCCATCAGTTATTCAATTCTACAAGAAGAACGGTGATGAGCAAACATTTCATGATCACTTAGAAAGGAAATTATGTTGATTAAGCCAGGCAGAGTGTGAGATAGAAAGAAAAACCGTCTCGCTCCACAACTCAAAAGATCTGCTAATAAAAGTCTCCAGAGGACTACCCTAGGATGCTTATAGTCCTGTATTAAATTCAGAATCATTTTAAGTTGTAGCTTTAATGTTTCAGATAGATTCTGATGAATGAAGAAGATCTGTAATCTTTCAGCTACCTGCATTCCTGGGTTCTTTCAGCTACTAATCTATAAAACTGTGGTCTTAGCATCTCAGGCTTTAATACATGTGACCCACTTCCTCGCCATCTCCACCTCGTACTGGCTTTATAGAGATGCTCATCCAAGTCTCCACCAGCTTCACCTCTGCCACCACCGGAGTCTAGATGTCAGTGGCTCCTGTCCTACTACCCACCGGAGATTTATTTAGCTTTAGATTTATGTAGCTTCATTAAAGTCTGATGATAGCTATGGCCAAACAGTTTATTAATCTAACACTATATTTCGGGTTAGTTTTAGTTAGTTAGGGGAACAGGTCGCTCTCAAAAATTGACATAGATGTAACTCTGTCCCTGAAGCTGGATTTAAGAAATAAGTGCTTAAAGTTAAAGTTTTAGAACATGTTTATCTCCATTTTGTGACAGTTTAGAACTTGATGTCACCGGGTTGGTTGGTTGGCTACTGCTAAAAGACTTACATTAGTTTATGTTAGCTAACTTGTGACAGAACCTGTAACTAGGTGGAAATCAAAGAAACTGTACTGCCCCCTGGCTATAACAATGAATTTTACAAAACACACATATAGGCTACAGTCCATTTTCAAGCTCTCTCTCGGAAGCTTAAGTATTTTGTTAGCTAGCTCCATTTAAATAGGAAATCCACCTGTAATATTAGTAATTGTAGGGCTTTTAAAGCACTTTATAAATGGGGACAGTGTGGAGGAGAGCCTGTTTGAGTCAGGTTCACCCATGATTCACTGGTCCAACACTGTTTGCATTTTCCTTGTCGACTCTGGCGTAACCAAGCAGCGCAGTCAGTTGATCTACACAACATGCAATGCAATAAAATGGTGTTTCTCTTTCCAACCATTTGGGCTTCGCTTTTCTTTACTTTTAGTATGAAGTAATCCAGCCAGTGAGATAAGAATTTCTCAACCAAAACCTGGAAATAAGGTCTCAATAAAGTTTGGCATTGCTTCTTCAGAGGTTCCACGTTCCCCGACAGGCATGCTGATGGATCTTAGGATCGTACTTCGGTTCACCTAACAGAAGACTTAACAAGCTAAGTCCTCAGTTTTGACTGTTTACTGACTTTCTGGCTAATCTAGTGTGACTTTTTTCTCCACACGTATAGATGCATTTATCCAGAACAGAGTTTGGTGACATTCATAGATAATTTGTGATCAAGTGAGTAACAGAAGCATAGCTTCCACTGGAGAAAGATAATCCCACTCTAGAAAACTAACCAAGGCATGAATTCATCCTGCTGATGTATTATGCACACAAACTGATACTGTTTGCAAAGCCAGAGTAATTTCTACTTCCAATCAATTCAGTGTTATTTATATAGCATTTACTTACAACAGTAGTCGCCTCAAGGCGCTTTACATTGTAAGGTAAAGACCTTACAGTGAAGTAAGTGTGTAAGACTTGTTCCTATAGTTACCAGGCATTAAATACAAGGCTAGTGGTAGTGCAGGGTAAAGAAACTGTTGTATTCCTGCAAAAATACACAGATTTGTGCAGCGCTAATGCAGCGTCAGCCGTGCTGTCACACTGAGTGTATGGTCCACGGTATAATTTACTGCTGGAGGCCGAGTGTGTCCTCCCCAGCCGCTGTCTGAGCAGCTCAGTCAGCTGAACTCTGCTGGAATGTGATGGAGGAACCAGGTTGGGTTTCACGAGCAGGTGTCTGTTGTTTTTCTCCCTCGTGTTTCTCACACTGTTTCACCACCTGTTCTCATCTACACTCCTTCCCAGGTTTTTTTCCCCCCTCTGTGAATGCTTCAGAAAACAGATCAGGGTGTGCACATATTTACTGCACGACTCAAAATGTGATTAAAATTATAAAATAAAAAAAACTTGGCTGTTACCATTAAGCTTTTGGCTGATATTAAGAAAAAAGAAAACTTTATTTTTGCCTTCACACCCTTGTGTTTATTATAGGATGATGTTGCTATTATAAGGGTAAATAATAAAAATAAAAATAATAAATGTCACAGCTTTGTGAAATGAATCCACATCGAGAATATCGTGGTTTATGTCAAGCCTGTATGATCACTCCCACTTATAATAAAAAAAATATTTAATAAAAAAATATATATCTACATGGCCAGAATGACATGCTTGAGGAGCCAAGGGTCATACTAATTTTTGGGGCCCCTGCTCACCCCCTTCTTGCCACTCTCATTAATTTAATTTAGCTTGTACTAATATAACTAATCCCTGGACATTTTAGGAATCTGCAAAATACAAACAAAATGTCAACTGAAACAATCATTTAACTTTGATTTCGGCCATTAACTGGAGCTGAAGCCAGCGCTCAACTAAGAAAATAGAGACCACATTATTTCCACTGCGTGCAATGAACTTGGGAACCCATTGAATTATGAAATTGTTGCTTTGAAGACAGGTAGAAGGTCTGAAACCTCAATCTCATTCACCTGCTGTCTTCAAAGAGAACTTTCGTGCATTAAAATGTCTCTAATTGGCAATAAGATCAAATTGGCGATTATATGCAATTTCCTGCTGTGATATTAACAAAACTGAGGAAAATTTGCAAAAAAAGAGACAAATCTGTTGCTGTTTATTGTAAATATGTTGCTGTCTGCAAGTAAACAGAAATTCACGTCAAAAATAGTGACATAGTTGGTGAATGATAGCAAGTTAATGACAAAAACATTGGAGGTCAAAAATTTGTGCCCATTGGCGCACACAGAGTCAGATGGAATGCAACATATTAGCAGTCTGTGTGCATTTATAAATTACACAAGCATTTTTTTGATTTTTCTTACTCATAAGAAGGTTGGTGTCCTATTTTTACTCTTAGCCAGCAACAGTGTGCCATAGTAAAAAGAGCTTCCCATTGTCTAGCAGTGGCAACTTAGCTATAGGTTGTGTGTCTGCCTTTGCTGACAAAGATAGCTGCTAATTAATTAAGCAGCGCTACATCACATATAAATAAAGTACTAAAGACAAAGAAATAAAATACTTAAACTTCACTCACCAGAAAAATGTCAATTGGATTTTTAGTAACTGGACTGGACTGTAGGAGTAATCATGTTTATTTCTACTGTAAAGTTAAACTTTTAACATGGAATTCTATGGGCATTGACTCATTGTTGAAGTCAGCCTCAAGTGGCCGGCAGAGGAACTGCAGTTTCTATAATTATAATTCATTATACGTCCTAACAGCCACTCTGTATCACTGTACTATATTAAGATATGCTATATTATATTATACTATGCTTATATTAAAACAATTCAATTCAATTCAATTCAATTCAATTCAATTTTATTTATATAGCGCCAAATCACAACAAAAGTCGCCTCAAGGCGCTTCATAGATACAGAGAAAAACCCAACAATCATATGACCCCCTATGAGCAAGCACTTTGGCGACAGTGGGAAGGAAAAACTCCCTTTTAACAGGAAGAAACCTCCGGCAGAACCAGGCTCAGGGAGGGGCGGCCATCTGCTGCGACCGGTTGGGGTGAGAGAAGGAAGACAGGATAAAAGACATGCTGTGGAAGAGAGACAGAGGTTAATAACAGATATGATTCAGTGCAGAGAGGTCTATTAATGAGAGTGAGTGAGAAAGGTGACTGGGAAGGAAAAACTCAATGCATCATGGGAATCCCCCGGCAGCCTACGTCTATTGCAGCATAACTAAGGGAGGATTCAGGGTCACCTGGTCCAGCCCTAACTATATGCTTTAGCAAAAAGGAAAGTTTTAAGCCTAATCTTAAAAGTAGAGATAGTTTCTGTCTCCCAAATCCAAACTGGAAGCTGGTTCCACAGAAGAGGGGCCTGAAAACTGAAGGCTCTGCCTCCCATTCTACTTTTAAATACTCTAGGAACAACAAGTAGGCCTGCAGAGCGAGAGCGAAGTGCTCTAATAGGGTGATATGGTACTACAAGGTCATTAAGATAAGATGGGGCCTGATTGTTTAAGACCTTGTATGTGAGGAGCAGGATTTTGAATTCAATTCTGGATTTAACAGGGAGCCAATGAAGGGAAGCCAAAACAGGAGAAATATGCTCTCTCTTTCTAGTCCCTGTCAGTACTCTTGCTGCAGCATTTTGGATTAGCTGAAGGCTTTTCAGTGAGTTTTTTGGACATCCTAATAATAATGAATTACAGTAGTCCAGCCTGGAAGTAATAAATGCATGAACTAGTTTTTCAGCGTCACTCTGAGACAGGATATTTCTAATTTTAGAGATGTTGCGCAAAAACAGTTCTTAAAGGGCATTAAGAGAAGCACAAATTCTACAGTCAGGTATTTATTACCATACAATAAATTACTTTAGATGCAGCTAGTGATGCCTTTGGGTAAGGAATACGTCTGCTATTGTATGTATGTCTTGGAGATGCAGTGTGTTAGTTTAGGATAAAAGATGGAGAGGGGTGAAGCGGGTGAAATTGGAAGGTGGAATTAAAAAAAAAAAGAACTGGTGATCGTCGGCGTGTCTGCCAGTGTTCCCCCTCTTTGCCCTGACACCCTTTTTCCATGTTGCGGGCGCGGCGTTACACTTGTCAATGTATTTGTTCAAGCAACTCGGCCGCAGGTCCCTGCGAGGGCTGTGCACCGCTGCCTCCTCTCTTCCCCGCGTCTCTTTTTTAAAAAGCGGTGGCTCCTGCTTGAATGCTCTCTGTGTCCATGCCCAGTGCCCTAATCCAGGGCCTGCTCTTCCTCTAAGCAGGGAGTTAACTTAATCCCTCTCATTTAGGCAGCTGCACTGCCGGGGAACTATGGGGAAAAAAAAAGTTATAACTCTGTGACAGACACTTTCAGCTGTTGTGACGGCACCTCCCCGATTCAGCTGCCTTAACATGCAACTCTCACTCTCGGCCCGGTATTTTAATGTGGCTGTGAATAATGCATGGAGGGCGGCGAGCATGGCGAGCAGAGAGTGAGGTATGCATGGCTGGGGTGATAGCTGTGTGACTGAAGACAGAGTCGCTGTGTAAAGCAGAGCAAGCTGTAAAACTCTGACTGGCATCTTTGTGCAGAATGAGCCGACTGCCAGCAGTAAATACGCTGTGAATGTAAATGGTCATTCCCAGAGACACCAGCGGGCAAAGATGGTTAAAGTGACGAGTTCGGATGCCAAAAGTGTTAAGCAAGTAATGGTTTTATTGCAAAAAAAAAATGAAGACTTTTCATTAGAGTAAATTAAAAACTTAACTATTAGGAGAAGCTTTCATTTTTTTAAAATAAATTGCATGATCGAGTTTAAAAATGTCAAGCTAATAACATAAAAGGCAAATATATTAAAAAAAGGAAAAACAAAAAGAACTACAATCAGAAGTTTAGAAGCTAGACTGAGGATGTTTGGTGTTTTGGACTTTGTAAATGACCAAAATGATACATAAACAGCTCCAACGTCTAGTAAATGCTTTAAAGTAATATTTCATTTCTGTAGTATTTGTATTTTCTGTGTGAAAAACCATATTTAATGCTAATGCAATGCACATATTTCCATTTAACTGTGCAGATGTCGGGGTGGGTTCAAACATGTCACGTTTGTAAACAATAAGTTAGAGCTGCATGCAGTACTTTATTACAAAAAGGGCGACTGTGTCGAGGGAGTATAAATGTTGAACCCAAGTAGGAGTAATTATGACAGGAGGTTTTCAAGTGGACCTGCTTATTTCCAACTCTTTGTTGTGGTTCTTGGACTCTACTAGAGTAGGTTTGCATGATTGAAAGTTTAAACTAATCCTTGTTCACCTTACACTGAATGGGCCTGTGAGCTCTCCAGTGTGTACCCCACATTTTGCCTGCTCTGTACTGGGATAGGCTGCAGGCCCAGTACAGATAAGCAGTCTGTCTCTGTCTGAAACATGGACAGTGCAAAACGTAAACATAGCTACATGGGTTTTGGAAGTATAGTTTTGACCAGTAGTTTCGATCCACTCTTCATGGGCATGGATGTGCTGATAATTTGCACAGCACACATCTTTAATGGCTTTAAAACAAAAAGAATTGAGCGAGTTTGAATTTATGTAGGATTTTCTGTAATCCACGCAGGGACAAAGCATATATGCAGCTTCAAATATGAACATACACTTATATTTGGTTAATGAGTTATACCTTGACCAGATGCTTTTGGTTGCTGCCAACAAGCTTCCAGCATAATTCTGGCTGATATTTGACCGCTCTTCTGGGCAGAATTGGTAAAGTTCACTTAAACTGGTTGGTTTACTGTTGATTTAATGTTAGCCTGTGTTTGGGACTATTGTCCTGTTAAAAACACCCAACTGTGACTAAGTTTCCAGCTGTCTAGCTGTTGATTTGAGGTGAAGTTGGAGGTAGTGCTCCTCCTCATTATTCCATCCACTTTGTTCAATGCATCCGCACCACTAGCAGCAAAACAGCATGATGCTACCACCACCATGCTTAACAGCTGGTACAGTGCTCTTAGATTTAAAAGCCTCATCTTCACCTTGTAATTATGGCAAAACAGCTCAATCTTTGCCTCGCCTGACCATAAAACCTTTCTCCAGAAGACATTTTGCTTCTCCATGTAGCAAGCTGTATCCATAAGTTACACGGGTGCATCACACAGACATCGTTTGAGATCATTTGAAACTTTCATCTTGTTTAGTTAGCGTGCATAGTTGTAACAGAACTCTAAAGAAAGCAATCGTTTCTGCAGGCTAAATCTCTCAGTGGTTTATATGAATGAGGTTCACTGCGATACGGTGCTCCCTCCTAAACAGCAGCAGTGTGTCTGCAAAGAGGAAGTATCCAAAGCTGCCACGCGGTTTGCTCTGTGTTATGATGCATGGATAACACTTCATTAATAGAGTGCAGCTCTTCTGCTGGTGAACCTGAGGAGGTATGTGGTGGAGAGGTGCTTATTTTTCTCATGTGTCCAGCACTTATGGGAGGTCAAGGTCTCTGCGGGGATTCATTATAATGCTAGTGTGATAAATTAAGATATTCCTCTTCATCTTCCAAATACTACAGAGCCTCAGTCTTAGGTGAAATACGAGTGTTAGTGTTTGTGAGGTGCAGTTTGGAGGATATATATATATCTATATAATTTCTTTTGCCTCATGTTGTTTCGTGAAGCTCATTTTCTCTCGTGCATGAACCTTTGCAGGGCTCGTCCTCACTGAAGCGCTGAACTTTTTCTCTTCACACCTCTGCACTTCCCTCTGCAAAAAAAGAACTCTCATTAAAGTGGCCAGCCGAGGTCAGAAAACACAATTTACAATTTCTGCAAACATCTGAGCTACTTATCCGTGAAATTTCCTACCTCACTAAACATTTCAGAGGGTGTCGACACCGGTCAGCACGACTTGCTGCCTTCCTTTATCCTTCGCCCACATCTGGCACTTTCAGCCTGCTGAACATTTGTAATGGGCCATGATTAGAGCGTAGGACAGATACAGTAATAAGCCCAGGAACCTTGTCAAGAGAGGTCAAATCAGAAGACAGATAAATAGGAAATTGCTCCCTGTGAGCCTTCTCACTGTCACCCTGTGCTTGTTACCTTGAGTGCTAAAAAGGTATTTATCTGACTCCCTCCTCGCTGTTTAAACAGGCGTCAGCGCTGCTTAATTGCGCTTTGGCCTCAGGAGTTCACTTGGTGAGGTGCAGGTGCGGCGTCCAAGAAAAATAATTGAACAAACAATTATAATGTGCGTTCCCACACTGACGATTAGAAGCAGAGCAGCTACGGGCTTTTGTGCTGTTTAGCTTCCCTCCAGCATGGTGCACAACACTGCAGGAGTGTTGAAATGCTGCAAAGATCTATGGCGGGCTTGTGTGTATTCTGGCAGCGAGCATCTTGACAGTCCCGTCCCTCCGCCCTGGGAAAGAATCCTTTCCCGGTGTCTTTCTGTCCAGAAAAACAAAGGCAGGGTTCTCGCCCCTTCGCACCTCACTCACCGTCGCTGACAGGAAACGAACGCCACCTCAGGACATCAACACGTCTCGGGCCTCAGAGCCGCATCTGCGGAAAAAAGATTCCCCAAACCCCGGTGGCCCCTTTGGAGGAGTTGCTCGTCACTCCTCGGAGTGCTTTGTTTTTCGCTCGTCCCATTGTTCCCCAGGCAAGAAAATGTTTTCATTAGATGACAAACAGTACGTCTTCCCTGTCACTGGATTATTTTTACAGGGCAGCTTCAGCTGGAAAGAGCTTGTGGAAAATGTCGGGCTCGGAGAAAACATCACAAAATCACAGCAGATGTTTGGTGGGTTTTTTTGTTCTCAGTGCATTTGGGAAGAGCAAACGTCCATATTCTTAATATAAAGAAGAGGCACAAGGCCATATGTTGCAGATCGATACTTAGAGTTCCTGACAAGAGAGTCAAGACTACCCTGGGTACATGAGCAGCGGGGGTGTTCTGCTGCAGTTATGCCTGCAGGAATAACAGCGCAGGCAATGAGCTGTCACTTACAACATATAAAAACACATAGGAAACAGACAGAGTGCAATTAAGTCATGCAGCTAACTGTTAATTAGTGCTAAGTAATAGACTAATATACTATTGAAATTCCACTTGCCACATGTGAAGAACAAATATCTTGGATGCTTTGTCCCTCACAGTCACTGCAACATTAATTCCATTAATATACTTCAAAAGGCAACAAGAGCACAAACATGGTTGCTTTTGAGGTCCAGTTAAATTACTTAAATTAGCAGAGGCGAGGCCTGGTGGACAGTCAGCCACACCCCAAACTCCAGTAACCCATGCTATTGTGTTCATATGTATTGTGACGAAAGCTGGGTTTTCTACCAGGCGCTAAACATTTTGATTTCACTGTATTTCAAGTGTTTTAATTGGGCGTTAGAGGAGCTGAGTTCCTCTAAGGTTAAGTTTTGTTATCGTTTCGATGGTTACTCTCACATCTGTTGGAATTATTTAATTCATGTTCTGGTAGTTATTACTTTAACTGTCTCCTTTTATCTTGTTGTCAAGTCTTCATCTCCATGTTAGGAGTGTCTGTTTTGTTTTGGTGGCGATGTGTGTCATTGTCATTGATTTGTTTCACCTGGTTTCTTCAGTTGTGTCTCATTTTTTTAATGAGATGATGGAACCAAAGAGTAGAGATAGCCAACAGATAGCAAGTTTGAAGTGTTGATCGTTGGCAGATAGGGATGGGTATCGAAAACCGGTTCTTGTTGAGAACCGGTTCCCACTATTTCAATTCCTTGGAATTGTTTGCCATTTTTACAAACGATTCCCTTATCGATTCCAGTCGTCCCGAATGACGTCACCACGTTGCGGAGCGTCATTTACCTGGCAGGAAACACGGCGCCTAAGCGGCTCAAACGCTCAAAAGTTTGATTATACTTTACGAGAACGGATGACAACAGGGCAACTTGCAATACTTGAAAAGTAGATATTTCATTTAAGGGAGGAAACACTACGAATATGCAAAAGCATTTGCTCACAAAACACGCGATAACCTTAAATGAATGTCGTGTTTTTAATTCCGCTCTGGACTCGTGAATCTCAACCCAGCAGCAGCGGTAACGTTTGTACGTCCTCTCCCGTTAATGTGGCAGGTAAATAATCAACTAACAGTGCATATTATGTTAGCGCGATCTGCCTTATTACAAAACCTGCCATTACTGTGCATTTAGGTGACCATGATGAGACAGACAGAGTCTGGCTGGCTCAGATGCTGGCAGTTCTCGCTGCAGTCTACCGGTAGCATCTCCTTTCAGGCCAGGATAGACGAATGTCACCGAGCAGTGACTAAGTTTGTGGTAAAAGGCTTGCACCTATTTGCCACAGCAGATGCCCTCGATTTTCGGTAAGTGAATGTGTTTAATTGTAGGCAGGGACATTACTGGATATTCTTGTGTAATTGCTACAGAATAATTTATGTTATACTTTGTTATTGCTACAGAAGAATATTTATTTTATTATTTTACATTTACAATTTTTTTTCCTGGGGACCCTGTGACACCCAATTGAAGAGCCGTAGGCTGGATCTCTTAAGATCTCACTGTTGGGTTTGTAAGGCCATGTTACTCCTAAATTTCTATCTTGTTCAAAGAGAAGATATAAAACAAAGTTCTAAGCTATTCGACCTTAGTGTTCTCCTTTTTTTAAAAGAATCGATAAGAGAATCGATAAAGAATCGAATCGTTAAACAGAATCGAAAATGGAATCGTAATCGTGAAAATCTTATCAATACCCATCCCTATTGGCAGAGCCATTCAACAGCTATACTGGTTTGCACACAGAAGCTCTGTCAGAGAGGAGATGGGGAATTAGCATTAGCAATTAGAGTCCAAGAGCAGAATATGGCTGAAGTGGGATATCCTGACAGATTAACAGCCTTAGCTGAGTTAAGATTGAATAGAGGCTTGGAAGTAGTTCGTAGGCAGCTGGTGGTTATCCAAGAGTTTGTGGAGGTGGTTGATGGAGAGTGGGGAGGCAGGTGAGTGGGTAAGTCCTTCCTTTGGAAGGTAAGTAGAGCTGAATGTTTCCATAAGCAACAGGTAAGCGAGGTTTGTACGAGCAGGCAAGTAAAAGAAGTGAGATTACAAGTAGGCGATTACAAGTAACAGGTAAAAGAGGTTGTCTAATTTATTTAGTTTTTTATTCAACCTTTATTTATACATGTAGTCCCATTGAGACTCATTTCCAAGAGAGACCTGTTTGACCTAATGTTCACCACAATGGTGATGATGATATGGCAGAGAAATATTGCAACCTCCAGCCTTAATAATTTCCTGGCATCCGTGACTAAAAAATTCGACTCACTTACTCAAACTTCTGAGTAAACCAGGATTCCTCAAGTTTAAAAAAAAGAGCTAACAACCTAAAACTTTGACTTGGGTGTTGAAAAATGTTTTTCAGTGGCAGAAACAAACTTCTGTACTTCCTCTGTGTCACTAGTCTGCTTTGGTACCTATTTGCCTTCTGACTGAGGATGTTTGTGTATTTCTGGCCTTTAAATCAAACACAAAAAAAAGGCTCACTTTTTTATTAGTCTGTCGCAGTCTTCATGTGAGTCCTCTTTGGATTACAAGACAAAAACATGCTTGTTCTGCATTTAAATGGTAAATGGTAAATGGCCTGTATTTGTATAGCGCTTTATTAGTCCCTAAGGACCCCAAAGCGCTTTACACATCCAGTCATCCACACATTCACACACACATTCACACACTTTTAAACATTATGCGTTGTATTAAACATGAGCTGGAAGCTACCTGAAGGCCTAGAAGTGCTACGTTTAGTGTGACTGTGACATCCGAGATCTTTCCCGCGTGAAACTCTTACAAGTTTTACAAGCTTGCATGCAAGTTTTAGAAAACTTGTATGCGAGCGAAGAAGACTCACTTTTAAACATTTCTGAGGCTCCAAGCCCTCGGGGGGGTTAACTTGTCAAACAGCAAAAAACCCCATTTTTGACGCCACATTTTTTTTCATTCTTTCTGCCACGTTTCGAGGATGGAACACCAGGTTATGCATTCAAAATGTTTTGGAAGCCAAAACCCTCCGAATAAATCTACAAGTTTGGTGTTTGCTCGATCAATCTGATTTCTTCTTCGCCACCCTCCCCGAGGAATTCTTCTTCTTCTTCTTCCGTGCAGGAGGAGGAGGACGTCAACCATGGCTGTTGTTGTCTTTTTTTCAGCTCTCCATCTTCCTCTCCTCCTCTCGTTCCCCTTTCTCTGTTCTTCCAGAGATGCGTAGTTGTTGGCAGTGCTTATGTAATAACAGATGGAAGATAGAAATTAACACGTCTTGCCTCTCTCGCTATTCTCCTCTCTCCATTTATTTTTAATGCTCGCTCATTCTCTCTCTCTCGCGTCTCTCGTTGTGTGCGTGTGTATGTGTGTGTTTGTGTGTATGTGACCCCGGCAGGCCAGCAGCACCTGTCAGGAGTGTATCCACCGTGGTTGCGTGCCTAATTAGCACACAAGGAATTTGGTGGCACGAAGCGCGCAGCATCGGTGGGAAGAAAAGAGTGTGGGGTGCAATTAGGATTTGTTGGCATGTACAGAACACAAGAAGAAGAAGAAACGAGGAGGAGGAGGAGGAGGAGAGGTTGGGTTTGTTGGTGTGGGAGTGGAAGGTTGCACTTCTTTCTTTACTTGAAAAGATAGAAAGAAAGCATTTTTTTTTAAATACTGCTTTAAATTTGAATTTTTGGTTTAGAAATATCAATGTGAATCGTAAAATGTAAAAAACAGAGACAATATAACTGCAATCAAGCCGAATAGTAGCATAAAATTTATGTTAATATACGTGTTATTATAAGTCTTACTATGACTTATCTGGATCTCCAAGACTGGACTGGCCGGATCAATTGTAAAAACTTCCTCAAGGGAAAAAAGACTCTTCTCTATTACAGGTGAAAGTTGGGGTGTTTTCAGGTGGTTTTTTAGCATTAATTTTTTGTTTAACGTGGTTTCCATTGTTCATAAAACTACTGAACCTGAGCAGGGTGCTTCTAATGTTTTAGTGGTGTGACTTGAGGAATATTGACTCTCAGAGTAGAATGATGAATACTCGAAACTCTAAAATACACTATACTGCCAAAGGTATTCACTCAGCCATCCAAATTATTGAATGCAGGTGTTCCCATCACTTTCACTGCCACACGTATATAAAATCTATAAAATCCGAGCATCTAGGCTCCTTCTACAAACATCTGTGAAACAATAGTTTGCTTGCAGGAGCTCAGCGAATCCCAGCATGGTACCATGCCTCCTTTGCAACAAGTCCAGTCATGAAATTTCCTTACTACTAAATATTCCATAGCTGTTAGTGGTTTAAAACAAAGTGGAAGTGATTTGGAATTACAGGAAGTGGATGGTGAGGAGCAGAGGCCGCCAACTTTCAGCAGAGTCAACTGCTACAGACCTCCAAACTTCATGTGGCCTTTAGATTAGCTCAAGAACAGCGCAGAGAGAGAGCTTTAAGGAAAGTGTTTCCATTGCCAAGCAGCTGCATCCAAAGCTTGGATCACCAGGTGCAAGGCAAAGGGAAACACTTCCTGGCTACTTTCTTCCTAGAATGATGAATGAATGAATGATTGATAACCTGCCATCCACCAAACAGATGCACTGGAAAATACTCTTATGTTTGCATTTGCATTAGCGGCCCTCAGTCATACAACAGCTCCCAAAACTGGAACTTGATCACCAAACCTTCCTCGTTCTAGATGCAAGTCTTATCACTCAGTCTTTAACCCACAATACAAAAAGACTATAAAATTAGTGAAAAATTAGGGAATTGTTAAGGAAAAAATTCCTTAATAAAATAAACAAATGGAGCCGGGAGCTTGTTCTTTGGTCCACCCACCCCTGGGACATGTAGATCTTGTCCAGTCATCACTGACAACTGTTGAAAAGAAAAACACAAAATGGAAAAATGACAGCTGACTATAAACCTGACTGACCACATAAATTCCCTTTAAAATAATCACTATGTGTTATCACCCGACATTAGTGTACTAGAGTTAAACTCTAAGCAATGATTCAGGCAGTTGCTTTAAATTATCAAAAAGAACTCCAAGCATCAACCTCCAGAGTCAATCCTGATAGACTCCCATGTTAAAATGTCCAAGTTTACAGGGGAAATAAACTCTCTTCCAGCCTGCTACATGAACAGTTTTGGTCTCATGTGAGTTTTTTTTTAAGTAAATCACTTGTAAAACCCTCTTTTTCTCCCCCCTGAAGGTTTTGCTTCTAATGCCATCTTTACAGTTGCAGAAGTCTCCCACAGATATTAATGCAGGATCCTTTTCAGTGCCGTGCAGACCTGTTGTTATAAAAGAAGCAAAAAATCCAGCATATTCACATTCAGCCTTCTGTATGTCATACTTTCTTTCTTCTTCTCGAAACGCAGAGCATCATGTCACCCTAACACACCGGCACAGCAGCACCAGGGCCACTTGAAGGTCTCTCTCATGTTCTCTGACGCTCTGCTGCCTGTCAGCCTTCTCCCGAAGGCGCGCCATCTTTACGCGTCACCGAGATGCCACGCACAAGGTTTTGGCATAAAAAACCCCCACGCAGCTCGTGTGGATCTGACCCTGTCACTGCATTTTCTAACTCTTTTCAGACTTTAAAAAAAAAGTTTTAGAGGGGAGTTGAGTTGATGCCAGCGGCTCCAAATAGTAGTGGCTTGCACATTTGCCTACCATGGTTCAAGCCCGAGAGGAGACACAAAACCCTCAGGAAGGTTGCATCAGGAGGGCGCCCGGCCCAAGTCGATGCCACCTGATTCCAGCAATCTTGTTGGACTTTCTTCGGGCGGGGATTGGCGATTTCAAAGCAGGAACATCTGAGCGCCCGAGGAGGACGAAATAGATGAAGAAGGCGCCTGCTGGAAGTGATTGTGAACGAGGTTTGACTTTGTGTCCACTGAATGATTTATTTATCAAGTCGACGGCAGTTTCATGGCTAGATTGGGGGCGGCGGGGGGGCTGGCGGGGAAGTTAAAAAAGACAGCCACGACCTCAGTTTGACGAGAAGGAATCAAAAAGATCACGATAGCTCTTGTGCCCACAACACTGAAAGGGAACAAATGGCTCTTTAATATTTCCATGCATAGCAAAAGAAGGAGGGGATTTTGGGGGGGGGGATCACGAGGACGGTGATGAATAAAACAAAAAGAAGCAACAAGAAAGAGTCGCAGCGGCGGCATCTTTGTGAGGCAGAGAGGAAATATGCGCCACGTCAAAAGCTGTCGTCTTTTTATCTAATGGGCGCGGCGGCTGTAATGCATCCATGTGGCCCTCACTTTAATAATTGAACAGACATCGGGGCGGCACCTGCTGGGAGCCTGAATCATTGTTGCGGCTTTGAACAAACCGCTGTGACATTACGGGATCAGGCTTGGCCAAAAAAAACACAGACAGAGGGGAAAAAAGAGGAGAAGAAGAAGAAGGAGGAGGAGGAAAAAAAGGATGCATTCAAGGCGGTGAACATGGCCTTGGGCTACAGAGTAATGAGCACATCTCCGTGGAGGCTCCACAGATTCGCTATTTGAAAATTGTTTCGTGTCTTAATAAATCCTAAATGTGTAATTTACTTGTGAAAAGGGAAGAAGAAAGCAGCTGACATCCCCCTCTTCGTTGCGTTCTCCCCCCGTCGAAAAGCGACAGAAATCACACCGACCGAGGCGTGTCAACGTTTCCTCAGGTGTAGACGCGGCACCCTCAGATCTCCTCGCCCTCCCTTCCTCTCTCTTTTCTTGCTCCCCAAATCGCAAAGTCATTGAAATTCCTGGTGTGCCTCTGCAGGAATTATAAAACCTTCTGAATCAATTACAACATCAATCGTCCTGAAATCTGTGCCTGATGAATATGTATAAAAGTACACACGCGTCCGGCTAATTAAACAAGACCATCAGAAATCACTTCAGACAGGTCCGGCAAACGCACAGCGAGCATACATTACCCAGCAGGAAGTTCAGGCTCAGAGACAGCTGATGGAAGGACTGAATGCTGAAGTTATATTAATTTCTGCTGCACCTTCTCCACGTTTCCCAGACCCATTTGAAACTGATGTTTGCCAGATCAGCATCAAAGAAGTCACCGGCAAACCGTGAACTGGTTACAGCAGGAGCAAGGCAGGGCCGGTTTTTGTTACCTTTCAAATAAAGTGTCATACATTCATTTCTGTCTACAGCTATTACACTTGGGTGTCCCAAACCTGAGAAAATTCATGAAAAACACCGAACACTAACGTAACCCCAACCTTCGACGGCTGTCCAGTGACCTGGTGGATGTTGAGAGGTTAATTGATGGACTTGAATGTAGAGCAGCCAGGCTAAATTTCCATCGAAGCAAAGAATACGAGTCCACTGAGGCTATGAGGACTTCAAGTTCATCAATTTCATTTGATTTAATATCTTCTCTGCCTCTTCTACGCTGAGCTGCACCTGATGGGGTGAATACCTCTTATCCAATGTCTGCTTCAAGATTTCAAACCCAGACTTTTCAAACTTTATCTTTTACAAAACACTCCAATGATGTGTGTCTCTGACAAAGTTTGAGGCCACAAGTCAGCTTTGCAGCAGGTGCTGTCTCCGAGTTCCCGTCCTGACACACTGTATGGCTCTTTAGTTTCAGTTCAGTTTTATTTATATAACCCAAATCTCAACAATGGTCACTTCGAGGTGCTTTGTATTTTAACTGTAAGAACCCACAGTAATACAGAGAGAGCCCCAACAATCAGTTGAGCATGCACTTAGTAACAGTGGGTAGGAAAAACTTCCTTTTAACAGGAAGAAGCCTCTGGTTGAAGCAGGCTCAGGAATGGTGGAGCCATTTGCCATGACCGGTTGGAGGTGCTTTCAAATCTCCTTTGGACCAAACTGGAAAGTCTAAATATCTGAAACAAACCAACATTCCAGGTTTGAGAACCTCAGTAAGTAAAATTAAGTGAAATCGTCACATAAAATACAACAAATTAAAGTAAGGAATCACAAACTGTCTAAGTCAAGTTTTGGGAAAGCTCTTGGAAAGGCCATAAAGACCTTTTCCTAATAAAAGATCCCGTTTTTGATTCAGATAATTGTCTAAAACATCGGTTAGCTGTTTGATTAGGATGGGGTCACAATACATTTGGAGTTGCAACCTCATAACTGGTGATAGGTTGTAGGACTGTGATCCAGGAGGCCGGGTTAGAGTCCCTGCTTGAATCTTGAATTTTTCACATTGTCTCACTCTTTACTTTTACTTTCACACACTAGTTGGGTGTAGGCACTGAAAACTATTAAAAAAACTTTGTTAGCTTCACGAGGAACAGGAAAAAACAATTTGAGAGTAATTGATTAGTCCCACTTTGTTACAACCATGGACACAGCGTGCATACCAGCATTAATTTATGGAATGAGATCAGGATAGGATATCTGGAATGCCTGTTGAGGATCGTCGGAGCAACCCGTCACTGCACAAGTCCAGGTTTCTACCTTTAATTCGTTTCTTGGTTTATCTAACGGCTTCTCCTCGTCTCTAACAGGAATACCCACTCCTCTCAGTTTGACGGTTTTTACATAAACATGCTGCCTCTTCTACTTTCATCTCATTCTCCTGCTGGAAAAAAGCCTTAAAATGTACAAATTTCCTCTGAACAAAATCAGCTTGGATTAAAATCATCTGATTACTGCCCCCTCTCTTCCTTCCTCTCGTCTTCATCTCACTTGGCACAAAGTTACCCGAGCATCTCAAACAGAGGAGGAGTTTCATGCTTTTAATTTTTCATCTTCTCCTCCTCGGCCAGTTGTCCCCAGGCCGTTGCTGTCTCTGCCCATGTCTCCCGTCCCGAGATGAGCCGCTCGCGGAGCGGAGGGAGAGGAAGGCAAAAGGGGAGGAAGGGGAGCCCAGCCAAGAGGCCCCGGGGCCGTGGCCCTCTCTGGACCCCCAACCCCGGGTCACTGAGCACCTCGGGTCAGCCGGGCCCGCTCAGCCTCCTTGTGAGCGAATCGCCCAACAACCGGATCGAGGAGGAGGCATCAGGAGAAGGAGGAGTCTCCCCCCTGGTGTCTTGTGTAATCAACATTTAGAGAACAGCTGGAAGGAGGAGGAGGAGTGTGTGCTCATTGTGTACATGTGTTTTCTCACGTTCAGACAGATTCGATCTGTCGTATGTGTGTGTGTGTTTGTGTTTCCTCGGCATTATTGGAGGATCTTGTGTGCGTCTGCGTGTGGTCGGCGTGTATCCCCTGCTGGCCCTCAGCGCTCAGAGCGGGTTCAGAGTCGGGGTCTTTGCCTGCGAATAAAAACTCCTCCTCTGGGTGCCAGAACGCTCGTCTTAGGGTGGAACTGTCAGAACGAGGAGCCTCAGACTCACAGGAGAGCAAATGCACAAGACGGATGGACACTTTCAAAAAATAGCAAAGATAAACTGACAGTTGAATCAGAGTAAATGAAAGAATCTCATATATTTACTTATAGAATTAAAAATATATTAGATTTCTGATCTGCAAAGCCTTTCTGACTCTCTGAAATCACAGCAGAAACACCTTTCTTTCCTACATTTTGATCACAAATCGCACAGTTCAAACTAATCCTGCATCAAACACCGAAAATATTATTATTGGCTGACACGAGCATCCTTGTCTCGACCTGGTTTTACCCTTTTCAGTGTTTCAATTTGCTGACGTGAGCTGTGTCTACATAAACAGCTTCGACCATAGGAATTTTGCAAGGAACTAAAGGTTCCTTCTGCCCTTTGATACGCTCCCTCAATTGTAAAATGTTTAGAAAAGTGTGGACTTCAGTGAATCAAATGAACACAAACTGCAGGTTTGTGCAGATGCAGAGGAAATGCAAACATGCTCGATCTTTCTATTCTGCAAGCTTCACTATTAAAGCTCCTGAATATGGTGGATCTATTACCCTGTAAAAGGGTAATAGATACTGTTACTGAGAGGTGTAACAATGGGTTTTTGCTTGTCCTGATGTTGTGAAATGATGGCAAGTTCTCACGAGTTGACAGTTAAGCAAAAGAATTATCCTCGTGTTGCGTCATGAAGACCCATCACCTGGGATTCTCCTGACACCTCTGGCAATCAGAAGTGGAGGAAGAGTTGGAGCTGTACGGTTCAGCTTTGCTTCAGCGGCAAAAAATAAATGAGAGGTTGGAGAAAAGTGAGCGACTTCTTGGTGAGTTGGTGAAAATATGTCACTGCAGCTTACTCTCACTTCTTCTCTCCATCTCCTTGACCATAAGAGGCAAATATTAGTGAGTGTCACATGTGTGCTAGTTTTTAGTTTGAGGGCAAACTGCAGTGTTTTCACGGAAGTAAAGTTGCTTCTGTTGAATGGTGGCTTCCTTGCTTGGATCTTTTTGGACCTCATACTGGGAGATCCAGTGAACAGCTCCTTCGAAGCCACAACCAGAAGCTCCTTTGCTCTGCCTCTGTCTTTAAAAGCTCTTTTCATTTTAGGGTCTGCAATGCTGAGGGGTTTTCAGGAGCCGCTGTGTGGATGTTCCAGTGAAATACAGGCACCCGATTTCCACCGGGAATATGAAAGCTCCACTCAACTTGCGAGCATGCAGCAACCAGGTCTGCATACCTGATTAATTTAAATGAAGAAGAAGCGAGAGAGAAGAGAAGCTGGTCGGGAAACCGTTTGTTAGTCAATTGTCTGATCACTTCTGAGCCTCTAAAATGTTGGAGTGTGTATAAAAATGGCTGTAACTCCTCAGCATTTAATGCAATGCTTTTGTTAAACCTCTTGAATTATAGCTGAAGGTCAGGACTCACATCTGGATTGTTTGATTTTAAATCCATTGCGCACAGAGCCAAAAGTTTCTCCAACCAAAAACTTAAAGATCTAACTGTAAATATACTTTTTTTAAAAGTCAGTACAGGATTTAAGTTGATTGTATGCCAGATTAATACGGAAAAATCAAAGTTTTCTATCAGAAAGTTCTCGTTTTGAGCACAAATCCAGGCTTGTGTTAAATTAATCTGCCAAATCTACCCAAGTTGACTGATTTTACGACCTTCCCAGCACCTTGTTTGTCATATTTCAATTCAGCGCGTCCCTTCACTTACTGCCTCTGAGTAAGTCTGGCCCTCTCCCTGGCTTTAAGGAGCTGTATTACAGCATGAGACACAAACCTGAGGCTTGTGTCAAGAAGAAAAACATACCTGATTCCAGACGATTGTGGCAGGTTCTCCGACACCTGCAAGCGTTTCATTTCAAACAAAGCATGAGAATTTGCCGCTGTGGTCCTTTAAATATTTTAAAGGAGGACACGACAGGCGAGAGCCGAGCGCTCTCTTCTTTATAAATAACCATGAAGATGAGCCAGTGAACATTTTGCCATACGTATTGTTTGTTTTGGATCTCTAAACACTGTAATCGTCTCGGGTACAGTGCTAATGCAACATGTAGCTCAGTGTCGCACAACATTTGAATCCACCATCTGACTAATTGCGGCAGTGTTACGATCAAATCGGGCTCCGGAGAACCCGCGGAGACCCCCGAACGCGGCCTTTCCGGTCAGGAAGAGGAAGCAGCCTGATTGTCGATGCCAGAAAGAATAATTTCAATAATTTTCTGTAATTTCCAGCATCTAAACAGAGCAAAACCAAGTCAGGAAACAAAGCAGCAGCCCGCCAGGCTCCGCCTCCCTCCTGAGAAAGCGCACTCAGAGGCCTGCGAGAGCCTCCCTGCAGAAAGAGGCTGCCATCTAAAAACAGCCTCTGCAGCTGGCGGCGGCAGCAAGAGGCGTGCTTTCAACGCTCGCGCCCGCAGTCGCCGTTTACTCCAGCTAAATGTATGGAATCAGACACTCGCTAAAAACTACAATTACAGGTGATATACAGATTGAAATCATAGGGGCTGTTTTTTGTTTTTTTTTTTTTTGTTGAGGAAAATTGTCCTAATGAGTAGTTTGGCGATTTGTGGGGTGGAAGGGAGGGAAGGGTTGGTGCTGCTGTTGGAGGAGACCGTGAAAGTCTTTTCTCCTCCAGTGTGTGTGTGTGTTGGGGAGGTGTTGGTGTAGTAGGGAGGTGTAGGGATGGTGGTGGTGGGGGCATAAACAGCTGCACCTGCTGCTGCGGCGTGCACTGCCACAGTTAATGATATCGGATGATATCATTAGGCAAAGTGCTCATAAACAGATGTTGGAGGCGCTGCCTAAACAGTGTCAGCTGAGCCGGTTTGCATCTCTGTGAACGTATTATTTATATAGGGCATTTAAGTTTGTTGTGTTAATAACCCCTCTGTTAGCATGCAGGATGTGGCACAGGAAGAAAACAGAGATGAAGCCAGTGTGTGGAGGTGGAGGGGGGGGAGTAGGGGGGAGAGTTAAACTGCACCACCACTGCACATCTGAGGTGTGAGGAGCTGAACAGCAGGCTGGGGACAAGAGCCGAATCCTAGATCGACCTCGCCGCAAAACTGTTATTAGTGTGGTCGTTTTTAAGGTGTTGCTGGATTAATACAACAGATTTTTACTCTGCGCAGGCACGACACTCAAGGATGTGCACGACTACAAAGGTGTCTCAAGCCGGCATTCTTTCAATCACCACCAGGGGGCGACTCGTGCTGTTTCAAAAAGAAGTCAAATTATATGGAATTATTGGAAAAGGGGCCCCCTTTTTATGCACTTGATCTATAACTGCAGTTATCACTTTTTTGAGTTTATGGTCTGAATTTCTAGTTTCAGGTCTTACTTATTAAGAAAAGAAAACCCACAAAACATTCAGGGAACATTCAGGGACGTCTCTCCTTCTAACACCTTCTAACTTCTAACATCAAGTTACAATTTAGAAATCCCTGATTATCACATTTTATGAGCAAATTTGCCAGTAGTGCTGTGTGATACCACAGATGTTTGTTATTGATCCAATACCAATAAAGATAGAGCCAGTATTGCCAATACTGATACAGATACCAATACTTTTTGCCCATAAAGGCAGCTTATGTAGGGGGTCATGATTTGTGAGATGAGTCATCATCATTTTGGTTATTAAAACACATTTTAATGACCACTAAATTACCCCCCCCCCCCCCCCCCACACACACACACACACGATAATTAGTTAGTATCAGTCCTATTGTGGTAGTATTAGTCCAATACCAATACCAGCATTGGTTTCGATATTATCGATACTCGGATTGGTTCGTCCACCTCGACTGGCTGGTGCTGTTAAATTTCTATTCTAACACAAATAAATGCTGTATTCATGAAAAGCGAAGTAAAAGCTGTCATTTTAGGTGTAAAACAACAGGTTCATTTATTGCTAATTATTGAGGACTGCCTCGTGAGCGCCCCCTGTTGCTCCCCAAACTGAATTGCAACCATTTTTTGTTCAATGAGACCAACAGTAAGTGGAATGGCTCCACTTGGAGTTTAAAATGAACAGACGAAGAAGAAAAGCAAAGCATGGAGACATCACCAGCTGATGGATTAACTTCAGTGAATTCCTGCAGGTGCATTTGGCAGCGTGACTCAAACTCAAACAATCGAGGTAAGGAACACCTATCCTTCTGCCGCTTCTTTACAGCAGGTCCCCAAACACCGACACAGAAATATCACTGAAAACAAACCCTGAGTACTCAGTGAAAGCAGGTGATGTGCTTTGTGGAGGCAGGAAGAACCACCAAGCAGCACCTGAGCCCTGTTAACTCACCTGTGTACACATCCTGCTTTTAATCAGCAGGTTAATACACAAACATACAGGGTTTGTTTCCTTTCAGTGTAAAATGACTGGAAAGTAACAGCTCATTTTCATAGTCACAAAATCAAGCTGGCAGTGTGGTGGTCCAGGAAAATTATTCAGACAGAGATAGAGAGAGACTATAAGAGAGTTTGTACTGGAAATGTTTTATCTATCTATCTATCTATCTATCTATCTATCTATCTATCTATCTATCTCTCTCTCTCTATATATATCTATATAACTATATATATCTATATAACTATATATATAACTATATATATATATATATATATATATATATATATATATAGATAGATAGATAGATAGATAGATATATAGATATATATAATAGGTGTAACCGTATTTTTCGGACCATAAGGCGCACTGTCGATGAATCGGTCTGTTTTCATACAAAAGGATTATAAGGGGCATTAAGCGAAACAAAACAGTCAGATAAGCCAAGCTTTACTCAACTCATTCTTCTTGCTTCCTCCACTTCCGTACTATTGATTCATTGTTGAATTCTCTCGCAGCCGCTCTATTCCCATGTTGTTGCCGTATGTTAATGACTAACCTTGTATTGTGGATGGATTATCTCAGTTGTTCTCCTGACTAAAGTTTGGTCCGTTTACAGCATCCTGTCATGCGTTTGCATTAGTCCCTAACCATCGGGAGCCCTCACGTTAACTTTTATAGAGTGGAAAAAGTTAGCATTCATCCTCCACCCTTCACTGTTTATATTATGCTGACATAGCTGTGTCGTTAGCGATCACGTAGCTAACTGGTATATAATGATATACCAGTTAGCCCAACTTCAGCAACCCTAAAAAAGTCACTGCTGTTCAGTTTTCTGTCTTCATTTATGTTGGAAATGATAGCAGAGCTGTACGTTTTAATTTTTCAGAAATCTCTCAGTCAGAACATGGTATGTCATGTTTAGGTGGAAACTAGCGAGCTAACTTCCTGTTAACTTCTAACTCCGTTAAATTTAATAAATTCTGTTTTCATCGATGCCTGGATGTTAAACTTAATTGTTACACCTGGTAAAGCAGCAACGCTGATCATTTTCTTAAAGATGAAGGAATTTAGACTGTTTTCAACTCTCAGTGATGCCGCATTGTTCGTTTGACTTTGGGACCTGAAGCGGATAGACTTTTGGACCCAGATTAATCCAAGTCCGCGAGGCTCCCGATTACAGTAGCCTTAATTCTCCGACAATCCATCAAGTGGTGCAGCTTCGTAGCTTACCAAAGTCATACTAAAACAATTTTGGCAGATTTTTGAGCGCCGTGTACCACATAAAATCGGTTCGAGGTCAGTAAGCACAACCAGAATTCATACATAAGGTGCACAACCTTTATGCTTTTACTGCACTGGCAGTGTGTTAGTGTGTTTACGGCAGGACAACACACATTTCTGTCGAACCTGCCTTCTTCTCGGTTCCCCGTGTGCCACTCCATTTAAAATAAATCCTGTAAACATGCCTGCCCACAGATGCTTTCAACTGATTCAAGGCAAGTCTTTATAAAACAACAATAATAAGAAAAATTGTTGTTACCTTCAAAATTTCATAAGAGTGCCTCACCCTTAGCTTGAGGGCCTTTAAAAGTGAAGTCTGTAGGAGGTGGAGATTGTTGAGGTAAATCGGGGAACTTGATGGGTTTCCTTCTGTCTTGCAGGAAAGATGATGTTCCATCTGCAAAATGAAAATCTTAAAAAGCTCATTCCATCATAAAGCACCAGAAGGGGGAAAAAATGGAGTTGTGCTACCTTGTAGCTGCGTAGCATCAAGCCTCACTTTTACAGCACTCATACACGTGTTAACAGATTTATGTAAAAGGTTAACTTGCTGGTGTTATTCTGCTCAGGCACTGCCATTTCAACCCCACTCTGCCTCCTCCCCCCCACCTCCCTGGCTGGGAAAAAAAGGGGGAACAGGCGCCCATTTCCCTGCCACCATTATGCTCATTTGTCCTGTCAAGAGAATGACAGGCCGGTTGACTCTTCCCCAGATACGACCATTAGGTAACGCTCTGTCATCTGACAGCGAGGCATTCTGCCGCTCCCTAAAAACCCCCTAATTATTTCCTTCGCCAGAGACAGGCGGTGGCGGGTAGGTAATTTTTAACCTTTCACGTGCACCTGGGGAACCCTCCTCCGGGGAGCCAAGGTGCCTGTGTGGCATTCAGTCATCAAAACATGACCTTTTATGGCCGTTCGGAGAGCAGTTGGCACCGGGTGCCATGCGTCGGCTAATGCTAATGTTGATGACTAATTTATGCATCAGCCGATCGCATCTGCAGCAAGTTTAGGGTAGCAACAATGTGTGATAGAGTGGTGAGAGGGGAAAGGAGAGGAGAGGAGGGGGCATAGCTGCAGAGCAAGCAGAGGTGAAAGGCATTTTGGGGGAAGGGGTGGGGCTTTTGAGACACCGGGTAGCCTGGCACGACAGGGAATTGAGGGGGCTAATTATGTTGCAGGGAATACATTCAGCGTGACCAGCGAGCCTTTTTAGAATTTGTCGAGCGCAATCTGACCAACGTGGCTGACCTTTACTTTTTTTTTTTTTAGACCAAATTGCGGAAGACCACAGAGCATGCAAGATGTGTGCATATTCTATGACCTAATTGTCTTTTTTCTTGTAAGGCCAAAAGCTGCCCAGTACCACCACCATCAAAAATAAGCATGGATGTCACAATAACCCATCACTAGTGCACACCTGCAGAACATTTACAGTAAACTTACCATGAAGTTACAGTAAATGTAAAACATTCACAATACATGTACAGTAGATATAGATAGTTTACAGCAATGTACAGCAGATACAGAATGTTTTCATTAAACTTACAATAAATGTACAGTAGCTATAGAACATTTACAGTAAATATACCTAAATGTACAGAAGATATTAAAAGTTTGTAGAAGACTTACCGTAAATGTATAATTCTATTCAATTTTACAATTTTATTTATACAGCACCAAATCAAAACAACAGTTGCCTCAAAGGCACTTTATTTTGTAAGGTAAACCCTACAATATTACATACAGAGGAAAAACCTAACAATTATATGACCTCCTATGAGCAAGCACTTCTTCTATAGTCTTAAAATGTTTCGAAATACAGGTCACAAAGTGCTTCACTTAAAACACAGTGAATACACTTTGCTAAACAAGCTTGCAAGCCAGTATTAGCTTTAGCTACCCATTTTGGTTAAAAAATAAACAAGATTATGACCACCAAAAGAGTTAAATGGTCTGTATAGCGCTTTACTTGGTCCTAAGGACCCCAAAGCACTTTACACGATACACAATCACCCACCCATTCACACACTGGTGATGGCAAGCTACAGTGTAGCCACAGCCGCCCTGGGGCGCACTGACAGAGGCGAGGCTGCCGGACACTGGCGCCACCGGGCCCTCTGACCACCACCAGTAGGCAATGGATGAAGTGTCTTGCCCAAGGACACCACGACCGAGACTGTCAGAGCCGGGGCTCGAACCGGCAACCTTCCGATTACAAGACGAACGCCCAACTCTTGAGCCACGATCGCCCTTATTATGTAGCTCATTTTATAGTGGTTACATTCTTATACACATTGTCTTTCTAAGCCTGCTTTTTGCTAGCCATAATGTAGCATTCTACCTTAAAACAGGGTGTATACAACTGACTAATGAAGCTAGCTAGCCAGAATTTGATTTGGCTGCTGTTTGGTTAAAAAACAGGCAAGATGACAATCACCGAAATGTAAAACTTGATCCATCAAGATGTAAATGAGTCAGATTATGGTGGTTGCATATACCTCATACATATTATCTGTGGTTTACTTGGTTTCCTTTCTTTAGCCTAAGCTAACTGCCTACTTGCTATAACGTAGCTGTGCCAACAGAGTGGTATCAGACTTCTCAAAAATGAAAAAAAAAAACCAAGAATTTTTTGCTTTAACAAAGATGTGTCTTCAACTCCTATTCTAAACATGCAGGACAGTTATAGTCATCTGTGTCTGGGTTAGAAATATGCCTGCGTATTTTTCACTTTTTTCATCAGTGTAACAGAGGATATAAATGGGTGCAAAGGAGCGAACGCCTCCTGCACTGTCAGCCCGCCTGAGAGCGATGGCGAAGGTGATGACAGAGACATTTATGAGACGGCGGGACCTCGGGCTCTACAAAAAAAGGCGAGTGGAAAAAAAATGCTCATAATATTCCCCAAAACTCCTGAAATGTCCATAATTTCTTCTTATCGTGAAGATGGATTTCAGGGTGAAAGTAATCGGATCAAAAGTAAGTGATGGCGCTATTCTGCTTGAAAAGCATAATCTGTACGAATCAGGCCTTGTGCGCATTTGCAAACACGTCCTCCACTCTCTGCTTCCTGCGCATTCACTGTCAGCCGGGGAACAAGATGAACTCTTTGTTTAGACAAAGCGTGAAAATTGTTTTCCCTGCAAAGTGTGACACTAGTTTTTCCTCTTTTCTCACATTCTTGCAGGGTTGGGGAGGAAGAGAAAGGTCACGGAGAAGTGTTTCCCTCGGAGCGTCGTGGCGCAATAAAACACAAGTAAACACAAAGCAAGATGGATTCAAGGCGCCGTACGTCCACGCAGCCATTAGTGATTTATACTCTGTTTCTAATCCCTTGCTCGGGCCGCCCCGCTGCCATTAAGCTTCAAAATTACACGTTCTATCACAAGCAGCCGCTCTCACCTGAGTATTGGATTACTGAAATAAAATATGAATAATTAATACTGAGAAATAGGTTCCTGGCAACAGGAATGGCTGCAATTTAATAATGAGCATTATGTTTCTTGTGCTTTTTTTCCTCCCCTCCTTCTCATCCTCTGGTGTCGTTTGATCTTCTCGGGTATCTCCACCAAGGGAGTCGCTGCCTCCTCTTCTTTGGGCAGCGTTGGGGCGAGAGACCTGCCTTCCTCCTGTGTTCTTTATTCTCCGTCCTCCTCTTCTTCATCTTGGTTTTCTTTTTCTTCTTCTTTAATAAGCTGCCGTTAAATAAATTAGAAAATACCCACCCAGGGGTGATCAGACGGCCACAAACCCCTGTCATCTGTCTCCTGGCGCTGCCAGGCAAAAGAGAGCAAGGGAGGGGAAGGAGAAGAAGGGAGAGGAGAACAGCCAGGATTTCTTCTTCTTCTTCTTCTTCTTCTCCTCCTACTTCACCCTCTTCATCTTCTTTTCCTTTCCTTCCCCTGGCTTGGTATTCTGTCAGAGGTGAGCGAGAAGAAGAACAGACCACCGAAGGCGATTAAAAAAAAAAAAAAAATCCATGCATCCATATTTATTTAATGCGCCGAGAGGATACAGAAGGAGGAGAGGAAGGAAGGGAAGGAGACAGACAGACAGAGAGAGAGGAGGAAAAAAACTTTGCTACATATGGAGTGCTTCTTACAACTAATCAGCAGACTGTTGGTGATTGGGGCCGCGGGCGCCAGGTTGGCTCGAGCCAGAGTTAGCACAGTGCCCAGGTCTTTGCTGCAGGCTGCACAGGTTGGCCTCAACTCTGCTGGGGAGCAGATGGCGAGCCAAAGCTTGTAGTCACACTTACCTTCCCCACTAAATCCCTAATCCCTCCGTGGACGCTCCTCCAAGGCAGGTTTTTGGAGGCAGAAATAGGGGTTACAATCTGGACCGGTGCGGCGCCTGCCAAAACACTCACAACACAGAAATGCAAATTAACTTATTTGTGTTGTCCGCCGGCCAAGGCGCCGCTTCTTTTGCGGGTAATTAAGATACCTTGAAAAATATTTGTAAAAGATCAATAATCAGAAATGGACAAATAACAATGCAGAGGAAAAGAGCAGGAGAGAGAGAGAGAGATGGGGATGTGGAAGCTGCACGGACGCTGCGTTATGTGATTTTTCTTTTCTTTTCTTTTGATTCTCCAGCATCAAACCAGCCTCGTTATCACCTGAAGATATGCTCCTCAGGTGTTTCTGACAACAAATACAACATTTCTGCAGCATGTTCCTTTAAAGGCAGTAGTTTGAGGCCACACACGCACACATACACACACACACATAAAAAACCCAAGCGCCTCCTGAATCAGTAACTGTTAGAGGAGGCGTAGGAGCCTCGGTGACACCTTTCAGCTGTGCTTGTTGGCTGGTGCTTAAGCTACACACACACACACACACATACACACACACACATACACACACTGTTATTAGCCTTGTGTCAGCAGCACTAAATGGGCTGCAGATGTTAATGCACTGTTTTAGATACAGTGGCAGGAAAAAGGAGGCAGAGACGAACCCATTCAGACACAGAATAACTAAATACACAGAGAGAGAAACACATTCATTAGCGAGGAGCGCGCGGCGGGCAATAATTCAGAGGTGATGCATTGTAAACGCTGCAGTTTAAACACAGTGGGCCTGTTTAAAAATCTTTGGAAACAGACAGTATGTAGGTTTCACTGCACGATCGCTGGTTTAAGTTTCGGTGTTTAAAACATCTTGTAAGAGCACATTTTCGTGGTTTAAAACAACACCACACTTTCTTCTGTTAGCTTCTTATCTTGCTAATGGATTCATGTAAGTCTGCCACATGTATCGTGTGCTAATTGACCCTGGAATCTATTTATATTAGCCTACACTTTTCACTACAAGAAATGTAATCTCACCTAACTGGCAAGCAGTTTCATGGCCAGGTGAGGCCTGCTGCCTCATTATTTCAAGACAAATTCAGCTGATGGAAGATTTGATTCCAAATGTTTTCACTCGAACGCTCAATATGATGTCCAAATAGATGTCAGTACAAGTAAAGAAAGCTGTTCTTATTATTAGGCTGGAAAAACGAAATAAACCTAGTAGGATCTGGAAAAACAAAGTGTGGGACATCTTTAAAAAGAAGGAATGTTTTGAGTAGCTCAGCAACACCAAAAGCTCTGAAAAACCACAAGACGACTAAAGCTGATGATCACAGAATTATTTCCATGGTTAGGAAAAATTACTTCACCACATCTAACCAAACCAAAAACACTCCAGAGGAGGTAGGAGTGTCATTATCAGATTTTTATTAGAATCAGGGGGTTTACAACGAGCTGCAAACCACATGATACACTCAGGAGCAAGAAGGCCGGAGTAGACTTTGTCAGGAAACATCTAAACGAGCCCGGAGAGTTTCCCAGATGAAACCAGGATGAAGCATAGCGTATTATCTGCCACACATGCTGGAGGTGGTGTTATGGGACGGGCACGTATGGCTGCCAGTGGAATCAGGTCACTGGTGTTTATTGATGATAGGAGCAGCAGGATGAACTGTGGAGTGTACAAGGCTATAATCTTTGCACAGATTAAGACAAATGCTGCAAAACTGATCAGACAACACTTGATGGTGCACATGGATAATGACCCAAAGCATGCAAAAGCAACCCAAGAGTTTCTCAAAGCAAAGAAATGGGATCATTTTCACTGGACAGGTCGGCCGCCTGATCTGAACTGAACAGAGCGTGCTTTTCAGGTTACTGAAGACAAAACTACAAGCAGAGAGACCCACAAAGGCAGCAGTAAAGGTCTAACTGGCCACGTCAGAGGAGGAAACAGAGCGTTTGGTGAAGTTCACAAGCTCTAGAATTTAAAATCCTAATGTTAAGAACAATCCTTACATTTAAAAATGATGCTGGTCGACCGTGTATAAAAACAACTGCAATTCATGCTTTAATCACATCTTGACTATTTGATTTTAAACCCACTGTGTTGGAGTGAAGAGGAATAAAGTTATTGTCCACAATCGTTTGGACCTGAAGTCATTACGGAGAGCAATGTGCAATCACAATCACCAAAAGAGTGACACGCTGGAAAATGAAGCAGCCAGAGCGTTTCCTATGTTCGTGTTCAGTGCAAGTGTCCTGACACACACATCTGCTGTTGTCTACTTCCTGTGGGGCTTCCCTGTGTCTGTCTGTCTGTCTCCTCCTCTCCTGCTCCTTCTTCTCCTTTCAAAATATACACAACTGCATTATAGCAATTATGTCATTATATATGTACTTTTTCTGGCAATCAAAACATCAGGCTCTAAATTTAAAGAGTCAAATCTTCTTTTCCATATGCCGCTTCAACAGGCCTCCTCAGTGTTTACGCTTGGGTCAGTGCCCAGACTGCCCATTGGCTAATCTGGCCTCGTGGACTGTGCATGCAGATATTTTAATTTATTGAAAGCAAACAAAGGTAAATATCAAAAAAGGGTCAAATTAAAATTATTCAGCATATTTCCTGCTTGCTGTTTGTAATAAGCATGGTGCTTATGTGTTCGACACAGTTTCGACATTGACATTTTTAAACAAATTCAACCCAAATTAATACTTAAATACTCCTAAAACGTAGCAAGATAATAATAATAATAATAATAATAATAATGTAATAATGCTTAAAAAATGAACCGTTTATCTGACATAAACATGTCTGTTAAATAATTATGAATGTAAATATTGATTTGCAACCTGTTTTAAGCAAGTTTATTCAGCTAGCTCTGTTTATTCTCTGAAGGACGTTTTCTGTTTCAGTCACTAACTCAGTACACTGCTCAAAAATCTGCCAGTAAAAGCTGCTTCTTTCTCTTACTGATAGCAAACTGTTCTGCTGTGCGGCTGTCATACGCCCCTCGAGCCCCTCAGTGCTGTACTGTAAGTCTGAGAGGGTCTGAAAGGCCTCTGGGAGCAGGCAGGCGGATCAAACGACCTCCCCAGTATCCGACCAGATGTCCTTACTGGGACGGGTTCAGATGGTCCCAGCGAGCAGCGAGGGAAAGGTCAGAGTCACACAGTGGGTTAAACTGGACCCATCATGAAACTGGCCCCGGCTGCAGGCTTGTGCAGCACCGCCCCGCTCATCGGCAGGGATTATTTCAATTAAGGCTCACGCTGGCTGAACGCGGGATTACAACAGGGTTTAGAGTGGCAGGACACATCTGAACACAGCACATGGTCAGCCAGTCAGCCGCTCCCAGGGATTACATGGCTGAAATATGACAGACAGGCAGCCATAATTAGCACGAGTATGGGCAAAATGAGAAGTGGCTGTAAATAAATGGGCAATTCTATGAAGAAAAGAAAAATAAATACAAATACTGTGTGGCTCAGAGGCTTTTTTAAATAACTTTGTTAAATTTTTAGAATTCCTTATTGTAATAAAGAGTAGTTTTAAAAATGAGGCATTAAAATAAAAATATATAAAAAAAAATGTTTTTGCAGCAATATTTAAATGTAGGTTTTTCAGCCTCGTTACTTTTATTATAAGTACGTGAATTTATTCGTGATTGGTTTTTCAGGTTAATTTCAAGTAAATAACACTACTACTATTTTGGCACTCCCACATGCTATAAATACACATTTGCCCTGTAATCTACATCAACATGCTGACCTATATATAGCCATATATAGTTTATTGTTGTTCTCTTCTTGAACTGGTCTTAGGTTAAACATTACCGTGTCACGATAATAAAGGTTTACTTTTTTTTTTCTTTACATCTCGGCACGTCAAACAAACTCAAATTTAATTCATAACTGCTGTAATAGCATATTATATAAATTTAACTATCTGTTTAATAAAAATAAAAAATGACTGAATATGATCTCTGACCTGAAATATTCCGTATTTCCAGCTCTTCCTACTGTATTTGATTTTGACAATAAAAACCCCGACTCATTCCTGACTCATTGTTTCGTATATAAACTCTTTGTCACTCAGTCTAGCTAAAGTTTGACTACATGTTATTTTTTTCCCCTGAGTTAAATAAACACTTTAGAACAATTTAAGACCATTTAAGTAAATAACTGCTGATTTAGTACACTAAATCAGAGTCAAAGGCTATAAATATGGCTTACCTGTTGAGCTACAACAATTAGCTTATAGCACGAGCACTTTATCAGTTATATTATTGTCAGTTTTGATTTAGCTACTTAGTAGCAGTAGCATTCATTCAGCTTATGAAAAATGTAGATTCAGTAAGCAGGATAAATATGTTTCCAAATTATGTTTGGCTAGCAGAGAGTCAAAGACCGTGAAGATCTGTTAGTCTAGGAGCTAAGACATTCACACATATGCTATGATCATTATAGCAAGATAATAATTTAACAACTTTTAAGGCCAGATGTGTAGTTACTGCTTTTTTACTATAGTATATTTTTGTGTTTAGGGTGAACCTCTGGTGTAGAAAAAGAGCTTGTCCAAAAAACATATTCAAAGTACACTATGATATTAAGTCACATCTAACCTCCCAATGGCTGATATGTATTTGAAAAGAATGTCTCTAGGTAAATCAATAAACATATAAATATTATCAGAGGAATATCCTGTCACTCAGTGTGCATTACATCTTCAAATGTGTATAACCAGATAAGGAAGGGGTGCTCTCAGAGGGATAATTACACCACCATTTCTTCTTCTTTGCTATTCATAGACATGCTGCCTCTGTTATTGGCAGAGAAGGTAAAGAGCGGTATCACATGCTGAGTGGAGAACCTGTTTCGGATCAGTCATTGATGTTTAGCGGCAGCCGCAGGATCAGGAAAGGTAAAACCAGGCAATGAGCGACTATTAGCCTCTGCCCCCCTCTGCTGAATGCATGGGGTGATTTGGACATGAATTGCCGCCTAACCTGCCTTTAGCATTCACGACAGCCACCCACAACTCCTGTCTGGCATTTCACCTGCGGACGGTCTGGACTGATTGAAATGCCGGTGCACACGCGGCAAAGACTCACCTAATTGGCCCTGGAGTCGGCCCTAATTCCTGATTCTCAGGAAGGTCCACATTTCAAAGCAGCACCCAGATCAATTAATGGACCGGTAATGTGTCTCATTTTCATACAAGGCGAGAGTCTTAGGTTGGGAAAAATCAGATATTGGCTACCTTCAACTGAGCAAGGCAGGCATCAGTTCAAGTTATGTGGAGGAGAATTCGATATGATCCTCAGCTGTTCAGAGCAAAAGGGATTTTTTTCTGTCTAGTTCAGATATTCTTTTTGACCCGTAACATTTTTTTAACTCTTAATGATTGAGATCTTTCATCTGTAGCACTTCAAGAAGTCTTTGGTTGAGAATAAAGGGAAAGTTTTGAGGCAAGCTTCAGTGTTTTACTGGATGAGTGTTTTTCATGGCCAGTATTTTGGCTTTAGCGACATGTAGTAATTTGAATTGGCCCACAACATACAAAAGTTATTCCTTGATGTTAACACTATAATACTGATATGTACAAGTTAGCATTAATGCTAACTTGTACATATCCTAATCTGTGTAAATTGTCGCTAATAAATTAAAATGAGCTCTTTAGCAGGGAATTTATATATGTTAGTATCCAACAAATACACAACATTCACATAAGCCTAATCTCATAAAATTGCTGCTAACAAATTAGCATTAGTTTAAAATATATGTAATTTACTGCTCAAAGCTAATGCTAGCATTTGCATAATCTGTGGGAACTGTTGCTAACAAGCTATTAGCCTAAAACTTGCATAATTTACAGCTTTATTCTAACGCCTGAGTACTAACTACAGTCAAAATTGACCAAATCTGTGTAAACTGCTGCTAGCAAGCTAGTTTTAGAGTGTGTGTAATTTACTGCTTGATGCTAGCACTGGAGTACTAACGGACATGCATAAGTCAGAATTAGCATAATGTGCTGCTAACAACCAATATTGTGGTTTATTGGTATACGAAGAGGCTATAGCAAACTAAAACATCAAAAGACTCCAAGCTGTTCACTTTTTAACCAACATTTAAAAGCATGGTCATGTCTTACCAATACAGAGGCTAGACCATTTTAGACATTGTTGTAAGCACATTTGTTTGGTGTTTTATTGTTATTTGTCTTTTTTTCTATTCTTAAATGTAGAGTTTGTTTGCAATATATTATTTCTGTCACCCAGTTAAGACATGACTTTCACATGGCTGGCCATTTGCAATGCTAGCCTTGCAAATGGCTATGGACTATAGAGTGGCTTGGTTATCCTTGCGAATGGAGACATCAAGCATCATAAAAAAGCATACTGAACGAAGTATTCAGTGCAAGTGAATGATTTATCCCTTAACAGATATCTTGCATAAGCATTTGTATAATCTTTCCTTGATTTACTGGAGGTTATTTTTCTTTTCCCCACTCGTCCTCCATGATGGGGGCAGATTTGTGAGAAAATCCCTGCACCAAAAAAAAAAAAAAATCCAAACTGTCAGAGACTCGCTAACAGCGTTTCTCTGCACTGGCGCTGACAGCTGTAACCGTGCAGCACTTGAAGGTAGAGCAAGGTACAACTGTGCTATTTTCTCAACAGCAGACTGCTTGAAATATGAATGGGCAGCCAGTCTATACATCATGTTAGCTGACATGTCATATTAAAATTTATGAACAACTTCATCAGAAAGCCCTTTCTGCCACACAGATCTGCCCTGACACTGGAGTTACATGGCTGGTTGGAGAGTCGGATAAATAGGTGTGTGTATGTGCGCGTTAATGGCTGAGGGTAAAATTCTGTGAGCTGGAAGCTTGTAATTTGTACTTTAATTCAGGGAATTCACAGCCTGATTAAATCTGATTTAATCCTCTGCATACTGACATATGTAGGCCTGTATGCTCCAAAAAACCCAAGAAAAACATGTAACATGTATTGTCAGGTTGAAGCTGAGTATGTGTATCTATCTGTGAAGCATGAAAGTGTTTAAATAAATCATGTATCAAGAGAAAAAAGAGAAAGTTTAATCCAAAATTGATGCTTCCTGAGCTAAAAACTAATAACAGTACCAATAAGAATGACCAAACTCAACAGGAAGCATGTCAACAACTAGTTAATGATTCAAAGTGACAGCAAAAGTGTGTGTTACGTGTGTGTGTGTGTGTCTGCCACCAACAACCCCTCTTCAGTCTTTGGGTTATGAAATAATACCTGTCATCTGCCGACTGCTGAACCCTGAAAAGAGGGCAGGTTTTCCAGGTCAGCCTGCCATCTGTCAGCGCAGCCCCTCTCCTGTTTTTGCACATTAGCACCTGATTGGTTGGAACCAAGTCAGAGTGGGCAGGTCCACCAGGGTGACAGTCGTGGACAGAGACAACATGGACACGTGCGCACAGTGTGCACGCCTACAAGCGTATGGGACACAAAAATTACCACGTGAGCGAATTAACTTGACCTAACTTTTAATTATCCGCCACAGCGTTAACATAAAGTTTTTGCTGTTGCTTTGGGGTCACTGGTTCAAAATAAAGAGAATAAGTAGGTTTGTGTCTTATAAATCCTGTATTATCTGAGAAAAATGTTCAAGCTTTTATCAGTAAATCATGTGTCAAGACATATAAGATGATATATAAAACATGTGCTATTGGAAGGTTTATGGGGCTCTTCTTGATTTCATCTCTTTAGCAGCACACATGTGTAAAAGTGGAAATTATGTGACATTTTGGAAGTAGTTTTAGCAGCTAGTGGAACCAAGGGGTAAGGAGGGTTGGGTAATAAGAAGGCAGAGCCAAATCATAATTTATATAAAGAACTTATTATAAAATATTGTGGAAAATTAGCTCAAAACATTGCAAAATTTACTAAAGTTATTAGCAGAATGTGAAGAAATTACTGCTGCGACCTCATGTTAAAACGTGTGTGTTGTGTTGAAGCGATATCATCTTTCATTAGGGCCAGGCTGTACTTTCATGTAATACCAGTTTGTACCACAAGACGGTGTAGTGAGTCAGTTTGATCTGCTTTTAACCAGAAATGGTGCTACTGTCTATGGGAGCTTCTTTACGGCTCTGATTTATTCATTTTTTTTATTTATTTGTTTTTCTGCCATACACAAGTCAGAATTTTGGGTTATCTCAAAATTTTGTTTGACTTTTGAGAAAATAAGGCCAAAAAATGTTGGCTTTTGTCACGGTTCGCGAGGCGAGCCATATGGAATTATTAAAGGACCCAAGATGCGGCACAACTGAGGTGAGGAAGCTTTATTGATGGAGCGTGCTCAAACAACAAAGGCGAGGGTGGCAAAAAACAGGAATGAGTAAAACCTAAACTGGGAAAACTAAGCATAGAAAACAAACCTGAAACCTAGAGACACACATGGAGATGCAGGGAGACACGGAGCGACAACAGAGGGAGATACGCAGATGAACCAGCAATGCACGCGTGAAAACACAGGGTTTAAATACACACAGGGCAATCAGGGAATGGGAAACAGGAGGGAGACACGTCTGGGAGTAATTGGACATAACGAGACAAGGGGAAGCGAAACTAGAAACACTAACGAGAGACGCAGACCTGCAAAATAAAACAGGAACTCGCACATGCAAAGACACAGACTAAGGAACACGGACTTTACACAGAGGAAAACACAGACAGAAATGGCTCAACATTAAACTGAGGAAGAACAGAACCAAAATATATCACAACAATAGAAAACACAAAACGCTGGATCAAAGACCCAGGATCATGACAGTTTTGTTGTTGTTTTGTTTTGTCTCAGTGTTTCGTGGGTCAAAAGGGATACTTCTTGTTCTTTCTTTTCACAATAAAATTCCAAATATATTCTGTTTTGGCACAAAAACATTCTATATGGCTAATTTTGTGATGCACGAACCAACGGTTTATTAAAATAACTAAGATAAAAAATATCATTTTTATTTAATGTTATTTTGTTGGTACTGCAAAAGTTACACCAATCATATTTTTTATTAGTCTGTATCTTTGAAGAGACACTAATTAACAATAAAAAGTGTAGCTTTAATCCAACCTGATGGCAACCAAGTCAAGGTTAGCACCACTTATATTTATATTTTAATTGACTGTGGTAAAGCAATTCCCCCACTGGGATTAATAATGGTTACAAGGTACGAAATATATATCAGCAACATTTTTCCAGCTCCACCTCGGGGGTCCCAGGTCGGAAAAGATGTACAGTCCCTCTTCAGCAGAAAACCAAATGAGCGCTGTGGTGTCGATACATCAGCAATCAGCTTGCAGTTTGTCCCTCCAAGTCACGTGATCTGAAAATAAACTCGCACTTCTACTATCAGAAGCTTTGAAACACCAAATGTGTGTAAAAAATACACGAGGGTTCAAATCCCATCCTCGTCAAAGGCTCCTTCCACTTATGTCAGTGCACTTTGATCAGAGTTTGTGGCTGAGTTCAGCAACCACTGGTCAGTAACCATTCTGCAGGGCTGATGTGTTTTTGCTGTCTACTTAGCAAGGGTAAAATGAAGCCAAAGCCATGTAGCAGAATCAGAAATGTCACAGTTTAAGATTTAAGCTCATTTGGACTCTTTAATCTTCATCTGTGAAACAGAAACTTGTAAAAGGAAGTTTATGCTACTTACAAAACAGACATAAACTTGTATGTTTGGGCCGTGCTGTTGATGATTGTCCTACAGAGTTATCAAAGCGTATTTTTGAGGTCTGGTTAGAGGTGTTTGGTTCTCACAGTTTTTGAGAAATCCAGACCTGTGGACTTCTTCTTTTCCTCACTTTACTGTAAAGTTTTCATGTGACTTAAATATGTCAGGGTTAGCAGGTCTTGGGTCCTTCAGTCGAGGCATCTTCTGATTGACAGGTGCAGGCACACCTTCATCTACGATAGAAGCAGCATGCACAGATTATTATTTTCTCACGTCTAAAAAAAAACAGAAGCTTTATCCATTTCCTGCCTTCTCTCCCTTCCTCCCCCTTTCCCTTCGCTAGTTCAGCTGTCTGGTCAATGGGACCGGGGCAAGGAGCCAAGCATGTACAGCCAAACCTTCCCCCCCCTTCCCTCTCCATCCTCTCCCATCCAGACGGCCTCCTGTTCAGCTGTGACGCTCGCCGCAGGTTCCAGCCAGGTCAGATGTTCAACACAGGCGACAACATGTTCACTCCTCACCGCTGTTTTGCCGCGCCTGCCTGTTAACGCCGCCGGCCTGGCGGTACGAGCTCGGGAAAGGTACAATAAAGGGAATGATTTCGGTATAACAGCCCCAAATCCATTCCACAGGAGCTCAAACTAATGAAGTCCTGCTAATTAAACAGTCATTCAGCGGAGATTTTAAAGACTTCCAGTGTAGCTGCAGTCGGTCATGATGAAAATGTGTGGCTATGCATTGCATGTTTGAACATTTGTAACAGCTTTTTAAAAAAAATAATAGTGCATTAAATGTCTGTTTTACCAATTTTTCTTTTCCTTTCACTTGTTGAATTTGTAATTCCTGCTCACACAATGTCACAATCTCAACTGTATATATTGCAAATGTGCATGTGTTCACTGGGAATCTAAACCTTCTGTATGATTTTGCCAGATTATTTGTGCTTGGGGAGCAATTTTTGAGGCCCTATAATCATGCACACCCACCTTAAATGACACCAAGCGCACCGCCCAGCTAGTAAAAAGAAAGTGGGAAAACATGCTGGAAGGGTGCTGGCCAAGGTTTCTCCTTCCTTCGCAGCACATGTTGTCTGTCTCTCATGCGCCGTGGTGGCCTGTGCTCTCTAGTCAAAGGTGCGGCTATGCTAGCCGCCCAGGTGCAGAGCAGATAGGGTTGCAGCGCATAAACGGCTAATTCCAGCACGGCTGTGGGAACGCCAGCTGCCCCCGTATTTCTCAAAATCTGAAATTGTTTTGCATTCACGCGCCAACAGAAGGACTCGACATGCAAGAGTGAAAGCAGCTCGTTTCCTGTGTCTTCCCACGTCAATAAAATAACTGCTCGGTACCGTGGCAAAACCCAACTTCTGTTCTCCAGCCTCCTCACCCCTCCTCCTCCCCTCCCTGCGTTTGATAGATGATACCGAATGTATTTGAGGCTTTACCACAGCAGAAGGACTCGAGCAGAAACTATGCATATGTTTGACCATTAAAGCCTCTCACAATATTGACTGTACTTCTCCAGGAAAGTCAAATGTTCTCGCTACATCTCTGCTTCGATGTATGCAACCTTTAAACCCTCCACACACTTGTTTCTGCAAATGAGCGCGCTCGCCGCTTGAGCCGTAACGAGCTGCGCTTTTCCGAACAGTCCAGGCAACCTTTAAACCTTTCCAAACTTGTCTTTGTTCTGCTTCTGCAGATCCTGCTTTTAGAGCTCATTTCCAAAACATGGTGGTGCTTTGAGAAACCCAAATCATCATTAGGTTTATCAGACACAGCGGATCAGGGTTAAAGAGCTCTTTTGTTTTTGTTTTTTTAAAAAGTTGTGGAGGAAAAAAAAGTCTAAATGAATACAGTTTGTATTGTAGTATTAGCTTGCAAAAAATATGAGAAAAAAACTGCATTTTAAAAAAATGAACAAGCGGTGTTTTTCCATATTTTGTTATATTGAACTTTTATTAATAAAACATATTCAGTTTGAATATATTAAATTTCTTCTTACATTTATTTTATTATTTAACACCAATTACACATTTTATTCTTCTTTGTTATATTAATATTTTATTAATTTTACTAATTAATTATGACATTTTCAGAATTTATTTTCATGTATTCAAAATGATCAAAAAAAGAAAACAAAGAAAAACAAAATAAATTACAGTTTCAACAACTATGTAACAACTATTACAGGACACATTGTATTAAAACAGTATATTTATAAATATATAATATTGTAAACTGTATTTATACAATATAGCCCCTGTATTTATATAGTGAATTTTCTTTGATGTTTACAATGTATCTCTTTAAATTTACACAATGTATCTCGTTGTATTCATACAAATTATACTCTTGTATTTATACACTGTATAAATACAGTGTATATTACACAACATTATTTTTTAATGAACCCCATTTGTTGTTGTTTAATCCCAGCAGATCACACAGAAGTGCAGCGAACTCAGCAGCACAACAGATCCGTCAACACTCTACGCTGTCAACGACACCGTGTGGCAGCAGGAACACAAACCGACTGTTGTCGTTTGTGTCTGCGGCAGCTTGTGAATTTTTGGTGGGCAGATGTTTTTTTTGTCGCGCGGCCGTCAACCTGCGAGACGAGATGAAAAGGTTCAGACGCCGCCCGACCTGCAGAGGGGGGGACAAAAGGCTGCAAAGACAGACGGCTTGAACCAACCGGCCTTCGGGAAGATTTAAGCTATAGACGGATGGATGTGGACTGAGATCAGCAGAATGGCATCTGCTTTACACACCCACACAGACATTACACACACGCACGCAGCTGAGATATTAGCATTCAGAGCAGAGCTGCAACCGAGCAGCTTTCTGTGTGTTTGTTCTGTTTTTAGCAGCTAAAGCACTTAACTTAAATTCTCCTTAACCTTTTCAACTTCTTTGACCCTTCAATAGATCCATTACTGCAGTCTTAAACTGTGCAGCAAATCTCATACTTGAAAACCTTTATCTGCTGTTTTAATAAAATTAGGCTGTTCCTAATCTCACCAAACAGTGGCTGAAAACAGAACTCTGGATTGGATTTGAACCTTAGTTCGAAGTCCGCCACCTTAAGCAGACTATCTTAGTCCTTTTGAACAGGAAGCACTTCTACATGTGGTAAATTTGTCCATGGAAAAAGAATCATATAATATAATAAAATACTGTATCTTACTACTGTGAGGTTACGGTACCTTAGGCCTCGGGCACATAGGCCTGGTCAGCGGCTCCCCAGCAACCACAGGTTGCTAAGAAGAAACACGTATTCCCCAAAAAGTTTGCCGTCAGTAGGTAAAGCTGGTTGCTGAGTTTGCTAGCAGACTGCCTCGGTCACCCACTGATGTTGAGTTCCAGCTTTGATACAAACATTCACTAACTTCTTGGCAAGTTATAGGGAAACTGTAAAAAATGTGACAATATTCAGAGGTGGAGACGGCGTGCCTTCAAAGTAAGAGTATGAATCAAGCAGCTAACAAGTGTTCGCAGACAAGCCAGTGGCTTCTGTGCAAACTGTGCGTGATTGCTGCAATCCCCTTGGTATGTAGGCCTGTGTAAGTGTGGCCCAGACTGGCAGTTTTAAGATATTTTAGTACTATAAGCTCCTGCAATGGAACATAACTTTAACAGCTGATTTGAGGGTCTGCTGAACAGTTGGGGAATTGAAGACATTAAAGAATAAATTTGTGAGATCGAGGGCACTTCTAGAGGTAAGTTGAGTCAGCGGTGTTCACATCTGACTGTTCTACATCTACACATGGAGGGGGGGAGCACTTCAGGTGATAATTGCCCTTCCTTCCTCAACGTATAAATGAACTCTTCACTCCTTCTGCATTTTCTTTCCCACCAATTAGAGATGTCTGTGGTGGCAGAGCACCACATTGCACTCTTGGACCTTCGTCAACAGGGGGATGAGGCGATTCTGTGCTCGTGTGAAACGGTGCTGGCAGTATCTGCTGCTCGCATTCATTCCCATATAAACTCTTCTTCTTTTTTTTTTTTTTGCGGTTTCCTCCCCCAGCGATGCAGACAGCACAATGGTCTCACTGAGCGGTGACGATTAACACATAAAAGCGACACGGGGAATCTCGCTGCTAGATACTAGCGCACATGAGAGGGCAAAGCATTCATAGCATGCCAAGAAGTTCAGTGGGAGCCCCTTCTATCTGATTGGTGATCTTTTGTTTTGGCGTTGCCCTCGATTCGGGGGAACGTGCCCAATCAGATTATGGAGAGGGAGGCAGAGCGAGACGACAATCGCCGTTTTCTATTTACTCTGTCTATCTCCAAACGGCTTCACTTAAGGCGGCCGCAGATAAGTCAAAGCGTCTCCATCCTGGTGCTTCAACGACCTCCTCCCCTACTTCCCTCAGACACTGAGGCTGGATTAAACTCAAACTTGAGCACAAGCAGACGATCATGTTTTAACCCCAAACTCCTTCAAGCTGACAGGTAATCACAGGAAGCTGCTTAGTAAAGAACAAAAAATGAAGGCTCAGTGATTGAATCAACAAAATAAGAGCACATTTTGCGGGGGCTGGGATTGTGCACAAGCTGCTGCTTTTATTTTGGAGGAAGCTCACTCATATAAATGCGTCTTTCAGTTCGTATTTGCTACTTTAGCACTTAAAAAATGTGTGATTTTAGATAAAAACAGCCCTACGGAGGCAATTTAGCAGGTAACATGCCGGAGATTAAGTCTGTGAAGTCGCCAGGGTGAAAGAAAGTCGAATTAATGTGAGTTATGAACGGAAAATTCAACAAAAGAGAGATTTCTGCAAAACTTTACTTCAATAAAATTCACTTTGCATCCTTTTTTATTCCTTGTTAAATGTTGAAAAGAACAAACTCTTGGATGTGGGGGCATGATCTTCTTTCTTGAGAATTTATAACACACTGATTCAATCTTGTTTGTTTGTTTTTTTACTCAAACTAAATACAACCAGAGTCTACAGGGACCAAAATAATAAATTTAAACCACAAACCATCCTAAGACTGGTACTGAATCCTGGTGTAAGATGAAGTCAGAGATCTGTAAAACTGAGCTAACCCTCAGTAATTTATTTGACCTCGGGGGCAGCATGCAAAAAACCATCTACACTGGTTATAATGCAACTATAATGTCATGATTAGAGGTAAATATTAAAGCTTTATTTTCCCTTTAAAACTAGATTTTTCCTTGATTTTACACGACTGAACTCCTAAACACAATCTGCTGCTAATTGGTGAATTCTTGAAATGTATGTTATTTAATTTGTTTTTCACATACAATTGATTTCTAATTATGTGCTCGACCTAAACCCAGCAGCAAAACATCAATAAACGCTGTTTTCTCTGTTTTCTGGAATTTTCCGTATCAACAGCAGTCGTGGTAACCTCCCCGTCCTGACCCCATCTCCCGTCAACGTTTCAATCCGAGTCTCAGCCCTGGCGTAAGCCCGACATCAGGTAGGTAGGCTAGTTTTTAAAAAAAAAAATAAACCGGGGAGAGCAAACACGCTGCAATCTCGTGTGTAAAAAAAAAACATAAATGACTTTGCATAAACACAGGCAGACATATGAGTGCATACTCTACATATGTATGTTAATGGTGATATAATGTGTGCGTATTATGCATGCAGATGACTCATAATCCGATATTTTAATAAATTTGTGTCACTGATTTGAATATTAAATTATGTTTTTAAATATATATGTGCAATTAGATGTAGCTTTTATGGATTATGTGCTTATAGTTTTGAATACGATGCGTTTTTGTACCTAAAAGTACATTTAAAAAATAATAACAAACACAATGCTTAATTTAAAAAATTAAGCATTGCGTTTGATGTGTGAACTCAAAGCTTATAAAGTGTTAATCGTTTATTTCTGATTAAAGACGACAGCAGTGGTTTTTCCTTGCTTTACATGGAGTTGTGCTTGTTTTGCTTTGTTTGACAGGTGGGTGTATAGTCCAAAGGTCTGAATGTGTATTTCCTGCATGTTTCCAGTGATGTTTTAGTCATTTTAGGTCATTGATTAGGTGTTTAAAGCCTCTGCTGATGAGTTAATGCACAATTAAGTTAAAGAGTGACAAAAACGGGCTAAAAGGTTCAAATCTGAGAAGACAATCCAGGTGGAAATACTCAGCACTTCCTTCAAAATATTTTAAGGTTGTATAAAGTGAAATATAATCTGTGTAGAAGCACTGATTATCCCTGCGCCACTGAACAGGCAAAACTGACACAAAGTACCTGCTTTAATCTGACATTTTACAAAACTTTTGATGCTTTTTATTACTTTATTACTTTTTATTTTTATTACTACTAAGGTCACAGCGCCCCTTCAAAAATAAATAAAAGCTCAAATATTCACTACTGAAGGGTTTTGTGGTAATTAAAGCTGCTTCCTCTCCTGCACTGCTTTGTATTTTGATGGTCTAACTGTACAATTAAGGTTTTTTGGTGGAAATTCAGCTCAGAGCAGACTTGGCTGTCAGGAAGAGTCTGTGTGTGTGTGTGTGTGTGTGTGTGTGTGTGTGTGTGTGTGTATGTGTGTGTGTGGAGGGGGCAGCTACCTCAAGTGGGATTTATGAGGCAAAGCCCCCTGGTTGACGCTGCCACTGCTGGGAGGAGATCCAGACCGTACAGACTGACCGGCACGAGTGCAAAGAGGCAGCGTTTGGGTTTATCACACCTGACACGTCAGAAGCGAGTCCCTTTGTTTCCCCAGAGGCAGCATTCATGCATCATATAACCCCAAATTGCACTCGTATGCACCTCTAATGAGTGCGCATAAAAGAAAATACGAGAAAAAATAACAATTAGTAGTTGTTTTATGGCTGCTTTTATTGTGCAGTTCCCCTGTAAAGCATCATTTATCACAATATTATATAACCCAAAGCTAAAGTTGGTATTCCTCACTTTAAAAATTGTTGTATTTATTGATAACTGCACCTCAGAAGTGGTGTATACTTTCCATGAAAATCAGCGTAGAGCCACGTGCCTCTATTGTATGGGACGACAAACTTTTAGATAAAATAATATACATGTCTCTGAGAAGGAAACACGTTCTATATTAAACTCTATTACTGTAAATATCCTTATGTACACTTATGAATATGGAAACGTGTTTGCAAGGCTGTGGATTTTCACTCAGATGGTGATGAGAGTGAAATTTTGCGAGTCTGTGCTGGTGCATAATCGCTCTACCTCCTCCAACCAGTTCACGAGGCAGCAGCGAGGCTTCTTACTGGTTTTCAGCAGACGGCTTCGCATCACTACCACAATCCTCCTGGCTTCTCTCCATTGGCTCCCTGTATTGATTTGAACATTTCACTGATCACTTTTAAAGCATGTCCAGGTTTGGCTCCAAGCTACAGAGCAGCAATATTGACCCCAAGTGAACCAACTTGCAGCTTTAAAGCCTCAGGTGTGGCCCCAGGGGGCTTAAATCAGAAGGTGATCTCACCGAGGATGACCTCAACCTCCTTAAAATACATTTTTATAAGCTTCCGATGTTGTCTTTTAGCAGGTTTTACCTTTTATTTATGTTTATATGTCTTGTTTATCTTTTGTTTTATTACCACTATTGCTTTTATTCTTCCTTGTTGTTGCTTTAACAAAATCTTACCTTTTTGCCAATTTTAACAAATTCTTATAGACTTGGGTTTAGGTTATAAGTCTTATGTTAGCAGCTTTTTCCCCTCAAATGTCATTTTACTTTTTACTGTTCTGTTGTTTCGCTTCTTTGAATGCTGCTATTACTTTTATTTATTTATTGTTGTTTCTTTAAAAAAAATAGCTTTTTGTCTTTATTCATCTTTTTTTTAGCTTTGTTTTTAATTTGCAAGTCTTTTTTTTTTTTTCCTTTAACTGTTTTTCTTGTTTTTTATTTGTACTTGTGCTGCATACTTTTACCCTCAGCCATCATAAAACAAATTTAGACATGTTTTGTCTGATGTTGTGTTTTAGGATCGAGTTTTTATAGTTTGTGTTTTTTTAAAGGTCTCTGACTGTTACTGTGACTTGTGTTGACATTTTCTTTTACACTGATGTTATTGTCTTCTTGGCATTGCTTTAACTTAATCTTACCTCTTGCCTTCGTTAAAAATATTTTTTTAACATGTTTTTATCTTTTAACATCTTCTTACTGTTTTTTTCTTTCTCAGTTGTCTTGTTTATTCTTTACTGTCACTATCATTTTGATTTTTTTTAATCAATATTGATATTTATTTCATGTTTTCCCTCAACTTAATCTTCTCTTTTGCCATCTTTAAAGATATTTTTCAACAACACCCTGGTTCTGTACTACAATGAAAGCTCGATGTGCCAGCGGTCACTGAAGAACTCTGGAGGGTTGATGTCGTTTCATTGCTACTGTAAAATGTGCAAAACAACAAAATCCACTCCACTGAGTGTGTCCAAACGTCTGACTGGCACTGTGTTGTTGTTGTTGTTTTTAAAATTTTGACTGTTTTATTGCTTCTGTTATTTTATTGGTATTTAATGAACACATTGAGATTTTTTTTTCTGGATGTTTTAATTTAATTTGCCATCTCAAAACTTTTGCAGACTTTCTGTGTGTCACTTTTCAATGCTTGTTATTTCTATTGTATTGGTATTTTTATTGACAGTTGTTTACATTTCATCTAGTTTGTATTGATGACCTTCTTCTGCTTGTCTCTCAAAGCACCTTAAAAATTATTTCTAAGGTGCTCAACAGCATTAATAAAGTCATTATCATAGTATTTAGTTATTATTTAAAAATAAAAAAAGATAATCCTTATAATGATAGGTCTTAATGGTGATAAAACACATCTTTTGAGGTTGGTGTTAGTTCATTTTTAGCTCACATATTATGAGCTCTGTTAAATTTCATCAAAATATTCCAAGTATTCACTGTTTAGCCCAGTTTTTCTTCCTCATCAAGACAGAAAAAGCTTTGATATTTAATTTATACCATCGTCGGACACTAAAAATCCTCCACGGGTGAAATTATTTAAGAGTTGGAAGGACTGTAAAGCTACAGAATAACAGTGACGCTGTGTATTCAGTCATATCCGTGTTTAAAATCGAATCAAAAATCCCGGTTTCTTATGTTTTTATCCCGCTGTGGTGCTCGAGGAGGCGCCTTTATGTGTGATTTTTTTTTTTATTATAGGGAGTCAACATGTGTCAGTTTAATCTTAAACAGCAGAGAGTGCGAGCAGCGTTTGGAGGCTGAGCAGCCACGGTGAGAGACGTTTTTTAAACTGTAGGGTGCAGCAGTCGTCTTTCAAACAGGACGAGCCAGAGCTGAGGAGAGAGCTGGAGGTTGGAGGAGGCAGAGCAGACCGAGGAGGCCCGAACACAAGATCCACAAACGCTCCGGAGTGAAGAAGAGGAGGAGGAGAGAAAGAAGGAGGGTCGGGGGGGGGGGGGGTGATGTGTAATTACAGACTACATACCAACACCCCGCTGTAATTTACATTACTTGATGTCATGGAAAAATATTAGATGAAGATTGTTTTTATCCACAGTCAGTAACAGGATGAAGGGAATTCTCACACACACACACAGAAACATACACATACATATCTCACAAGCCACTTGACCGCTTAAGTTGCAATGATTATGCCATTAACTGACATGAACCTTCAGCCAATTCTCAGCGTCACGCACAGGCAGCCAATCACGAGCGGGGAGACGGACAATTCTGAATGAAACCGGGACAAGAAATCCTGTTTTAATTTACCCATATCTGCAGTCAGCATCCATGTGGAGACTTTCAGCCAGTCCTCGTGGTCTTATTACCATAAAATAAGCAAAAATAGGTGTTGGGATGTATGTAACCGCTTCATATGGCTTCAATTTTGCTCGTGTGCTCAGTAATTCCCCAGATCTGTCATTACATGAGGGTGGGGAAAGCGCTAAGGTTTGACCACACTATCGCTGCGAATTCCTCAGAGCAGATTATTGAAATACTTCAGGGTTAAAGGTAGTGCAGCAGGAACTTTACTAGCACCGGTTTGCTTCACTGTTTAATTTATTAAATATCTAAAAATAAAAAAAATGCAAAAAAAGGTGTAAAGTGATTTGTTTAAAATGCATGTTTCATAAAATTTGCACTTCATAGTGCAAAAAAACAAAATTATTCCTAAATAATCAACTAAAATAACCCAGAATCATTACATTTCTCATCTTTCTGTAAGTTAATTAAATCACTTAATCAATTAATCATTTCAGCACCAGTTAGATGCTATACAAAGAGTTCTCTTTCCTTTTGTCTTCAGTTTTTTCATATTCAAATTGATCTGAAGACTCTACATCAAGCATATTTTTTGGGGTTACTGTGAATTAATCAAACTTGCATTTCTAACCGATTGTTTTTCTAAACGAAAACTGTATGAAAGTAATCGCATTCCACGGCTCTGTCACTATTTCAGAGGATTACATGCCTGCTTACAATTACATGCAGGTAGTCGCTAATCTGTGCAGATTTGTTCAGAAAGAGGCGCACTCACGCAGCCAGGCAAGGCTCGCGAGGTGGAGAAGGTACAGGAGTCAGCCTTTCCAGTGAGGTAAACAATTGGTTCAAATTAGCAAAGGTGCAAAGTTTAAGTGGGCTCGAGGGAAAGTCTGTGTCAAATATTGGAGCTGAAGCTGTTCGAGCATCTGCTGCCGCACAGAGGTGAAGCGTCCAGATTGTTAAAGCTGAAAGCATGCAGGCGGAAATCTGCAACGCACAGACCATCCTCAGTGTTGTTGAAATGCAAAGTCACACTGACACTGATTCACACAGTTACCCCTGGCATGCTTCAGCCCATAAAACAACTCCTTTTTTGCTACCACTGACAGCTGTGTACGGAAGTCCAAAAGTGACTGATTTATAAAGAAAAAGCAACAACAACATTAAAGGCTTCCTTTTTTAGCTTTTCACACAAGGTTTATTTGGGGTTTTAAATTCCCCAAAAAGAGGTTTAATTTGCATTTGATTAGTAGGAATCAAATGCAAATCAGTGAGTGAGCAATTTAACACTGAATGCTGGGTTATTTGACTCTATTGTTACATTTGGACTTTTTAAAAAATATAATTAAATACACTTTTTTCTCTTTAAAAGATGCTATTGAAAATAGCGGTGTGCAATACTGCAAATTTTGGTATTGTACTGATACCTACACCGATACTTTTAACCTATAAAAGTCGCTTATGTAGGGGAGAGCAGTGTGTCGTGATTTATGAGATGAGTCATCATCAATTTTCTAATTCTGAACACATTTGAATGACCACTAAATCACTGTGATTTTTACTTTACACAATAATTAGTTAACACAACAAAAACACACCTTTCAGCTTTTCATGTATTTAGAAACTGAGTTTTTTGGGGAGCTGGAATGTAAATGTGTTTGTCTCTAAAACACTTTGAGTCAACTTCTGCTGCAAACGTGCTACAGGCTATAAACAAAATAGACCTGACAGAAGAAATAAAATAAAATAATGTATTTAACACAACTCAGTGTGCTACATACTGAACTTAGAGGATAGAAACAAAGTATTGACCCTATTGTGCTAGTATTGATCCAAAGCCAATACTAGTGTTGGTATCGATACTATTGATATTTGGATCTGCCCACCTTAAATTTAAAATATAGTTCTCTGGATTGTGTTTCTTGTTGTTGCTGTTATTGATAGAGTGCGGTCCAAAAAAAGGAAGAAGTAGTCACCACAGTGGGTAGCTCTACATGTTTGATTTGGCAGAGTGTTTACAGCGGATGGCTTCAAATAAAAGGACGATAACATGCAGCAATGGTGCCTAAGGTGCCTTGCTATAGACTCCAAACTGAAAATGCTTAAAAAACTTAAGTTAACAGTTGATCATCAAGTGTCACAACACAAAGTTTGTGAAATTTTAACTGCTAAAAGTATAAAACTCACAGCCCATTCAGGTTGCACAGGAAGTCGAGCTCCTCCACCATGGGACATCCATCCAAGAAGGTTTGCTGTGTTTTCCAGCACAGTCACCAGAGCATGGAGGAGATACCAGGAGACCGGTATTTACTGTAGGAAACCTGGACAGGGCGGTAGAAGGACATCAACCAATAATCAGGACCAGTATCTGCTCCTTTGTGCAAGGAGGAATAGGATGAGGACTGCCAGAGCTACAAAACAACCTGGTGTGAATGTCCCTGACCAAACAGACTTTGTGAAGGTGGCCTGCGGCCCTACGTCCTCTAGTGGACCCCGTGCTCACTGCCCAGCACTGGGGAGCTCATATATATGAAGCCCATATATAGAAGTCCAGCAGTGACAAGAGAACAAATTATATTGAAACTGCTAACACAAGTTGAATTTGGTATGGTAAATTCCTAAAAGGTAATGACTTACATAAATGCAACAAGAAAACTTGTTTTGAATTAGCATTTGAATAGCTCAATTCAAATACATTTTGGCAGTTTGATGCAGAATTCTCTATTTATGGATTTTATTATTTATTATTATGTTTAAAAAAATGTGCATCTTGGGATTGTTTTTAGGTTTTATAGATGGCGGACGGTGGAACGATGGAGAAAAGACATCTGGAAATGTATCCATATTTTGTAAATGTCATGTTTCCTTTAAGAGCAAAACAAGCTCCACTTGCAACCAGCACAGCTCATTATACATGCTTCTAATAATAGAAATGCAAATTAAGCTACATAAATAAATACTGCTTAAACTACCTACAGTTTCTGGCCCAAATAATGTTTATTTACATCACATTTTTCACCTTTTATCTTTTTTACTGTATTTTTAAAACCGGCACCTTCAATTTTAAAAAGCAGCAAAAAGATATACATTAAAGGAATAATGTCTACTTGCCATATATCACACATGCACATACGGGAAATGAAATTTCTATTTGATTGAACACTTTCAATTTAAAGCCACCCCTGACTTCCGTAGCCAAAGGCCAGCGCTGCATATGAGAGCATCCCAGTCGGCACTCACCTTTTCATCTCCTCCCTGCTGAGACAGCACCTGAGGGAGACAAAAGGTAGTCTCTTTAAGCACATAAGCGCTAAATGATGCCGACACAGCGGCTGTCACATGAAGAAGACACATTAGTAAATAACAGCGGGTTGATAACGGTGAAAATGCACCATCAAATGTACTTCATAATGCTTTACAGCTGCCATTCGCTGACATTTATATATCACTTTTTAGTGGTGGTCCAATGAAACGGCGGCTTTGAAATAAAGTCAGCCATGATTCATGTCTCTGCTGTGTCAGTCTTACATTAATATTATGACCATATCCATCATGTCGGCCATCTATAATGAACAGATGCTGTAAAACACAATTTGGCACGACAAGAGGGAGAGGTGGAGGAAGAGTGTTTCACTCATGGCAGCGTGCTGCCTTTCAGACGGGCAGTGGAGCTCCGAGCGGCACAGATCTACAGCGAGGAGTCACTTTTTCCTCTTTTATGTGTCCAAAGCTGACTGCAAGGTGAGTTACAGAGGAGGTGAAGACGTAGGACAGGACAAGAGCATCAGTCCTACGTCTCAGTGTGCTACGCGTTGAGGCTTTGATGGCTTGTAGGTCAAATCACATCCAAGGAAAACTAGCTCAACTTGGCTGAACATCAGCGGGAACGTAATCAGGTGGTTGCCAAACTTTGTGCGCTGCACCTCACCACAGGTTGTAGCTGTGAGCTGTTTTGTGCTGTTTTCATTTGAGGCTGGAAAGGTGGAAAATATTCAAAGAGAAATGCTCGGAGAAGGAAAAAGACAAATGAAGAAAATTAGCAGAAGAATGCACTGTTTGCTTGTGAGTCACGTCAAAATCATCAGTTTCAAAAGCAGCTGAATGACTTTATTTCCTGATGAAACAAGTCCTACCTACTCCACGTGTTTAATCAGGCTCGGTTTTGATCTGCAAATAACCAAAACCACACTTTCTTTGAAGACAATGCATCCTGCATTCCTGTCTTTGGGTTTTTCTCCGTTTGCAAGATGCAGATATGAGGGAAAATAATCTCTTAGCTAAACAACCCGTAGCACCCCAGATGAATCCCAATCTAATGCTTGCAAGCACCTGGCGTAGGTTACATATAATTTATATAGAGTCAGAAAAAAAGGCGACTTAGGCATCTAAAAAAAAGTCCAGGTTTATTTCAATGTTACATTAAAACCATGCTTGTTGAAAGGGTGAGTTCAAATTTCAGTTCCTCAGAATTACCCTAAAAAAGCCTTGAGTAGGTACTGACCAAGGTACTGTGCTGCCTCCAAAAAGTGATGTTCAATGTCCAACTTTACAACAGAAGCCACTGCCAGACCCATGCCTCCTTAAATGGTTAGGGTTACGTCAAGAAGGGCATCTGGCATAAAATCTTTTGCCAAATCAAACATGCAGATCATCAAGAACAAGTCATGGACGAGGTGTGAGGTAGAAATGACTACTGGGCTCAAGATGATGGTGGGATTAGATCAGAGGTTGTCTCTGAGCCCCTTCTTGATTGTAATGGTGATGGATAGGCTAACAGATGAGGTCGGGCAGTAGTCAGGCAGTAGTCTCTGTAGATTAATTATGTTTGCAGATGACATGGTGATCTGTAGTGAGTGTAGGGAACAGGTGGGGGAGAGCCTGGAGAGGTGTAGGCTTGCCTTGAATAGAAGACAAATGGAAGTCAGTAGAGACAGAATAAATGTGAATGTGTGAATGACAAGGTGACAGGTGTAGGTAGACGAGTTTAAATATCCGGGTCAACTATTGAAAGCAATGGACAAAGCACAAGAGAGGTGAAGAAGAATGTATAGGCAGGGTGGAGCGGGTAAAGATAAACCAGGCTAGGGGGCAGAAGGAGGAGATGCTGGCTGTTAGTCAAACCCAACAGCGAAAGATAATTACTCATTTGGAACACTGTTAGTTACACGCCACATGACAGAAAGAGCAACCAGTGACATGATTAAATATTGTTTAGCAACTGATTCAAAAACTGCTGTTGCCAACGTGTGTCAATAGATTCACACCTCAAACTATGTAGTCCGTCATCAGTGACTTTCATTTTGTTTGCACTATGAAATGCTGCTGCTTGCAGACTGCATTTCCCGATAAAACGGTGCTCAGTAATATCATTATCCCCTTCAAATATCCCTATTTTACCATTTCCCATTATCCTTATGCAATTTTCTATTAGCAGACTGTTCATTATGTCTGCACTCTAGTTTTGGTTATCTGTTTATTTATACAAGAACTAGCACTCATTGGCACTGTAGCTGTGTCCAGATTCAGAGGCTGTATCCTCCTGAGGCCGCATTTGTAGGCCGATTACGTAACAGCGACGCGACGAAGGCTTTCCAAATTCGTAGACTCCTCCAAATGCGTCCTCCTTTTCCACAGATTTGAAGGATGGGTTAGGTGTATCCTTCGTGGCCCAACCTATCCCAAAATTCATTGCGCAGCCCAGCAAATTCCAGTTTCAAACAATTGTGGCAGCTACTTAGTTTTAATATTACTCATATTACTTTTTCTGGGTCACAAAATAAACTTTTAAGATATTTTCAGGCGGGAATGTAGCTGTTTAAAATTCAAATATCTGCTCGATTTATCAAGACATCACTTATTTCCAAACGTGCTCTGATGTTTTTGGAGACGTCTGACGTAGCTCACTAGTTAGCTTGCTAACTAAGCTAGCTAGCATTATCTGATAGCTTAGAACGCCAACATCTCATTCAAATATGAACACTTATGGCTCCAAAACAAGATGGTGCAGCCAAAATGTCCAATTTGAAACTGCAATTTGAAGAGTCCAAAGCCCAGCGGGTCGCTATGACCATCTTTTATATACAGTCTATGGTTCAGAAGTAAGACTGGAACAATTTGGTTACACGCAGCTTGACCACAGTGACTGTACCTCAGTGTAACATGAAACCACGCTACATATCTAAAAATGTTAATTTTATCTTGTATTTACAAGACCGATATGATTCACGCCACAACTGACACCAAAAACACTCCATATCCTGCACTATATTTGAGCAGCAGTGTGCGTTTCTGTGGCTGGACCACATACAATGGACGTAGGTGCCTGCTGTCATCTTACACTGCAGGCAGAGACAGAGAGAGATGCATTTTCATGTCTTCAACTGTGTGTAGTCAGTGCGGAAATATTTCTCTGTGCTGCTGCTCAAACAGATTCTTTTAGCATTTTGCCAGATTTCATGCCACGTCTCAGCTGTGATTTCTACACCAAGATCGTTCTCCTGCATCTGTTTGGTAGCCTTTGTAATAACGCAGGTGGTGGCAATCAGAGCAGAGTCCTAATATTTCAAAGAGACATGGCTGTTTGTGTACATTTGCGCTTCTGGGAATGGCCAATAAAGCTCAACTGGGCTTCTAAAAATGAAGTGTGAGTTAAAGCAGAGTCTGCTTCAGATGGATGAGGGATGATTGGATGAGCCATTTTATTCTGCTGTGGGAAACTGAATGGTACCGACTGATGTGTGCACTTCTGAATTAATTATGAGCAGGGGCGTCTCCAGATTCTCTAAAATCAGGTGGCATAAAGGGGGGGGGGGGGGGGGGTAAAACAAGGTGGGGGAATGAAAATTGCTCTGTATCGGTAACTGTTCTACAGTGGTGATGCAAGTATTTAGACTCTTTGCTAAAACAAAAGTCAGTCCTAATTCACTGAATTACAGTTGTAGCATTAGAAAATTAGTAGAAAAATCCCAATGTCTGGTCCAAATTCTCCCAAAAGTGTTAATGAGTTAATTAAATAAATTTAATAAAATTAATTAAATAAAATCAAGCACAAAAAATGGCTTTTAACTTGAAGTTATCGCGCCCAGAAAGGTTTCTCGTGTCTACTTTTAACCCGGAAAACTGTTAAAATTATTTCCTAAATGTTGTTTTCCCGGCTTTGTTCGCCGACGGTGAATATTTCTCCCCTCTTGCTCTTTTGCTTCCATTTCCCCCCGTTGAAAATTACACACAGCCTTGTTTGTATGCAAAGATACCCCCCCCACCTTTTCCTTTTCGCTTAGGGAAATTTTTATTTGTACACCATCTTTCCCGCTAATGCAACAAATGAGAAACGGCGATCCGGGCCTCAGGAAATGCTCGGGCCCAGCAACTGGCACTGTTGATGTTTGAGCATAAGCCTCTCCTTTAAAAAAGCGTGTTGATTCTCCATACCCCAATATTGACCAACCGTCTCTGTTTGATGTATGCATGCGCCCCCCCCCCAACCCTCCTGCCACAAATACACAGACATTCATTAACACCCCCCCCCCCCAACTCCGCTTCCATGCAAACCCAATGTTTGGGCTTAACTTGTTAGTTATGCTTCTGGAATAGCTGTCGATGCCCCGAGATATTAGTGCACAATATTCTGTTGTGATGGACCTGACTGACTGACTGACTGACTGTCTGCCTGTCTGTATGTCTGTATGTCTGAGGGTGATGGGTGCAATGCAGCATCTCGCAGCACAGACTCTGTCATGTTCACGTGTGTTTGCACAGGAAAGAATGAGGTGAAAGCATGTCTGCAAAAAACCCAGACATTTTTCTCATGAAAAAGACAGATTGGATTTGTCGTTCATCAAGTGCAAGACTTTAAATTAGAGCACACACACTCTGCTGAGCTTGGTTAATTTCACATTTGGATATGAATACTAAATCTCTGTTTGCCGTCCCTGAACTTTTTTTTTGGACACACACACACACACACACACACACACACACACACACACACACACACACACACACACACACACACACATTGGGTTATGCAGTCAATCAGATTTCCTTAATTGGCTTTGATTTGACTGGCGAAAAGGTTGTTTCACCTAAATTAAATCAAAAAAGACCTCAATTTCCTGTAATATAATATAAAACTGCTGTTAGCAATGGAAATAATGCTTTAAAAATCCAACCACATGCTCTTGTTTCTAAGAATAACCCGCGCTTTTTTCCCTCAGATGTAACTCATGCACGGTTAGATATCACTACAGGCAACTACCAAATCAGATCGCAAGTTATCAGCCCACTGAATGACTGTTATCAAATCCACATTTAGAGGTTTGAATTGTGAATTAATCCTTTCAGTTCTCGACTGTGTACACAAAGAGTTTGAGACAAATTTGTTATGTCTACTTTACTCTCATTTTCGCAAGATGTTTGGTTTGATCTAAGCACCAAAAACACTTACTGTAGGTCACAGGTTGGATGAAAATACACACTTTGACAACATGAGGCACATCTGGCTTACAACAACAATAACCCTCTGAGATTACATTGTGACACAGCTACATAATCGCTCTGTTTTTTGTTTTTTTGGTGGTCATTTTCATACCTTTTTCAGACATGTGAGACCTGAAATCATTCTGATTGCCGTTAACCTACCGGTTCCTTGAGATGGTTGCTTTGAAGATGGGGACCGGGTCTGCAACCACTCGGTCAGCTGCAATCTTCAAAGGAACTTTTGGGCTAAGAGAGCAATAAGATGGAGTCTGTCTGCTGAATGTGGTCAAGTTGACAGTTTCATGCAATTGCAAAATAAAAGAAAATCGAAACCTTCCCCTATCAGAACTGAAGCACAAACTTCTTAAATGGGCTGTACCACATAGTAGGCTCATAATATATAAAAATTAAAAATTTCAGTAATAACCAGTGTAGGGACTAACGCGTTATTAAGTAACGCGTTACAGTAACTATGTTATTATTGTGGTAACGAGCACGGTAACTAGTTATTATGCCAAAATCAGGAACGCGTTAATCGTTACTGGGATTTAGATAGAATCGTTATTTGTTACTTCGTGTGGTGGCTATCGCGGCGCTTCCACAGATTCAGTAACATTAGCAAGTGGTGGAGGGCAGCAGGTGGATGAAGGAAAGGGGAGGCAGGAGGAGGAGAGACCCGAGGCGGCCGCCAGTCCGAGTGTCAGGTGAACTGAACTTCAGGTAAGAAGTTAGGACCTGCAGTCCATCTGGGTCAGATATAAACCAAGTTTAGGTGGAGTTTATTTTCGTTATGCTGACTTTTTCATACTGGGTACTAGCATGACGGAGTTTCTATACAGCTGGGTGGGTGCTATGATGTTACTGATGTTGAACTTTATTTTGTTCATAAGGTTAGTTAGTAGAGTTGCCAACCATCCCCTAAAAAACGGAATCGTCTGTATTCAGAGAAAATATTACGCGTTTCGTATTGAGGTGAAAAGAAACGCAGTTTGTCCCGTACTTCAGCTACAATGAAAAAGACACAAAGCTGGAGTTATTCTGTGTCTTTATGCTGCACAGCTGCCTCTTCTTCTCTCATTCTCTCCCCCTCCCTCTCCTGTTTCTACTTCATTCATGAAACTGATCAATGATCAGCTGATCGGCTTTTCTCTCTTGTTTGTTTATCGCCCACTTTGCGCCAGAAAGAAGAAACCAGCGGATGTCGCGTTAAACAACAGCAGCACGTTTAAGCTTGATCAGCTGTTGTTAGAGTTTATTTAATATTAATTTCTAGTATCAGCTGATGTTTGCTGGAGCCGTAAAAGCTGCTGGTCATGATGTCGGTTTGGATATGTGGTGAGAGGGAAACATGAAGATGAAACCAGGAGATGTCCTTACTGAATCATCAGAGCTGAACAGGTGATGGAGAAACAGGTTTACCTTTTAGGTGACATGAATGAGTTGAAGGGAAGTTATGAACTGTTTCTGAGAGACAAATAACACCAGGATCCTTGTGACAGCTGGTAACTGTGCAGGGGCGGATCTAGCAAAGTTTTGCCAGGGGGGCCCGGTAGGGCATTAACAGGGAGAGGGGAGCACAAAGAAATACCTTTCTTTCTTATTCTCAATTAAAATATCTAGCTTTTAAAAAATAATTATCTGAATCTTACAACAAACGATTGATACATTGATACATATATACCATCAAAACAGTGTACATCACTGTTACAACAGCGTTTGTTTTCATTCAAAGGCTTCATGATTATTCCTATAATGGTGGGCCGGTCTCTAGTTAAAATGCCCGGGCCCAGTCCAGCCCAGTGTGCAGCTCATCGGCAGTCTGGTGTTACCTACATCTTCCTACTCAGAAGGCAGAATCTTCGAGTTCTGAATACAATCATAGCACCACGACTGCAGTTTTTGTGTTGGATGTAAAAAGCGCACATGACGCTGTGACGTAGGCTAGAATCATGGCGGCGGTCAACGACGGTCCAGGCGTGGGATTTCTCTCGTGGAAATATGCACATTATATTTTCCTTTCTATTGGTAGGTGGCACAGTGCACTTGTGGCAAGTAAGCAAGCTAGAAGACTGGCAATCTTGCTGGGTATCCAGTTACGGAAGCAACACATTAACAAGAGAATTCTGAGTAAAACCAAAGTTACTTTCCCTAGTAACTAGCTTTAACATGAAAGTATGGAGATTGACTCCCCTTTGAAGCATGCCTCAAGTGGCCACTAGAGGAACTGCAGTTTTTGGTACTTCTTAATTTTCCTTTGTAAGACGTTTCCGCTTGAACCCAGACTGATTCTCCCATTATTGTCCAGAACTGATGTGCAAAAACCTGCAGTAAGTATAATGGATGATAACAGCCTACCGGGCCTGCCAGAAAATAGAGGAGGGCGTCCCAAACCAACCAATAACTGCCATTCAATGGGCTAACAAACCCTGAAACCAGCCAAAAGACACATAATGCACAAGGGAACATAATAAAGTGCTTAAGTAATGCTTGACATTTAGGTTTTTGTGATGGTATAACTGAGTCAAAGAGGTGAAATTAGCACCTGCTCCACCACATAAAGTTTATGCAGAGTGAAAACGGTGCAAAATCTCACTCAAGCGAGCGTGCTCTGTGCTCCTCTGGTGGGACAGACTGCTCATATTAAGACTGGAATATCAACACAGCAGATAGGTATCTCCTTCAGATCGAAGATAATCCCTGCTGGGACCGTGCACCACGATACAGAGAGCTGCTGTGAAGTTATCTCACCAGGAAAATATCCCTGTTTACCAAAGTGGCTGAACAGTGTAAACCTAATTACTCTGAACTAGGTCAGAAATGTGCTACTGAGTAAAGAGTAATCAAACTGAATATTTAATGGTGTATACTTCCACAAAATCCCCCACCTCCCCCCCAAAAACCACACTGATTGTACCCTGTCTGTTTTTTACCTTTGCCCAAACCCTCAGACTTCCTGTCTGTCTGTAATTTGTTAATCAAATCACCTGATGAGACTTCTGCAGTCTGGTTGTGATAAAGAAGGGAAGAAGAAGAGGCGGGGGGTGGGGGTGTTCTAATAATAGATCACTAGACTTGTGGCCGGCAGATGACAGGAAGAGAGGCCTGTCATGAGGAATGCCTTTGTTATTTTCCATCCAGGGAGGAAATGAATTTCTTGTGATTCTTCAGAAACGCTGCCCGCGGGTGCAGGCATCGCCGCTTCGATGCTCTGGGAAAGAGAGAGAGCAGGAGAGTCCGTGATGATGTGATGATGAGATGATGAGTGCTTTTCTTTAAAAAGAGGGTTGGATGAGGACGGGCTCACTTTTAAAGGGTTCTGGAGATGGAGGGTGGCCCGTCCCTGTCTGTTCGTGAAGTCCAAGAACGTATTGTGTCGTCATTTGATGTTCCCCCATTGGAGAGCGATAAAGATCTCCCATCGGCTTGCTTTGAATGCATCCCTCGATGCAACAACTTCCACTGTGGAATCGGTCTCTGATGCGCACAGCCAAAGCTAGAGGGATTTTCAGTGTAGTTTAAAGGTTTACTCGAGCTCAAATGCACCGAACTGACCCTTTAAATCTCCGCGATGTGAAGTTTTTGATGAACTCGCAGCCTTTAAAAACAATCACTCCACTCCATTTGTCCTTTCTAGTAAACCATTGTTGCTTGATGCACTCCGCTTTCATCGGTGTTGAGATCTCTCAGTTGTAAATGCAGCAGGGTGGGGCTGCTCACACCGGAATTACAAAGTCGATTACCATGATAATAAAATGTGTCCACTCGGTAAAGAGACCATGTGGTCTATGAAAGGACGGCCAGTTCCGCCAGCTCTTATTGGTGTAGTCTGGTTTGGCTGCAGTTCCCCTTGTTCTTGGAACCAGTATCAAATGGCACATGAACACTATAATCGGAGCAATTTTCCAAACATCTTCAACTTCCACCGCACAGAAACGGATCCAGGAGTGCGGCAACAAAACCGGGCCTTATGTCAACTTCTGATTCCAAAACGTTAATGATCTAGATCAAAAGGAGCTTCAGAGACGAGTCGCTTTTGTGTTTCCCGAGTCCTTTTCAAACGTTGCCTTTGAAGGTTGAATACATGCCCAGAAAATGGTTTGATTAAACAGGTATGTGGGATGGTTAAACATATTGAAGACACTAATTACTACTGAACGCTCTGTGGTGTGGGGCGCTGGATGAGGATGTGGAGGAAAGGCCGCTGGGCTCAGGCAGAAAGTGTTTTCTTTTTGTGGTTTTTAAAAATCTGAGCAGATCCAACAAACACAATCTAGATTATTTCATAAGAAATTAATGTCATCTGTCTTATTTTCATCAAGGATGGGGAGTCTTTTCTCCCCTGCAGCCACTGTCAGGGAGAACCACATCCAGTTTAAAGCTTATTTTACTTTGAATAAATGCATTTTTATGGCTTTCAGCATTTAAAATATGAAGCAGATTTAATCTGATGTCATGTTTTAGATGAGTCCAAGTGATAAAAATGCTTCAAGCTATTACAATAGGCTGAATTCATGTGGAATCGTCTGTGCTTGTAAACCTGCATTCTTTTTACTGGCCAACGAGGTGGGGGGGGGGAATCTTTGGATGTACATAGAAGTCCAGTTATATAGTGGTCTAAGGGAAAAAAAGACCCTGAGACTTCCTTGCCCTGTCATCTCAGTCATCCCCTTTTAAATTAATTTATGGTCTCAATAACTAATTTTAAATCTTTGGCCTCAGTCATACAGGCATAGAGATTGGTCTCAAGTTGCTAGGGACAAATGTGGCTCCTGGAGGTTCACAGGTGAACAAAGGTTGCAAAGAGGGTGCTGCACCAACAGCCTCCTTGTGATTTCTTTGGTCTCTAGCAGATGGTCATGGTTGCCCATAGTTTACATGGATCTGTCTGCAAAAACTTGCTAGCTAATAACCAAGTTGTTTTATATCGCTGATCGAGTCGTTTACGATTGTTTGTGCGTCACGTTATTTCTCTGTCTCCTCAGATGTGGTCCCAACTCTGCTAACAACAGCCAAAATTTCTACACTGACATTCTGAGAATTGTGATACAGCTTCAGCTCCTGGATCAAACTATGAAATTCTCCCTGCTGCTGCCTTCTCGCGAGAACTGGATAAACTCAAAATCTTAATTTCTTCCTTTTCTTGCTTAGAAACATCAGGACCAGCTCATCATTGCTTGATGTCGACTCCATTTTCTTCATGGTGCATTTTTTAACGACAAATTCCACAAAAACACAACGTGTTTGTTGTGTGTATACGTTACACCCCAAGTTTGCGTCGAAAATTTTGGAATTTTGTGTTATGTTTTGCAAGGCCTTAATAGTTACAAAAGTCATCTGTTGCTGTGAGTACATACATGTACATTTATAGTTCACTTATAGTTAGGGCAGGATCAGGTGACTCCTCCTGCAATAGGTCAACACTCAGTGCATCATGGCTGCTTACCACATGCACTGAGTGTTGCTTCTTTAATCACCTTCTTCACCCTCTGTGTGTTTATACACCTCTCTGCATTTAATCTTTACCTATTATTAATCTCTGGCACTTTTCCACAGCCTGTCTTTGTCCCCTCACCCCAACCTGTCACAGCAGATGGCCGCCCCTCCCTGAGCCTGGTTCTGCTGTAGGAGGTTTCTTCCTATTAAAAGGGTTTTTTTTCCTTCCCACTGTCGCCAAGTGCTTGCTCAAAGGAGGTCATTTGATTTTTGGGGTTTTCTCTGTATTATTATAGGGTCTTTACCTTAAAATATAAAGCACCTTAAGACAACTGTTGTTGTGATTTGGTGCTATATAAATAAAATTGAATTGAAAGGTAAAAGTGAAGGTCAGGCAGGTGTACAACAGTTATTTTGTTAGACATGGCCACAATCATATGGAAACACATGTGAATGTGCAGAAAATTGCTTGAAAATAGTTGAGTTTGACTTAAAATACCGCATTAAACCTTTGACCTTTCTTGCCCTGCTTGTGCACTAACAGTGATTAGTGCTCTTCCATGAGGTGCTTACAGTCTGTCTTGACCTGCCAGCAGAGCTCTTCATGAATAATTGCATTAAGAGACTGCACATGAATCCACCGATGTGTAATTATTCATAGTTTGGAGCCATTTTGATTTAAATAAATCATAGGTGAGTCCCTCCTCTGACTCCCTTTGGCGTTTGACTTTGGTTTAGGTCCCTCTTCGCACGATTCCTCTGCTGTGATGTGGACCGAGAACACTTTTGACACATTTCTCGAAACACACTTCTAATTTGTCCCCCAGGCGCTGGTTATGACGTGAGCTGACACTGAGGTCTGACAACATGACTTCTTTCCTCCTCTGGCCAAAGCTGCCGCAAAGCTGCAGCCTCGCCCGCCTCCAGACCAGAGAATCGGGGTGTCTTACGATTGAGTTGTTCCCCTCCCTCCCCTTTTGGGACATCGGTTCAAATTAACGCCAGCGCCATCTGACTCTCAAGGCATCGCCGCTGACAGCTGGAGCGCTCACACACACCAGGTGCTTCTGTCTGCGCCGAGGTGCCTATGACACCTACCTGTTTTTTAGCCCTCGACCTGTCAAGGGAGCCAGATTTAATTAACGTAATGATCAAAGCAGGAAAAGCAAGTTTAGCCCTGAGGTAGCAATCCCAGTGAGCCACGCGCTCGTTTGCTAATTATTTAGCATTAAGGTAGACGGCACTTATGCATACATGACTACTTCAAAGATTTGATTGGGTTTGGTTCGTTGCAACAGCAAAGCGCCTGGAGCGGCCAGTGGTGACATCAAAACATCAGTGTGGATAAATCTGCTGGTGTAAAGCATCCCAGCCACCAGGTAACCTTTCTTTATCCTCTCTGACAGCGCCTGTTCACAACAAACATCAGCTGTGTGAATGTAAATGAAGGGACGCGGGGGCAAGTTCAGGATGCAATGACGAGGGAGATGAAAGTTTTATTTTAGGGAGCCGAGAGCACAGGCGCCAATAAAAGTGCATTAAAACGAAATACATAAATTAAGAGTTTAAACCATGCGTTTTTAGGGAACATGCATAATCATAGATCTTTTACATTGAGGTCTGATGCTGATTGCTTTGAGATGTCTTGGTTATTCTCCAGCATGTAACACAAGTAATCCAAATAATGCAGATGAACAGTCATACACCCCTCCTCCTACGTTACAAACAGTCTCTGTGTTATCGACAAGCAAAAACACTTAATAAACAAAGTTTGTCTTATTAAAAAATCTCCATCCAGACTAACTTTTGTTCACTACCTCCAAAGATCATTACAGCCACATGTGAATGGACTTGACTAATTATACATAAAACGTTGAGGTCTTGTGGTCAAGCAAATGTGAATATTACCCAAGAAGCCTAAAGTTCTGAAGCAATAATATTTTAATGGCTCTACGACATCCACAGATAATGTTAAATTTTCCACAACTGGAGTAACTAATGACTACATTACCAGTAAGGACAAACTGGATTCTTTGGTGAAAAACCATCATTTTGATTACTTAAAAGGGTATTTAAGGTTTCTGCAGGTCCACTTAGGCACGAGTGATGCGAATTTAATCTGCGTAACCACATGGACTCGCCTGCAGAGACCTTATTACAATGCACCAACTATGCATGCACCCCAGTGCTGGACAAAGAAGTTTTCACTACTTGGTTGTGGTGCCTCCAGCTGTCCAAGTCCACGATAGAGTGTAATCTAGGCCTTAATATGTTGTTGTGGCAATGTGAAGTTTGGCAAAAAGCCTATCGGTCACATTAAACTACAACTGAAACTGCTCAGCTGTTCTGTTAGCTAATTCTACCCTTTAAAAGCCTTTTACAACAAAACATCTGAAATATTTAAAAAGCATTTATAAATCTTAATGTTACCTTTATGGGAAAAACAGAACTAACAGTTATTGTGGGACACCTTGACATTGGTGTCCCTATTGACTCTGTTGTATATTTAAAGTAGCTACTGGCCTCCGAACTGTTGTTGCTTCTTTGCTTTAAAACAAAACTGAGTTCTACTTTAAAGAAACATCGACTGAGTGGTTGTCACAATTTTACATCCAGTTTTCTTGGTTTCCCATCCAATTTAAAAAAAGATAAGATGGCTGGACCAAAATACTTAATTTGAAACTTCAAATCCTGTCGCTATATCTATCTTTTATAAAACCAAAGTTCAGATTTGGTGGAGAATGATGAAAGTGGTGGCAACAAAGGTCAAATCCTGGACTTTAAACCAAGACAATTGGGTTCCCATTCTATGTGGGATTAATATCTCCAGACCATGGCTGGTACTAGGCACCAAAACTCCTTGGTTAAGTTTAGGAAAATATTATGACACCTGTTCAAATGAGTTTGAAGCATCAAATTGGGACATCATGAACTGATTGGTGGCATCACAGAGACTATATCCATCTTTTCTACAACCAAAGTTCAGACTTGGTGGAGAATGGTGAAAATTGTGGCAAAAGTCAAATTCTGGACTTTTATACAAGAGAATGATGGTTTGAGTCCTATGTGCCATTGATATCTCTTGACTTTCTGTGGTACTGGGTGCCAGAACTGCTTGGTTAGGTTTAGGAAAATATAATGACACCCTTTCACATGTGAGACAGAGTAAGACAACTTGTGTGAATAAAATTCATTCAGCTTAAGGAATGCCATCTTTGGTTTCCCCTTTGTTTTCCTTCACTCTTTAAAGATGTGTGGTTTGATCAGACAGAAACTTTGCTCTAAATCAAGCAGAATGGGTATTAGAAGAGTCCCCCGAGTGCCAGCAACCACCGTTTTTGTTCCTGCCAGCAGAAACAGTTTCTTTCCAAGGCTGTTTCAATGACAAATTCAACAATTGTCCCTCTAATTTTGGACAATATCAGCTCAAATTTGCATATAACAAATTTTTGTCTGTTTCACTCAAGCGCCAGATATGTACTGGTTCTGCAATCCCAGAAGTTGCGAGTAGATTTAGTTTGGATGTGTTGTATTTAATGCTGTGAATTTAAAAATCAGCATCCTCAGAAGAAAAATCTCTTTGTATTTGTTTTTCTCCTTCCAGCATTTTCCCATTTTGTTAGTTGAAGTTGCACTCAAATTACAATTACTTATGTTAACTTGCTTCCTCTTATTTGGTGGTCAGGCTTCTGCTTCGTCTCAGGAGGATCTAATCAAAGATTATTGGGAAAAACCCCTTTCTGCCTGCAAGACATCCTCAGCCTACATTCATCTTTCATTTGTGAGGATTGGGGTTTCTAAATCTGACCATGTGCCTGCCTCTGAATCTTCATTTTAAGCCCACAGACAGAAGGCTTTTATTTTATCTGTTTTTGTGGACACTGGAGGTAATAAGAGCAATCTGCACGAAAGGATTTGGCCGCACATTAAGACATTTCAAGGATTCGTGCATGACCAATGTCCATTTCAGACATATCTGGCTGAACTGAAGGGCCGTTCTGTGTGAAGAGCCGTGTAATTATGAGTTAAATGAATTCGGAGTTCTGCAGAGGGTGTTGTCTTGTCGAATGAGTAAAAGCAGGCCTTCAGCCGTCAGTGTAGCCGGGTCTTTCCCTCCGGTGTACGACATGAATAGACAAGAAAAGAACAGCCCTCCGAGTGGCACACAGGGCTCTCATTGAATCATGTGAACTAAGACAGGGGGAATTTCTGATAGCCCCCATTTCTGTTCGCAGACGTTGAGACAAAAGACCTCACTGTCTGCTGCCGTGGAGCTCCGACTTACCTCCAGGCACTGCCAAATAATAAAAAAAAAAGACAGAAAGAAAGAAAGGGAAAGAAACGACCTCTTGGTTTTGGGGACCTGAGCAGTTGCCCATTGTTCCACTTAAAATGAAAATCCCAGCTCCTCCGTTGGGGCCCGCAGTAACCTGTTCGCAAGCAGCTGGTGACCACCTGTGGAGCAAGTCAAATTAGGGAAGGATTCCTACTGTTTCTGTTTATTGTCTGCAGGTTTTTGTGTGCGGTATTGTGCTTTGGTCCTCCGTGGCGGCGGAGGTGGGTCGGCCAGCCAGCGGGGCAGCCAAGGTCTCCCCGGAGGCTTTTGTTTTGTTCCTTGAATCGTCAGGTTTTCTCCTTTTTCATGTGCTGGACTGCTGATTGTGAGGGAAAAAATCAGGCAAATAATCGGCCTTGACTTCTGATTTTTTCTTTTGTTCCTGGTGCTTGATCTTCTAATTCAAGGCCTACAAAAGGTGTCAGAACCTTATATCTCTTGCGTGACTATGTTTAAGTTTTTCTCTCTCTTAAAAAGAAGATGGAGATGAGCTCTGACCTCTGTCGATTTTCCCCTGAAATTATCCAATTTGCCCTTTATGAGCTCCCATAGCCCGGGAGCCTAAAATTCCTTTTTCATCTGAACAAGAGATGCTCTTGTTTGTTGCTGGAACCATTCGGCACAGAGATAGAAAACAGATATTAATCATCATTTGGACACACCGAGGGGGAAAAGAAAAAAAAATCACTCATGGGTCACAGCAAAATGATTCAGAATTGCAAAACTGCAAAACACGGTGGCTCTTTGTGTCCACTTCCCGTTCCCAGGAATGTGGCTCGTCTTATGACTCGAGGTGGGGTTGGGGAGGTGAATGACATCACCGGTTGTGTTCACATTTGAATTCTGACACAGTGGCACCTTGTGTTTCTATTCACCCCACCACCACCACCCCGACCACCACCACCCCCTGTCTCTGAAGCCTGGATTGTGCTCGGCTCTGCCTTTTCTTTCCCCCTCAAAGAATACCTCCTTTTCTCTTCCTCCTCTTAAGCAGCTGCCTGCGTATGAAGTGGAGAAAATGACACTCCATCTCATGATGAATGGTACTTGACCCCTGGAACCTGTTCTTGTGGGGCTCACACGGCACGGCATTTACATAAAGCCAGGAGATCTCACGCTTTCGACTGTTTACATCCGGGAAAAACAAGGGCGCGGGTGCTTGTTGCCGCGAAGGTGCCGCAAATGAAGATTAAATATTTGTTAATCAACCTCAGCTGTAAATTGGACAACCTTTACTGATGCCTTTTCTCCCTCTTAGTGCTCGCTTCTTGGTTTGACACACATCCGCACTGGTGGGGTTGCCTCACTGAGAGCCCTTTTGTTACATGATTAATTACTCTGAGCAACAGTTATGGCGGGATTAACAATTAGCTAGACCTGTCAAACAGTCAGTCTAAGATGGCAGACTAATTGAGCGGCTGGTTGGCCATTGTGTCCCAGTATAAGGCCAAGGAAGTGGGGATGGTTCACAAGCCTTTCATCTCTTTTACAGGCCTAATACCATGGCAGAAAAGGGCCCGCTATCAGGGACGGCGAGCTGGGGTAATTTTTCATGAATATTCATACGTCTCCTCTATCCGCAGTGAACTTTACAAAGTTACCTTCATGGTGCATGTTCTGAAAGTCTGCAGCTCTGAGTTCAATCACTGTAAAAAGCTGTGCACACTGCAAAAAAAATGGTTCATCCTTAAAACTGGAAGCCGTCTTTCTGGCCTTTTCTGGAAACCCTCATTTCTAGAAAACACCTGGAGCAAGATTTTGCTTAACTAAAGATATGTCAAATGAAAAAAAAAAAACATGACAGAGCTAATGGTGAGAACATATCTGGAAAGAAAAGACAAAGACAAAGGAAAAGGAAAAGAAAAAAAAAAGCTCACCCCAGTCCAACCCCAGCCCAACAAAGACAAAACAACCCAAAACTTTCTAGCGAGCCAACATTTTGATGGGGGGAAAAAAGAGAAACCTGCGAGGCCAAACAACTGAAGTAGCTTCCTCAAAGAGTTTTTATCCCCGGTGTCCATGGGAAGAACCCCAGCGGAACAGCTGCAACGGCAAGCCATGGCTCCTCATGAAAGGTTTCGCCTGGAGGCGGGGAGGCGAACGACTTGATCGTGAAGAAAGTCAATTGTTCCCCCGCTGAAAGGCAAAAAGCCCAGGAGGAGCTGCACCATGGTGTGTGGGACATATCAAAATATTTGACAGACTTCAGCATTATGAAAAACCTTCGCTCTCTTTTTTTTCTTTTAAGGAGGGGGTATGTTTTGTTTTTACACCCACCACCGACCTGTCACACTCCCGTCAGGCCCCCTGACTGCCCCGTGTCATTGTTTGGGCCTTGAGAGTTCAAAGCGGGCCTTTTCGGAGCCGCTCAGTGTGCGCTGACACCATGTAATGAAATTAGCAGTTGTTACTAAACAGGTTTCAATCACAGAGTCTGAGCCAAGACCTATTGCCCACTGTTCATGAATCACCTCTTTCACTGACTTATGGCAAACAGTCTGGGATATTGTTGCTCCTTTCATGGACCCATCATTCAGCCAGGTAGTCCCACCGAGAATAAGAAACAGTTTTCAAAGGGAGACCTGGCTCAGAGCGCAACGACTGCAACAAACAATGTACGTCTCACAAGTTAAATAATGTAATTAAAGGGTCAGATCACCACTAATACAAAAACATTCTCTCACCTACCCTTAGCAATAAAGATAAATTCAGATACAACTGCTTTTATATGGTAAACTTTAAAGAAAATTGTACTTCATGAAGTAAGAAACAGATGTATTTTACAAAATGAACAAAATGAAATTTTGTAGTAAATTCTCACAATTAAGACTCTGAATGCCTTAAACAACTGATTATCTCGGGGTACAAGAAGTAAAGAGGGTATTTCAGCAGATATTAAAAGTCAAAAAGACAACCAAAAGAAATATACAATACATCTGATCATAAAGGGAAAAAATTGCTAAATTCAATGGACAGACAGTTGAACAGTAAACAGTTCATTTAGCTACAATTTAACTAAAAATTCCCTTTAACTGTGGCTAGCAGTTTGGTTAGCCACAGTTTAACTAAATAGTTCCATTGAATTTAAAGCAATGGAAATATCAACTAAACATTTAAACTTGCTTGGTAAAAATTATTAATAAAATTATGGATGCTGTTTTCTCAAAATATTTAGTGGTATGTTATTAACTATTTTATTTTCAATTAAGTTATAACACATTGTTAGCTAAAAGTATGGGACCAAATTAAATATTGCTTGAATAGTCTGTTTAGCAATTTGAATTGTTCGCTGATGGTATTGCTAAACTGTTTAAATTATTAGCTAGGAAAAATAATTGATCACTCAACTAAAATTTTAAGTAAAACGTTTAGTGATTTCATTTACTAAAACAATAGCTCACACTTATTAACATATTGTTAGCTATAAGAAAGGATTAAAAAATAAATAAATAATTATCTACACGTACTAGATGAACATTGTAAATGATCTAGCTAAAATTATAAATAGAGCATTAAATGTTATTTCTCCAAAAGTAAGGCTAACAGTTTAAACTGTTAGCTCAAAGTATAGATTAACAGTTAAAAGTACAGTTATTAGCTTAAAGTATGGCTAGTTAAACTGCTAGCCATATATTAAGTGAGTTAATAACATGACAACTGTTAAAACTTTGGCTAACAATTTAATGCTAGCCATATTTCTGATTAACAACTGGGACAGCTAGCTTAATGAGTGGACAAATAGTTAAAATGTTAGCTAACAATAAATAACGAATAAATTCTTTAAATTGGCCACAAAACATAATGAGTAGCTATAAATGTAATAAAAGCTACAGAAACGGACGAGTGGTTGTAATAGTAAGCTAAAGGCTAAACCACCCATATGGAAAATATATATATAAATCTTATAAAGTTTGTATCTGTTTTGTGTGAAACTTGTATGAAAAGCATACAAGAGTGAAAACAGATATAAGATCCCTTGAAAAATTATATAAATGAAACTTGTATGTTTTGGATACTTACTAAAACAATATATGAAAGTAATGAGAAAGTGGCCACTTTCATGAGTAAATCATATAAGTTTTTACTATTTCTTTTCCATATGGGCAAGTACATTTAGTTCACTTTAAAATTTTTGCATTGCCTCATATAAGTTATCGATTTGAAGCACAATTGTAAACAGCAATAATAACTGATGAGCCTACAATTTAATAGGAATAGCCTCATAAACCATTTGAAAAAACAGTTATCCAATCACTTAGCCACCCAGTCAGCAACTGTATTCTGTCAGACATGGTGCACATTTCTTTACTGCTGAAAAACCTTGAATGACACCATGTCATGTAAATCTTAAAAGCAAAGAACAAAGATTACAATGATCTAAGTTCAGTTTAGTACTGATCCAAGCACAAGGAACTATTGGATGTGAAAAGGACATGGTGAAGTGAAACACCTCAAATTTCCCATAGTCAAAAAGGACGTTAATACGCTTGTGCAAAGCAAAAAGGACAGATCTACTCTAATTGATCAACACTTAGGGAAGTAAACTAGGCATGACTGATAAATAGCTCAGTAGTACTGATGCAGGCATTTGGGAGGTTGTGAACTATCATATCAAGTTGCATTTAATTATTATCTAGCACAAGGCTGCACATCTTACTAAACAAATATTTACAAATTTAAAAAGCCTTTTTATGGGTGTCTTAAGTGGAGGATGACTTAGCATAACAACCTGGCAAAACAAATGGCCCCCCCAACTTTGGGAGTATGGCAGTGGATGCTTTTTTGGGGTATCAATTGCCAGATGGCACTAGAGGTGAGTACATTACCAATATAAACCTTTTCTCTGACTTGTTGCAGAGTCTTAGCATATCAGACCCCCATGCTGGACTTAAACTGTTTTTTCAGGACATCACATAGGAATTAATTTTACTAAATTAATCACTTTTTAAATCCCATTTAGTGTGAAAATGAATGTTACTATGCAGACCTAAACATGCTATATGAAGAATTTTTTTACCTGCTTATTTGAACAGCAGGAAGGCGGATTTATCCTTTAATGCACGACACATGTACCACTGCTGTTGCATTAACAATGGCCTCGGCAGCACGCTGCTGCTTATCATGTGTGTGGAGGGAGAGGGAGCCTGTGATGCATGTGTTTACATGTGTGTATTCATGCGTCTGCATGATGCATGTGTTTATTTACGTCTCTGTGTGTGTGTGTGTGTGTTTTGTGCTTCACATGTGTGTGTTCTCGCCTCCAGGCCTGTCTCCTGAGCCCTCCTCCTCCTCCTCCTCCTCTTCATCTCTCTCTCTCTCTCTCACACACACACACACACACACACACAACCACACACACACACACACACACACACACACACACACCTAAAACTGATGGCTTTGAATCACTGGCAACCCTGCTGCTAATTTATTTGCGCTGAGCATTATGGGAATTAATGTACCTGACATTCAATGACAACAGCCGGCGCTTTGTGGCCCTTTTTACATTTCAACACATTCCTGCCGCTGCCTATTGAAAAATGTCCATCTTCCCACCTAGCTGAAAAGAAAACACACACACACATGCACACTCACACACGGCAGGCTCTGAACCTCTAGGTGCAGGAGGCTGTTAGCGGTGGCTGATGATAGTAGCAAAACATTAACATAATAATTAGTGTCTTGTAATTGTTTCATTAAAACCAGTTGTTCCATTTCTCCTCTTGTTCTCCCAGAAGACGCAAGACAGAGTTTGGACGTCAGCCAAAGGGAGGGTCGGTCCACGTTTGTACCCGCTCAAGATGTTTGCCTGCTCACCGGGAAACCAGGGAGGCTGTCAGCGGCGGCAGCGGGCATGGCGGCAGGCGCGGCCGCTCTGGCCATATGTGGCGGCAAAACAAACACGGGGGGGCTGGCGTAGGCAGGCGGGTATCTCATGATAACAAATTCACGATAACGTGAGAAACTGCACAGATTTGTAACTTTGACTTGACTCGACATGTTTGTTTGCGGTTTATTGAGATCTCGCTTGTCAACAATAAGAGCACGGGTCGTGTGGAGGTGCTCAGTAATGAACTGAATCCTGTGCGTTATGTCAGTCGCTGTAAAAGGTCACAAGGAATAATAGTATTGAAAGCTGGCAGTTCATTTAGAGCTGCAAATACATACACAAGCACTCATGCATATACAGTGGCTGCCTGACTGTGAAGTGCATTCATTCTCTCTCTCTCTCACACATGCTCAGATCTGAGCTGGCACTGATTAGCATTTTAAAGAGGAATTCCACTCGTTTACCGTTTAGTACCTGCCAGTCGGCATTTGTGAGTGCGATCGCCTCTTCCTAAAGCCACTGATGGAGGTAGTGAAACCTGTGATGCCATTAACATTTAAATTATAAAGCTGCTCCACGGTGTGTGTGTGTGTGTGTGTGTGTGTGTGTGTGTGTGTGTGTGTGTGTGTGACAAAGTGATTCTGTAGACAGACAAAAGCTGATGGAGCTGTATTTTACATGTATGAATATATATAAACCTATGCCTTTGGACACATTTTTTTCTCAGGTTAGTATTAATGCAGAAAGTTTAGATCAGTAACTGTCAATCAGTGAGTCCCAGTTAAGGGTGCAAGTAGCGATCCCTTGGGGTTTGTCTGCAGGGACTGGGGGATAGCCTATGGAGAAAGATTATTCTAAATAAAAAAGATTATTCTCTAAACTGATAGCTGGCATTTGAAATCTATAAACACAGATAGATAAATCAAATTGTTAACATAATTGTTAACCTCTCCCAACCATCTCAGCTTTGCCTCTCTAACTTTGTCTCCAAACAACTCAACATGATCAGTTGTAATGATAATAGAAAGACAATAAGAAAATAGTAATGGCACTTTTCAGAACAATTTTTTTGAAGTGTGGATAACCTAAACATAAACAGAATTAATATGGATTTATAAATGTGATATGAATATGAACTTGCTTGCTAATTACAACTAAAGTATATACAGTCCAACAAATAAAACTAAAATAAAACAAATTCTAAAAGTTTTGAATTAAGAGTTAAAAGAAATATATGGATTTTTCAAAATTCTTAAAAAAGCTTCTAAAAAGTGGCCGATGGTTAAAATACTTAAAATTGAGAATAAAATCAGAAAGTAACTAGCTTAATGTATAGCTAGCAGTTAAATTTTAGCTAATTCTATGGAAACTATAACCCCCCCCCCCCCAAAAAAAAAAAATCCATGACAGGTCAAGTCATTAGTTAACGCTGCAGATACACTGTTAAAATTTGTTTAGCGGTAACTGCTACTTAGAGGCGTCAAATTTTGCTGAAACTCGTTAGGAAGCTAATTTGTTAGCAAATAATGTAGATAAATTGTTAAAATTAGCTTGCTAGCTATGGAAACTATAAATGTTGCTAAAAGTACTGATAAGCTGTTTAAATTATTAGAAAAAAATTGAGAAACTAATAGCTAACTAAAATTGTGAATTTAAAACTCAAATTAAATTATTAAGATGTTATCCAGTAGAATAGAAACTGTTAGCTTTTTGTTAAAAGCGGCAGGTTAGCTAACTTAAATTACTTATAAAAAGTATAGATAGTGTTTAATTGTTAATGTAAAATGGATGAGTGGATATAGGAGCTGAAAAATGTTTCAATATTTAGAATTATTATAAAGAATGTTGGAAATTCTTAGCAGTAAATTATGTGCAGCTTTGTTAGCTAGCAGTATAATTCAGTTCTAGTTTCACAGCAAGCTAAAGGCATGGATAAACAGCTGAAACGTTAGCTCATATACTGTTGAATGTAGTCCTTTCAAAAGCCGTTTTGCACCACTGTCACGTTTACCACACTAAACCGTGACAGAAATACAGCTAACAAATGTTAACAATAACCACACAAACAGCTCTGACGGCTTCGCAAACTAATGCCTCAGATTCGGTTTTCCTGCAGTGTTTTTGAGTCATTGAACACGCGTGTTCTGCCAGATGACCTCACACATGTGAACACATGCATGCACACTCTCTCCGCTGCTGCTGCTGTTGGTTTGCAGCTGTGTGCTCTCCACTCCATGGCAGTGCAATACAGTGAGGAGGCATGGGAGGCAATAAGAGGCATACGTCTCATTGGCTAAGGCTGCGAGGGGAGGAGAAGGTGTGTGTGTGTGTGCGTGACAGGCTGTGTCACACCAACAGATAGTTAGATACCACCGCCGGGGATTTGACATTTAGTGTTTTTTGACAAACTTCTGACGACCGTCTCCCGCAGATCATTATCAAAGCATTTCTGTCTGTATAATCAAGATGAATGCTTCCGAGCACAACGACGATCATTTTGTGGAGGAGCAACTCTCGAGGATCCAACAAGGGAGGGGTGCTGGGAGGGTGACGGCGGCAGCGGTGGTGGTGGTGGCAGTGGCGGGCCCCTCCTGTATCACTTGGGCGTGCTTAACACATACATTTCCATTTTCCCAAAGACAGATTTGTTGGCAGCGGCGATATAAAGCGACACCCCGGTGCTGACAATGTTTCTGTCAACTTATTGAATCTTCGACAGAAAAAAGGGGGCAATCTCGGAGGCAGAGTGCAATCTAAAACATTGATAAATAAATACGGGGCATATGAATATGTTTGTTTGTTTGTTTGTTTATTTGTGCTGGGTGTCGATTTAATCCTCGCTCGCCTAAGAAATCTCCCCAAAGACTGATTGGTGTCGCGCACCGCAATTAACTCCGCGAGCACCGTCTATAAATCAACTTCCTGAACTCGGCGTGGAGGAGATGATGTTTTTGAAATTAGCACCATCCGCCGCTTGTACTGCACTGGAGAGGAGAGGGAGAAAAGGGAGGAGGAGGGGGAGGAAGGGAGGGAGGGCAGATTTTCAAAATAACGGCCCGGCTAATATGTGATATTCAGAGAGCACGCAGAAACAAGTTTCAGGAAATCACGTTCATTCTTCAGCGCGCCGTGGGGGGAAGGCGTGCGCACACGCACTCCCCCCACCCCTCCACCCCACTCATTTTCCTGACATTTGGAGTGGCGAGCGCACTTTTTTATTTTAACCGATCACTTGTTTGGTTGCAATTGAAGCATCGGCGCCTCCCTCATATTCCCCTCCTGCGCTTTCATGCCATTATGAGCCATGAGTCGATGTCGCCGCGCTCAGAAAGGGGGACCATTTAGGTCAATTATCCTTCCATTCAGAAATCACCCCTCGACTACTTAGATTAAGAAAAACACTTATTTGCCCACACGGTCCGAGAGGGGTAATATTTCTCCGGCTGAGGCCAGCGTATCAAGACGATGCTTTATTGCTTTACTTATTCATGTTTCATTTGTAATTCCTTGTGTGAGCGTGTGCATTTGCAAACATATACGGGATACGTGTGTGTTTGTGAGCGTGTCCCCTCGCAAGTGCGCCTGATAACGCTAATCCTGTTTACTTCTCTTTTCCCTGCCTCCTCAGTATTTCAAATACACCTAACGCCTTTCTCCACTTCAAGGCATTTCCACGGAGGAGAGCACGGCCCCTGCCCCGGCGATCCAACACACACAAACATGCCAGAACAAAGGGAGTCCCTCCATATTTGATTCCCTCTCTGAATATGTAAAAGCAGAAGCAGAAGTCAACGCTGGGAAATTACCAGAACTATCTGGGCCATTGACAGGCCTCCCCTGTGGTCAAATGGGCTGAGGCTGTGTTTGGTTGGTAAGCCCCCACTGCTCTGGTTTCTGTAGCTCTCCGTAGATAACCAGCAGGGAGGAGGAGATGCACTCGGGCAAGCTATGGCAATCGGGTGTGGGGAATTCAGACGAGTGTGCACTCTGTCCTTAAAGGCTTCCTTTTAGAAAGTCTCCTCAGTTAAAGAGGAAGTGTGAGAGATCTTTTTATTGCCTCTGAAGGGCATTGTGACTACCTGTTAAAGGTGCATGGGGAAGCTGGAACAAATACCGTATACGTATTTATGTATTTCTTAGTTCTTTGCGTATTTGTCACGTTTACATGTTTCATAAAAAAATAATGATAAGACTTTTTGATAAATGGGGTAACCCGAGTAAATACAAAACACAGCTTTACAAAAATGATTTTATATATTAAGGGGGAAAAAAGCTATCCAGATCTACCTGGGCCTGTGTGAAAAGGTAATTGTTAAATATTGTTAATCATGCATTTGTTGGGCTTAATTGCAGTTTTTCTTTGGAAAATAGAGGGGAGTTCAACACCCAGGCCTGATTAGTGTCAGACCTGCTGAATCAAGAAATCAGGCTACTTCCACATGTACATGGGTGTTGTTTGTGAATCTTGGGATTTTCCCACATTCATTTTGAAAACTATCCATGTAAACATTAAAAAAAAAAAAAACTATCTCAAGAGCTATAAAGATGCACACCTTCAACGTTGTGAGACAAAATCTCTGTTTCCCTTGACCAGGTGTAAATACAGAAACTGAGTTTTCGATAACATTCACCCTGATAGGAGTTTTTCAAAGCCTAAAATACCAGAGTACGTCTGGATGCAGCTTTGAGTAGAAGCTGTCTGACAAAGTGATGTAGCCTAAAAGATCTAAAAAATCAACACATCATTCCACAGATCTAAAGAAAAAACCGAGAAACAAAGTAATTTACATCTATCAGTCTGTGTGGCCGGCCTACAAAAAATGACTCCAAGAGCGCATTGAAGATTCATCCCTGTGGGAAAAAAAACCCAGAACAACATCTAAAGAACTTCAGGCCTCGCTTGTCTCAGTTAAGGTTAAGGCTTTGCTGCTTCAGGACCTTGACCTGGATTTATACTTTTTTATTCATAAATCTGTGTTGAAGCTATGTAACCTGACGTGGACTTCGTTGCAGCCTGCACAGTTTTAAATTGTAAAGTGACTACAGTTAAAATATTTGCTGGTGATGTAAAGTGGACAGGGCCTGAGTTACAAATTTTTTTTAATGAGAGAGATTTGATAGAAAAGCAGGGAAAAACATACAGGAAATGATCTGTAGTCAACTTGAACTCAGGCCTTTGACCTAGCCTAGGTGACCAGAGCCGCTGGCAACCAATTATTAACTATAAAACGAAGCACAAAGAGCAAAGAAATAGGTGAAAATGAACAAAATTAACTTTTAAAAAATTCAATCTGATCCAAAATCTAAGACTGAACCCATTAGCTCATGCTTTTATTGAACTTTTTGTGACCACAGCTATTGCCCCATGGTGGTAAAAAGCATGCAAACTGAATGCACTTAGATGCAGTTCTTATACGGTCTGTTTATATTGTTAAATCAAATGTGGCAACTTAACTACTATATTTTAGTCAGTGCTTGGGCCGTTTAACACTTAGATCATATCTTGCATTGCTGGTTATGATATAAAAGTAATAAAGGGTTAAATTTAAAGGAACTATGACTGGTTAACAAGTTTAACCAGGTAACATGGTTAAAGTATGGTATGAATACAGATTTATATAGCACTATAATTCTTCCAGTCACAGATAGGAAGGAATGACTATGTCTCAGAAACCAGCAACACTGGCCATTCAGGCAAGTCCTGCTTTATTGTCTATTTTAGTTCTGATAGGGACGTAGTTTAGAAAATAAACATTAACTTGTATTACTTAAGACTTGAAACTAGTGATTAAGACCATTACCTAATCAGAAAAGCATTTTCAGAGGCTGTACATCAAGTGAGAAATAGGGTCATTTTTCCATAGATTTCTATAGACCAAGACAACCGCAGGAGTTGCCCCCTGCTGGTCATCAGGTAGAATGCAGGTCTAAGGCTGTCAGACCTGGTTTATCTCACTGTATTACAGAGTTTGGACCTTCAGGTTGCCTTGATTCTAAGGTCAAATCACCTGAATGAGACTTTTTTTATGATAGAAAGCATTTAAAGCGGCCATGTGTAGGAACTGTAGCATTAATGGCAAACATTTTTTTTTTTGGTTAATAAGATAACTTATAACAACTAATACAAAGCACTAATACAATTTTCTATTCATTTAGATTTTTGGGACTATTTTTTTTTCAAAATCTGAAATGATTTGTCTAGTTAGAACAGACCAAGTAGGAAATGCCTTTAAATGATGGTGTATTTTATGAATAAAACAAATGTAATTTAGGTAACTTAAAAGTTAAAGGAAACTATTTTGTTAAATGTATGTCAGAGGGTCTCAATAATTCATCCCTTTTAGGTGATGATATTTTGAACCATTTGTGATTCCCTTGACCCACTGGCACTCATGCGGTCATTCTTGGCCCGCCACCGGCGTCAGGGGAGATCCTGATTCACAGAAGCCATGGCTGCTCCTCAAACCCGCCGGCAGATGCTCCCTCTCTCCTGCCTCGCCAGCCGGCATCGTGCCTCCTCTGACATGCCTGTGTGTCTGTCTGCCCATCGCAGTCTGTTCATTCGTCCGTCCATCTGTCCGTCAAGCAGGAGAAGCCCAAAGCCTCAGTTATAAAAATGGACACTGGTTTTTAAAGGGGCAGTGAGGTATTTGTTCTCTTAAACAACATGCAGGCTCTTAATATAGGACTAATATCTAAAATTAACGAGGAAAACGGTCCATGGAAAGCAATATGTTCCCATGAATCATTTATTGGGTGACGTGTTTTAGTGCCCACGTTGGCTGATGAGTGATTGATGGCAACATGTTGCTGTTCTGAGCCTTTTTACAGTTTCTGGATATTTTAAGACTTGAATGTACAGGTCAGTTAGAAACCCCGATTAATTTTAAAGCTCACATTTTTTTACATAAAGGGGTTAAAAGACATTTAAGAAATATGTAATGAGCTTCATGTACAGAAAATTGCAAAGGGTAGAGGTTTTCGTGCCTTCCAGCTGAGTGTTCTGGGTTTCTGGTCTATAACTTGACTGTTTTAGTTCAGAATCAGCATTTCATTAGTATTGGTTCCAGTGGCACTGAATTACTTAACAGACGGATTGCATGTAATTGCCAACTTATTCAATCACAAGCTAATATTGCTATTTTATAGTCTTGCATGTACCATAGTTCCTTTGAAGATGGCAACTGAGTACTAGTGGTCGCAGCCTCGGTCATCATCTTCAAAACAACCATTTCGGAAACAATGAAATCACAAGTTTACACCACACAAGGAAGCACACTTCTGATGGAGGACAGCCAGAATAAGGTGAGTTGTTGCAGATTTCCAGAACTTTTCTATCAGTAAGCACTGCTGTTTTTGCTGCTGTTAGCTACTGTTGGCTAGTGTTCGCCTCTGTCAGCTACTGTTAGCTTCTGTTAGCCTCCATTAGTGAAACTTTCTTTAGATCTAGGATTGTTGGACACTTTGCGAATAAACTTTCATACAATGTGAGAATGTAATCAAACTGTTTATCAGAGGGAAAGTGTGATTTTTAGGACACACCCGCCAAACATTATCCACCATAACATTAGCTTATAACCAGCTGTTGTTGTTTAGCTGGCTCATTGTCAGCTGTCTGGGAGGGTGATCTTTAAGTTAAAACTTATAATTAACACTGTGCAGCAGTTTTTTTAAAAGCTATTTTTAGTTGTGTAGAATGTTTATATGTATATTATATATATATGACTTTGTAGTTCTTTCAGAATTATCAGGACTTTGGAACATTGTAATAGAATTCAATAGGGGTATAGCGGGTTAAATGTGCTCTATATGTAAATTGGTACACTTCTCTGCCAATCCCAATCCCTCGTTTCATAGTTTTTAAGAAGGTGATCTCGATCTGCGCTGAGTTTTAACAGGTTCTTCCTTTGCCTGTGCAGTACAACTCCACCAAGTTTTCTGAAATTCAGCTTGGCAAGTTTTTTGTTTTGCTGACAGATGGACAGACGAACCTTAAATTCTCTCTTTAAAAAAAAAATGCTCTTATGTCTATATGGGAATTTATCTAAGCTATCTTTCAGTTTTTAAAATAAGGAAGAATTCTTCACTAACAACATTTTTACTCAGTCATTTAAAGATTTAAAACAAAGCACTTTAACACAAGGGAGTGATACTGACCCATGACTGTTTCTGCTTTCAGCAACATTTTTAAATACCGTTACAGATTTGACAAACTTTCTAGTCCACACACACACTTGTTAATGAATAAATCATACCGTTAATGACTGCAAGTTTTGTTTTTCTTGTGTGTGTTTTTTCTTCCTGTGGCTGATGAACCTTGGAATGGGGCACTGGCCATCTGTGGTCTTGTGTGTGTGTGTGTGTGTGTGTGTGTGTGTGTGTGAGCTGTAGTCCAGCGTCCACTGGGGAGACTCGGCTGCTGCCCCACTTTCCTCGCTCTCATGTCGGACCGGGACCATCTGACGGGGCTAAAGACCAGTGTCACATGTCTATATTTGGCCGGCGTCACCGCCACTGCCAGAGCTCAGCGCTGCAGTTGTTTTCCAAAATGCACGGGGCAATCGATGATAATGAGGAAGGACATTTTAATTAGGGCTGTCGCAACCTGGGGACGGCATGCGGGCTCACACGGCGGGGGGCGAGTGGGAGGATGGGAGGGTGGCCTGGTCACCATCACACCTCCTGGGAGTTTGACTGGTGAAAGTCTCGCTGCATATTTAAGGGGGGAAATTAAATCTGCACAGAAGGCTCTAATACGGCGGATCACACACTGAACTTTTCTTAATAATTCCCTCTTTAAAATAGGAGCAGTGCAAAGTAAACGAATGTTAAGTCATCACAATGCTCATCGGGTGTTTGGGGAGCACTTGCTCCAGTCCAAATTAGTTGAACGTGCTGAGTGGAGGCTCTCCAGTTCAAAAGCTACACACTGACCTGACTGGAGCGATTTCAGTCAGCCGTTAGCGAGACGAGCCAACCAGGACAAAGTCCAGCTGTGATGAATTTCAGGCAGTTACCCTAGTTCCCGATTTCTGACATGTAAATACCACTCATGTCAACATCCAAACCATAAATATGACAGGATTTTTATGAAAACCAGCCCTGCGATAATGTCTAAAATGGCATTCCAAGCAATACAGGTGCCTCAAGCCACACAGAGACTGCTGCTCAACATCAGTCTCATGGGACATTCAGGACTGTTCCCCAAATCATCTTTTGGGCTCCAGGGATTTAGTGCTAGTCAACAGCTAGTGTCTGAAAGGATGAGAGAGAATCACATGGTGCTGCAACCACATGACCAACATGCAAAAGCACATTACTGATAGTGCCTCATTGGTGGGTGTATATTTTTTTCAATTCTTTACCCATGCTACTTGAAATGTCTGCAGCATGCATTATGCAGGCCACGAGCTGAGCGTCTGTCAGATGGTAAATCAGACTTAAACCTGTCATGAAGTTATGAAGGCATAAAAGTGCTGGGAAAAAAGTGGTTAAAAACACCAAATTTAACGCATCTCTCTGCACTTTAAGGGACAGTAACTTAGAAAACAGTCATAGTGTCAAGGTACAATTTTGCATGGCTTCATGAAAGTAATTGTACATAAAAAGTGTCAGGTGGGAGCCACAGATTATTTTATTTCCTGGAATGACCCCTGTGGTATCAAAAGGTGGAAAAACAGGCCTTTGCACATGAATGTAGAGGAGATGGCTAACATCTCTGAATGACAAGCATGCACATTGCTGACACGCAGCATGTTCCAGACTTCAGAGTTTTCTGCCATGCCTGCAGGTTATTAGAAGCCATTTGCATATTGTGAAGTCAAGTGATTAAAAAACTATGAAAAGTGGACAAAACTCATAAAATAACATGAGATCTGCCCTAAAATGCCAGAGAGGAAAGGACAAGAGTTTAGAAAATGGAACTCATAAGGTCCTTTTTTTCCCCCAACGTCTATACAAACCATGAATATCTATGAGTTTCTATGAGCAGAGTTGTTTAAAATTAAACATTCATTATCTCATAAAAAACATCTAATGACATCAAGAGAAGCATAAACTCTGGCTTTAAGATGACCAGGATCAACTGCAAGTAACAAAAACAAGCACTTCCCTTTGTCCTGAAAATGTTTATGTATACCGGAGACATGCATGAAAAATAAATCTTTCATGAATGTGAAATGCGCCTATATGTGTGTGCTAGATGAAAACAAAGCAATAAACCCACCGCCATTGTATTTAATATTCATCCTACGTCCCCGAGCAAGAACTGTGCAAGGTGTGAGAAGAAAGGCCCGCCACAGAATCACACCACAAGTGCAAAAGTTGGGAATAACTGCATAAATTATCATCTGCGCCGGTAATATAAGCGTGTGTGCACAAACAAAAGCAGAAACAAATCCATGGCGGACCGATCTGAGCTCTTCTTCACCTTATGAAAAATGAAAAACGGGCTGAAAACCTGGAAAAAGCCAATGGCGAGTGGTGCGCGCGCGTAGCTCGCTAATCAACTAAAAGGCAACATCAGAAAGAATAGGTAATTTGAGACACAAAAAGAATAAGTAATTTGGGAGGCACATACCCAAGTGGCCAAATTATTTATGCCTAATGGAACTGGGGTGTGTGCGCTCATTTGCAATTAACCGATGTGCTTTATTACCTGTCACTGCTTGCTAATGCGGCTGAAAGCCCCGCTCTGCGACATCTTTAATTACAGTGGGAGAGGTGTGGAGGCACTTCCTGCTAGAAGGAGAGGGGTTTCCTACCTTTCATCCGGTGTCTGTCTTCCTGAGAAGTTCGGATCTGAACCAACTCTCGGTTGATTTTAAAGGTGAAAAGGGAAAACAGTTTATCTTGGCTCACACGAAGCTGCGTATTAGAACGAATTCTTACATAAATTACAAGTGAAACTCCACAGTTGAGCTCAGAGTCACTGGATTTCTAGAGAACACATGGTAAATGTGTTTAATTTATATTAAAATGAATGCAATTTGGGGTGACTGTTCACCTCCATCATAACAGGAGGTGTTTATTTGGATCCCAGTAATCAAAAACGTTGCATTTTCAAAGTGTTAGTTCTAATTTATGACCTGTAGATCTGCATTTTGGACGATCTAGTTAAAAGTCCTTCCTCATGTCCTGTTTCGCTCCGAAATGTGTCACTATACTCGTGTTGATAAAGACAAAGATGGTCTAACTTTCTTTATGACTTTGAACACATCAAAGTGGGTCAGAACAGGATGTCTGAGTTTTTTTGTCGCCAGGACTTTTGCGTTCCGGTCTCTCTGGTATTATGTTGGTGCCAAACTGGGAACCCAGATCGTCTGATGACTTGGCCTCTGGGGGCGACAGCCAATATTTCAAAGCTTCCGGCATCACCAGCTGATATCCAGTTCAGTTAAATTTGACTTGCACAGCTCAAAATCACAACACTAGTCATGTCAAGGTGCTCTATATTATAAAGTAAAAGGCCTGAAACATTAATGATAGAAACCAGGCAATCCGGTGATTCACTATGAGTGTATCTTGGTGACAGTATGGAGGAACTGCCTTTTAACAGGAAGAGACCTGCAGCCATCTTCCATGGCAGGTTGAGGCGAAACAACTGAGACAAGAAGTGCACATTTTGGTCACTTAAAATCTGAGATTTTAAATTCTGTCTGCTCCAAAATTCACGGGCACTTTATCAGGTAAACCAGTTCAGCTGCTTCTTAATGCAAATATCTAATCAGCTAATCACATGGCAGCTAGATGCATTTAGGCATGTATACATGAATGAAGCTCAAGCAAAACACCAGAATGGAGGTTTAAGCGACTCCGAAAGTGGCGTGGTTCCTGACTAGAACAGAAATAGCTGATCTACTGATTTTCCCACATAATCATCTCTAGGGTTTACAGAGAATGGTCTAAAAATTTTGAAATTATTCAGAGCAGCAGTTCTCTGAGAGAAAATTACAAGCTGCTCAGAGGTTTGAAGAGAATTGCAAAATTTCTTCAAGCTGAAAAGAAGGCAACAGTAGCTCAAAGAACTGTTACAACCATAGTATGCAGAAGAGCATCTCTGACCGTTTCAGCAGATCAGCACACACACAAAGTGCAGCTCCTGTCATCTAAGAATAAGAAACTATGCACCAAAGCTAAAGCATAGCACACAGTGTAGGCTCTGCTTATTATTCCCAAGAGTTTTAGATATTTCTTGTGTAAAACTCAAAATATAAAGAGCTGAAACAACACTGTGAACTTGTGTTTGGTGTAATATCCCAAATATGCAGCAGAAGTCAGGATAATCTCATTTGCAAGGCCTCAAATCAACTGAATTTATTGTGAATTTTTTAATTTTTTAATTTGGCCAGTAGCCAAGTCAAGCTAATTTGGCGAGTGGCAGCTTTTAAAGTACATTCAGAAGTACTGAATGCCATCCTTAAAGTAATGAACACCTCAAACCGATCATGTTTTTTTGGGCATTTTAGCAATTCAAATAGCAATTTATCTTCCGCTGCCTTGAATGTTAACAGAAAGCTCTCTCTGCACATCTGCAGAAGTCGCTCTTCAAATATATGTAATGAGCCTGAGTGCTGGGGCGGCGTTGGCACAGTGTAGCAGTGCTGGGGTTGTGATTGGCTTTTTGCAGCCTGCATACCCAGAGGAGGCTCCCTTAAGAGCAGATCTCCTGTTAAGTATGAGATCCCTGAGAGGAGAAGTGTTGGAAGGACTCTGGTTTCTTTAAATATACCGGGCCATCTGGGGAATATAATGGCTTCCATATATAATTAAGAAGAATACAACGTTAGAGGCCTTATGTGTCTTTGTGCTGCACCTTAATGCGGTGGCGGCTTGGTGTACGACGCACGGGGAAAGAGGAGGCTTTCTTTAGAAGTGTTCAACACGGGCAACATTTACATTTTAGATGGTTTTCTTACAGGATGAGAACATGGAGTGCAACCGCAGAGGGAAGATCCAGTTCATAGACAGACAAGGTTAAAAGGCCCAGTGGTGAATACAGCAAAGGTCAAAGGTCATAGAGAACACAAGAAGGTTTAAGACAGAAGAAAAGAGAAGCGCAACAAATTAATAAGGTCAAGATTTTTTTTTTTTTGATGTGTGTGTCTTTTTAAATTTTGCTAAAGTAGGCCAGTTATGCTTTTCATTATTGTATATCCAACTGTGGAAGCTCTTTCTGACCGTGGCGACAAAACCTTGTTTGTGAAGAGCAGCTAATCAAAAGAAAGGTAACCTAAAGAGACAGGAGTGGCCACAACAACACAAAAAGAGGACCCAAAAGCAGGAGCATGGAGATGAGCATCTATATGCAGAGGTCATCAGCAGGGATGAGACGAAAGAAAAAAGTCAGGAGAGCCTCCAAAAAGTCCCATGAAGGATTAAAGTAAGGAAAATACTGAAATAGGCCTGGTATGACTGATGAGTGACAGGTGGAAAAAATCCAGCAAACTTTTCAATGGTTAACAACCAACCATCAGCTGTCAGTATTTTTTCAATGTGTAGTCGTGTTTGAAAAACAGATTCTAAATCAAAGACAGAAGCACTTGGGCATCACCTTGACGTTCTTGTTTTCTAGCAAGAAAGAAAAGGCTGCTTCACAAGGTTGACTACACCTCTCAAACCACTGCAGGTTGTAAGGGTCATGTTAGGTAAAACAGTGGCTGGAGGTTGCAGTACAACCAAAATTAGAATGACTGTTTGTAATGAACTTCCAATCTTGTTGCATTTGAAATGGTTGCAACCACTTGGAGTCAGATGCCATCTTCAATCCAACTTTGGCACATCAAGACAGTGATAAAACAAGATGGACTGTGATTTAACCATCAAGTTAGAAATTATGTGCAATCTGTTTGTGCAAATCAATGCAGATTTGTTGCTATCTACCTAATTCAAATAAAAAAACATTCACATGAACTACTTGGATAGTTCTCTCAGAAGCTCATACATTTGAAATCAAAATTTCCTCTATCAATAGTAATTTAGTTGCTGCAAGACAGAAACCTGTAAAATGACACACTCCAGGTGCTCAGCACCTCACTTTTATATACAACCAGTTGGCAAATAGTTGAGTCAAATCCCTTATTGCAAAGACATGTGTCACAGACAAGTTGTTCTAACCAGTGCAGACTGACTCAGATTGACTATAAATTAAAGGGCAAATACTTGCAAACTTTCACCCATCTGTCTGAGAGTGGTTGCAGTCAGTCTGAGCCCCACTGCAATTATTTGGAGAAAGGTTCTCTGTTACCAGGCAACCTGTACAATCCCATTTGACCATATAAGTTGACCAAACACTGAATGTAAATAACTTAAAATTGTTGTTTGTATTAATAATTATTATCATACATGTCTGTGCTTGTGGATTGGACGTCCTCTGACTGTTGGTTCTCAACCACTTTGTAACTAAATAAGATGTCATTTAAATTTCTGAACACCTTCTTTTGTTTTGTTTAAAAAAAAAAGACAGATGTATTTAATCCCCTCATTACAGTAATACAGTCGGTATTTCTCAAATGGTCTGACTAGAACTCTGTTCTGTGTGTAAATCATGGCATCACTTCTCTGTCTGACTGGTTTTACTTTTTTGCATCTGGAGCTGTATAACAGCAGACTTTTTTAAAAAGGTGCATTTCAGATCTGAAACACTGAAAGCAGAGAAGACAACAAAATGAATGACAGATTTAATTGAATCACTTCTGATTAACTCTGATTTGATGTGGTCCAATTATGCTCAGACTGCCTGTCTGGAAACATGCCAGCATTCAAGCCAAAGCCAGTAAATACACCAGCAAAACACATAAATACCACTTGACCCAAACGCACTGCCATTAAATTAAAATATTCTCCAAACTCTTCAAGATCACATATCTGTGGCTTGTAAAATCAGGGGCTCAACACTCCTCCCCGGCCCTGCACTCGTCAAACTTTAGGAGAGCTCCAGGGGTCCATCGGCAGGAAACGAGCGCTAATTGTGCTAATGAGTTTGTTTGGATAAGCGCTTACTCCTTCCACCATTACCCCTCAGCGACACAAGCGACCATCTGACTTCCAGAGACGTCGGGATGGACACACTTGGGATGGGCCGGCTTTGACGGCGACAGGGCCCGGTCGAGTTTTGGTGTGCGGCATGCCCGGCGCATCCATCACCAGCAATAAAGCTCTCTGACACAAGGGCCTGCTCTCATCCATCATCGCTCATTTAAGATACAAGTTTGGCTCCGGAGTGACAGCAGTGAGGGATTATTGCCATTAGAGGCAGATCTTTTGTTTTGATGGCCCCTCTTAATGGGGTTGCATTAGGGGGAAGTCCTAGGGGCCAGTTTTTGGGTGATTAAGCAAGCAACACATTTACAAGTCTCTAATTGAGAGAACAATGCCAGGAACCTAGAGAGTGCAGAGCTGTAATGAACTGAGGCTCCCTGAACTAGCTTCATGATTAGCTAACGTTGCGGCTCGTGAATACGCTACAAAACACTCTGGCTGCGGAGGAAGAGGGACTCCTCGAGATACAGATGTGCTTGTGTTGATTTACAGAGGATTATGGAAAGCAGACAGAAGCAGGCTGAAGTGGAGGGCTGAAGGAAAAACTGCTGTAGATTCCAGTTAAGTGGATTTATTCAAGCAGCTGAAACAGGATGTGTCATTTTCAGGCTAATTTGGCAGAATGTGCTTAATAATGTCACTCTGTATGTTAAAGAATTAACACATCAGATGCTACAGGATGCATGTTTAATACTCTGATGTAAATAGTTTAAAGTGATGGTTTGGGAATCACATTTTTGTCAGCTTGTAATTTTTAAGCAAAATCAATGTTAAAAATGAAATCTTAGAAGAATGTAGAGCATCTTTGTGAAAAAAAAGTTTAGGGAGGGAAACACACACTGTATATAAATGATTACCTCAAACTTGTGATTGAGGCCATAAGCTAATCAGGAAAGCATTTACAGAGGTCATAATTAGACAAGAAATAGATACATTATTCTGTAGAGAACTGTGTTTCTAAATGTCTTCAGTTTGCAACTAGACAAGTCACCCCCTTCTGGCTAAATGCATCTTTAAGACTCTTCCAGTCTTGGTATTATTAGATGTAAGAGCATAATGATAAAAAATACTAGACAACTGGATAGATTTTTCCATGGCAAAATAAAAAAGAATTATAAGTGGCGTTCCACAAGGCTCATTTCTTGGGCCTCTTGCTTTTTAAGCTCTAGTAGTTTGAAAACAACAAACTGAGCAGATGCAGTGAGATGTTTCAAAAACATCTCTAACTAAGCAAATATGAACTAGAAACAGTTTATTTGGAGCCAAAGGATAATCGATAGTCTAATAATGAACACCTTTTTTCCAAGTCAGTGTCAGCATTGCAACTTTTAGACTGAAGCTAAAACAGGATGTTGAATTCAGTAAGACTTTAAACCAGAACCTGAGATCACAAACTCATCAGGAACGTTTTAGGCATCTTTACAACAGAAAGTCTTTTTAGGAATACCCCTGCTAGCTGTTAGAAAGAATGCAGGTTCAAGGCATTTATGAGTCTTCGTCTACTACTGCAGCGGTCCCCAACCTTTGTTGCGCCACGGACCGGTTTATGCCCGACAATATTTTCACGGACCAGCCTTTAAGGTGTCGCGGATAAATACAACAAAATAAAACTAGTACCGGTACCGAAAAAAAGAAGATTTATTCATAACACACGTGAAAAGACCCAGGAAAACCGAGTTAACGATAAAAACAATAACAAAATAACGCTGAAAACCAATAAAAAGCCCAGAGCCTGATTCTCCTGGACGTCACTTCCTCGGAACCATCACCAATTGTTGCTCTTAAGGGGTCATCTATACTATGACGTTTAACATAGCCAGAATATCTTTATGACACACCAGAGTAAAAACTAGGATTGTGATGAGGGAAAATCAGTGGTTGCCTGGTGATTGGACTGATTTTTTTCACATTCGGACAAAGACTTCAGAGTCTCTTACTATCTCCACATTGAGAGAGCTGATTGGTCAGTATGGTGTGGTGATACATGTGTGGATATCTCATCTCAGAGCAGGTTGGATATGCAGCATAAAAAGTTGGCCACCTTCATGACCTTAACTATTTAAGCCTCTACAGGCCACTGATCACTGGAGATGTTTACCTTACTCTACAAAGCATCTGCTGTTGTGAGAAGATTTGCGTATCGTTATCCCATCATGGTATTATATGATTTTAAGTTTAAATTTAGTTGCACAAATGATGAAAGAGACAGTGATTCACAAGTACCTTCACTATCAGTTTGAGTAAGTGTTATTGCAAAACTCAGAGGGTTCTTTTTCAAATAGCTCACACAAAAATGTAATAAAGTCATATTCAAGTGCTTCCAAGAAAGAAAAAAAGATCCTGAAAACGTGGTTTTTATTTGTGTCATTTGCTAGTGATGAATGAAACATGCTCTGTTCCTCCTGCGTGTCCTTGTCTTTGTTCACACTGAAGAGAAATCAGGTTAAGTGGATCATGTTCCTGCTCCGTGATGCCATATTTCTGTATCTCAGGTTGTTGTGTGCCGTCTCGTGTCCTAATTAGAGAAAAAAAAAGAAAGAGTGAGAGACAGCCAAATGAAGCAGTAGTCACCTGAGATGAAGGACACATCCTCTGTGCCAGGAGACGCTTCACATTTGATTTTTTATTTATATTTCTGCGCCGCGCGATACTCGGGGAGGAAAAAGAAGTGGGTCAATGAACAGATTTGCAGAATCCAACTTTGAAACATCCGTGTTGTCTGCACGTCTCTAGTTAAACATAGTTTTGTATCCGATTCCCCAGTGCCAATTACTCATTAAAAATGTTTAACAACATTTTAATTGAAGAATTAATTACCTTCAGCTGGGCAAAATCCTCCTAAATTTCATCTGGGGAGTCATCAAATGTGCAGAGGAGCAGCCGTCGATGAAGTGTCAGCGAGTGGGTGGTGGTGGTTGGCGCAGGAAAATTACATCAGCAGCAAAATGTAGTCCACCGAGTGAGTCAACGGCGAGACGCACATGATAATTCATGAGTAAACACGTCGGTGACTAAACCGCTACGATGTTCCTCACAACGTGCGAATTCAACCCGCAGAACTGTGGCTCGCAAAGTCCCTGCCAAAACAAACACCATTCATAGCAGCCGCCGCTGCCGCATTATTCACAGCGTTTGACATGAAACACAAGGACAGGAGGGAAAAAGTCAAGATTTACTTTCTCCTCTTGAATAAATGCCGTAATCATCCTTTAATCTGTGTAAACAATCCCCAACATAAGACAGGAGTCCTTACAGCAGTACATTTAATACCTCCTTTTTCTGTCATGTTATCAGCTTAAAGGACAGACCTGTAAAGAGTTAGCTCACCTAAATCATTCATCTCACTATTTTCCTATTGGAATGTGTCTGCTTGTTTATCTTGTAAAGAAAAATCTCTCCTTGTTCTAATGTAGCTGAACTGACACTTTAAGATCAGCAAGATTAAAGGAGCAAAGGTCATTTTTTAAAGTACACTTAGCTAGTACTGTGTTGGACCCCCTTTTGGCTTCAGAGCTGCCTTAATTCTTCTTTGCACAGATTCAACAAGTTGCTAGAAACCTTTAGAGATTTTGACGTGACAGCATCACGCCAGCACAAGGCCAGTTGCAGACACACTGGTGGTCCTGTGCTGGCCCATGCGTGGATTACCTCTGGCAAACCTGATCTGGGCCACCAAAGGGCCATCATTCTTTGCAGTATGTGGGCCATGTGTAAGTTGTGTGCACCCACGGGGCAGTTGTGGACACACTGCTGGCCCTGTGCTGGCCCAGAACAGTTTCAGGTCTGGCCCCAGATGTCAGCCTAATGTGTACCTTAATCAAGCCATGTAATAACAACATGTGCCGGAACATAATAGTGCAAAAGTAACATGACGAAACTCTGTTCAGACAGTGAATTGACTGATTCTTATGTAGCACTTTTCTACTCTCCTGGATGCTCTATACAGCATGCCCACATTGACCCAATCACACACTTTCTCTAAACTAAGTGCTTCCTAACTACATTCATACTTGTGACATGCAAACTGGAGTAGCCAGAGATCGAACCACTAACCTTCTAATAAGTTGGTGACCTGCTCTACCCCCTGAGCTACAGCCACCCAGCAGGAAACATGAGTAAACCCTCACTAGGTTTTGGATAAAGTGTACACTCACAAACCTGTTAAACCTGCATTTGAAACGTTGGCTACCATAGCAGTGTAGTATTGCAACATGGCATTTGGGTCTTCTGACTAAAATAGGAAAATAGGAACATAAATAGTGTTTGTATGTTCCTAATAGAACATAAATAGGCCAGACCTGCTTGCTATGTGGGAATAGAGAGGTAATCAAGCTTCTCCATGGCTTTAGTGCTTTTGGGAGTTCACTCAGTGCTGTTGTCCTTGTTCTCTTGTTTTCCAGTGATTTCTGTACGGCTGAAGAGCACACTCCCTCCTAGACCCACATACCTGTTTCTGTTGAGCTGGTCCATTTTATCTGGATGATACTCACCGCTCAGACTCATATGTCTGTTCGTCTTCCAATGGTGCCAACTTCACACAGAAACCTGACCAGTTTCCTCCCCCATCATCTCCATCTCAACTCCTTCTTAGTAACACTTCTCACCAGTACAATTAAGCATCTCAAAACTTGGCCCAGACTAATCCTCTCCTCTCTCCCAGAGTTGCCCGCTTGAAAGGCCTGACCAGTTTCCCCAAGCTTCCGCTGTTCCAAGTTTCTCTTGTCACTCTTAAGTCTGTGCAAAAAAACCTTTGCAGAGTCTAAACTGTCAAGTCTTTAGTTCTGCCTTAGACTCTGTAAACTGGTGTCATGACACATAAACAGTTTCTTAGTGTAAAATATTGCAGGGCCTGGCCATTTGGATATAAAGTTTACATTTAAATACTGTCAGCTGTCTGTTTTAGTCTTTCTACACTGAAGTGATTTCCACAAACAGTTAAAGTTAATGTGTAAATATGCTGCAGATGTATAAAAACACGATTAATCATGCTGTGCATGGGGCTATACCACAGGTGTCAAACATAAGGCCCTAGGTCCAGAATCAGCACAGACAAACAATTAAATAACAGAAAGTTCCAATTTTTTCACTGTATAATGTATAAATATATGATTTTTACAGTATCTAAGAAAAAGGCTTTTTGTCAGTTAACGAAAAATACATTTTATAATTACAATAACAGAAGTTTCTTTGTAATTTTACACATTTTTTTCTTACAATTAAGCCCAAAGCAGCATGCAGAAAAAACTGACATGTATTACTGAAATTGCACTTTTTTTTCTCCTTATATTATATTTTTTCACGGATCAATTATGTAGTTAAACTTCTTTACAGTAACAGAACAGGTCTGGCCCACATATGATCAACAGGACTCACAATGCAAAATTTGTCATCCCTGGTCTAAACTGCTGTGTCTTTGCCCATAACACAGAGATGTAATGTCTTATATATATATATATATATATATATATATATATATATATATATATATATATATTTTTTTTTTTTTTTTTTTTTTTTTTTACTATTTCTTTGTGCAGTTTGCATGTTCTTCCTGTTTGTGTCTCTCTGGGTACATGCAGTCAGTGGGGTTCTACATTGCCCATAGATGTGAATGGTCTATTTCCCTGCGATAGACTAATGACAGGAAATATAAATATCATAAAGTTTTTAAACTTTAATTGCTGGGGTGCTTCCAATGATGCACTGTTTCTTCTCCATGGATCTCTTTTCACTCTCTGTGTGTTTTATACATCAGTACTGCATTTAATCATTAGTAATCACCTCTCTTTTCCACAGTGTGCCTTTTATTCCCCCCCCCCAAACAACCAATCCTGGGACCATCTCTGCGGCTGGTTCTTCCTGTTAAAAGGGGGTTTTCCCTCACCACTGTTTTCTCTCTACTTTACATTATAGAGCACCTTGAGTTGACTATTGTTGCGATTTTGTGCTATATTAATAAAACTAAACTGAAGTGAGTCATCTCTTTGACACTTTTGTAATCATTTGTCAAATGTAAAGAAATTTAACACAATCCTCGGGCAACCCTCAATTTTCCTCGTTGCAAGGAAGTTGCCGTCTTATTTTCACTCTAATGTGATTAAAACAAATTGTAAAGTGTGTTTTTTTCCCCCCTTTTTTCTGGAAATATTTTGTTATAATTTAGCAAAATATTCAAATTTGTCCTCACACATTTGAGTTTTCTCTTCCTCAATTTATCATTTTAATCTTGACAATTTCTCTTATTCTCTGAATGTTACAGCCTCTCCCACCTGTATTATTTTTGTACTTTCCTCAGTGAATGGCACTAATGACCCACTAGTTTCTGCCGCTTCTGTAAGGTACGCAGACCTACTGAATGTGGAGGAGGATTCCTGCTCATTATCTGACTTTATGACTTAATAGTAGATGTTTACTCGACAGTTTGTGGATCTCTGTGTGGCAGAAGTTTGGGATTAATCGAGAAAGCTACAAAGCTGACATCAGACGGGACACTGCAGGGGTCTGACAGCTCATATTAAAAGTCTAGTTTTTAAAGTAAAACAGTCCATTGTTCACTCACACAGAGTTCATACTTTAAATGTTTAGACTGACATCAATTTCCCACTAATCAGCATCCTTTGTGCTCCTCGGTGCTCGAACAAAACCGGCGAGGCCAAACCTTCTGACTTACACCTCTCTCCCCCCCGACCTCCTCCCTTTGTCTGTCTCCTCTTTTCTCTCCTTGCCTCCTATTTAGCCCATGCATTTGATTAGTTAATCGCCCCCCTTTCTCCCCACCACCACCTCCCAGTCCTCAGGTGGAGGCAGAGCGCTCGGGCTTCTCATCCAGCCAAGCTGTTCTTTTGGAAGGGAAAGGAGGCAGCTGTGTTTACAGCCCGGGTCCTGGCGTACATTTAGCAGAATCTATTATTCATATCGCTCAGTATCAGAGCGAGATCTCCAGCCACCTGTCTCGCTGACAAGCTCGCCCCCTTTTGTGGCGCTTTCCGTTCGGAGCAAATTACACTCGTCTTGATGAATTGAGTTTTTATGAGCGTTGCTGTAGCGCCTGGGCATCCTCACACCGAGCCAGGGACCATCAGGGGCCCGGGGAGATTTTTCTAGTCAATGGGCAAATGTTTGGAAGAATGTCGATTCGGGGAGGCGGCGTGGGGGGGAGGAGGGGAGGAAAATGGGTGGTTTTTACCTAGAGCTCATGGCTTCTGTCAGGCTGAAATTTTGCCCACGTTTCGCCAGCGTTCGGCGATGGTCTTCCCGTCCTGCAGCCTTGTTGTTGTTTACCTCTCTCGGCCCAGCGCTGGCCCTCATCTGAGATTTGAAAGGCAGCAAGAACAAAGACTTCCTTCAGAATTGGTTTTCTGGGAGATGCAGCTACCTGATGAGTCTGCCGGCAAACTATCTCCCTCCTTTGACTCTGTGTGAACATTTTTAATTAACGGGGAGGTGCGTTAACTCGATGATAAGCACCCCAGATAAGTTATAACATGATTCATAATTTATAAAGATTTTTGCTTTCATCTTCACTAGTTTGCATAAAACTAATTACTCCGTAAATGGTATTCATTACAAAATATATTTTTTTTTTCTCCTCTCTTTCCACACAGACACGTAAATCACGGCGCCCAGCTACCAAGTGTTGCTCTGGGACTGGTTTGCATGCAGAGAAGAAAGGTAATGATGAGTTGTTGGAGGCGGTGTCAGTGCCAGACCTGGCTGTCTCTGTTTGTACTCGACGAGCACATTATTCAGCCGAGATTTATTATTCTAACTGCTACAAGCTGCTGAGTGTGGGTTTACATTTCAACTCATCAGAATCAGATACAGCTACCTGACAAATGCGAGAAAAGGTCAACAGCGCAAAAACAAGAATTTGTGAATCTGGTACGAGAAACCATAATGACAGCTGCTACGACTGCATGCACAAGCACACAAAACAAGGTACTCAAAATGCACAACAATCATCATGATAGCATTTCTATGAATCTCTGTGAGTGGTGCGTTTCCAAGTGAAAACCTGCCAAAATGCTGCCTGGAAACGCAAACCATCCAAAAGATGTCAGTGTAAATGGGATTTATCAAAGTGAGAGCGTGAAGTATTGCAATGTGGGTAATCCTCATCTCTTTGAGAATACAAAACATACACTCTTGACACAATAACATAGGCTGTATATAAAAGATGGACATAACTACGGCGACATCACCGTATCATGATGTCACTATAGAGTCTGCTGTCAGACTCTACAACAAAGACTTTGCAAATGACCACACATGTGCAGACAGACACACACACATATCTAATACACAAAGATAACCTTCACCCCGTCTCCCTGATATGCAATATTATCAAGTGCAGTTTTTCTGGTACAACATAGTATTTTATTCTATTTTGTATAGTACTTTATTCTACTGTATATAGTATTTTATTTCATTCTGTTTGTATAGTATGTTATTCTATTTTATCTTACTCTATTCTATAGTTTTTTTCTTAATTTTTGCTGCTCTTAACTTACTGTACTGTCCACTTTCTGCTGTGACCAAAAAATTGGTCACAGCAAAAAACAAAATCAACCCACAGTACAACTGTCATAAATTTAGCTGTAAAGGCCAAAAACATTTACAACAACAGTTTGCAAACTTATTTATTTCTACTGTAAATGTGAACATTTTAAAATGGGGGTTTGTGGGGATTGCGTCACTTTTGGAAGCAGCTTCAAGTGACTGTTAGAGGAACTGCAGTTTCCAGATGTCCAAAGAAAAAGCGCTCAGTAAAACTGGAACTCAGACTTCTTGGACTTTCTATTAGCACAATTACCTTCACTACAATTAATATTAATTAATTATTAATCATAACATATTAAATGTAAAATACATTAAAATGTCCAAAAGGCACCAGCGCTACATAAAAAGCTAGAGAAGGCTTTATTTAGCAAATGTGAAGCATAGCAGAGAGGTAGCAGTTCTATTAAAGAAACCGCAACCTCAGGCATTTCTATATTATTTCAACAATAACTTTTTAAATTTACTGTATCCTGTTTTTTGGGTTTCTTTTTTTCCTTGTTTCTTTCCAGATTCGGGTGTGGTGGGTGCGGGGGCCATTTAGGGCCCTGAATTTAGTTAGTATGGCCCTGGAAGTCAGTCATATTTAAATTGAATTAATGTTTTGTGACAGGCATTGTAATATCTTTTAAAATAAACAAACACCTCTGCATAAATAAAAAGCACTTACCTACAGCTGCTATTCATCCCCATGCAGGTACTAGTGACGGACTCGCTGAGTCTGTGCAGGTTAAAAGTACCTCTTCCCTGATAAGAAACCACAGAAAGGCTAGTTTAGTTTAGAAGACCTGTGCTGCAAAAAACCAGAAAAGGGAAATGTATAAATAAACATGGCGAAACACACTGCTGCCTCGCGAGTCTGTTTTCAATTCCCATTCGATTAAAGTGTCCCTGCAGGAGCCGGTGAGGTTGGGTATGGGGTGAGGTGCAGAGACATAAATCAAAGCGGTCCAAGGAATAGTAATCCTCGCTGAACATTTTGGACTGATTGATATAAATAACATTGTCCTCGCCATCTGTCCAAAGAGGGACCTTTCCAGTTAGTGTTGAGCGGCAACGGCAGAATAATTAATGAATGGTGTCCTTTGTGCCGGTAATAAAGAGGAGACAAATTATGTTATAATCCAACTGCTGCTCGTTTGTCACAGCCAAATAAAATGTCAAATAAAAGTGAGGGGCCACAGTGTTTGTTTAATGGAGTGCAGGCTACCTGCTCCAGAGTCTGACAGCAGGGTGGGACGGCTGTAAAAAAAAAAGAAAAAAAGAAAAAGAAAAGCCTGGATTTGAGGCTGCAGGAACCCACTCAGGCTGAATGTGTGCCGATTATGTGCTGCACATTTAACAAATGTTCACAAACACAAACAAAGAGTTTTCTTCCAGAATGATTCTGGATGACCTGGAAATTATCCTTCATTTCTAATCAAATACAGAATGTCCAATCTGTGTCTTGGATAGCTGTGCTGCTGGTTTCTGACATTAAAATTCTCTGCGGTTTCACGATGGATCCCTTTGAGTCTATAGCTTTCTGGGTTTTAGAGCAAGCCACTGAATTTTCCTCGTGCAACAGAGCCCAGGTGCTGTGGATTGACCTCTATGTGGGCCTCTAGGGCCTGGTAAATGCCAAAAACTGCAGCTCCTCCAGTGTCTAGCAGAGGCTGGCTCCAAAACTCCACATCCAAAAAATGTCCCACATTACAGTAGAGTCTTTGTAGTTAATCTGCTCTGTAGTACCAAAGTAGTAGTAGTAGTACTAGTACCAGTAGTAATCAGCACTACAGGGAGTGGACTTTGTTCTTGGTGTGGCTTTGATTGATTTTGATTGTCACTTAACTGGACCTTATGACCATGTTCGTGGTGTTGGTGCATTCTGGACAATTTTAATAGTAGTAATAGTAATGTCTGTCAAATAATGGTAGCACTCAACCGGTTAGGGTTAGGGACGGTCGATTCTGTGGCTTCGAAAAAGTTTTGTACTTTTAAGTGCGAAAAAGTCCAGCATTTTAATAGTGTGTGCTAATTGTTGTGTAGGAGAAGCTTGTGTGGTCCTGAAATCCCAGGAGGAATGCAGTCTAGTGTTTATGCTCCTGGTAGAGTTAGCCATGGCAGTAAGGTCAAAGGGGAGGACCCTGACAAAGAGCAATCCAACCAAGACCTCAGCAGGCGCAAAGCGTGGAGGAAGATGCTTACCTTAGCATATAAAAGCTTGGAACCCATGCCACATGGATGCCAACCCTGATCTGGTGAGGGCCATGTGGTGGGTAGCACTAGCTGATAACTCAGTGCAGCACCTTCAAGTCCACATGTGGCCACTTTTGGATCCAGTAAACCAACTTAGAGGTACCCAGTATGCTAACTTTGAAGCTTTGGAGCAGGTGTTCGACCAGTGAGTGACTCATAGTGTCTGTCCATCTTTTATTTACAGTCTATGCTGCAGATTAGTATTGCCTCAGTTGTCACGGTAGATTTCCATGTGGGTCTTAGTTTGTAAACACTAACACATCAGACTGTCATTGGTGTTGCTTTTTCCTCTATTACACTTTTTTCTGTACATTTTTTATTTATTTTTGAAAGTTGTGTGGCATCTTTAATTATTTGTCTTTCTGTAAAAAAAAAGAAAGAAAACAAAAGAAAAACAAACAAACAATGTAAACACCCGATGAAGGTGTCTGTGGAGGTTCTAGTGGAGTTTTCAGGCTAATTATGTTTAAAAATTCAAATAATTCTGACCTCAAATTGTGTAAATCACCATGTGTGTATGTTTACATGCTTGTCAGAGTTCTCTAAGGCTTTCGATCATACCAGTCGTGAAAATGGTGCCTAAAATGATGTGGGTAAAGTAAACATCTGTCAGATTATATTGGTATTCCTATCAGTTCATGTTTTTTAGACTTGTTTCTAACTCTCGGGCCTAGTTGTAACTTTTTTTTTACTTATAAACATGGACTTGCCAAGAAAGTAGAATCATTTTCTGTTACTTGTTGGAATAATTAACCTTGATATGTGTGCCAATGATCAGATGATTGATCAATATCGGTTGACAGCAACCTGCAGGTCACAGATATATATCTATATACATATATATATACTCTCAGTGTCCCCTCTTGTGTTTTCTTGTTGCCAGCGTAAGGGTCAAAGGCCACGCTGTGCCTTTAACTTTACATAACAAAATACTTTAATTTGATGCTTTGCAACTAAATCTCCAAACCAGGAGTTGGATTTCTTTGACTTGTTGTGTGCGTCATCTGTATGCGTCACATGCAACATCTGCTCAGGTATTCATAACCTGAGATCAAGGTTGGATTGCTGTCATTGATCGGCAGCAACACCTAAATTGAATTTGTATCCCTCGTCTCACCCCTTTGCAAACCCTGCACCATCATAACTAGAGCCCCAAACTTGAATCTTAAGCCCCTGAGCGGGAGGTGACGTCCAGAAAGACGAAGGAGCATCGATATTCAGTCCAAAAAAAATCTAACTTTCTTGTCACAAGGATCGGCTAAACTGTGTGAACGTAGAGCAAACTGCAGGTGTAGAAGAAACTCCCTGAGACCCAAAGTGACTCATCACAATTACTGACTTTAATGGACAAGCAAGAACTGACTTAGAGATCAAAATCTCCACAGTTGAGCAGGACTGTATGATGTAATGATGACGACTCCTAATTAATGATGCAGAGAGGTTTGCAAGACTTATCATCAAACTGGTTTCATACTCATAGTACTATTCAGGCAGGGCTGCTTTAGTCAAAATATCTGGGTGGTTGGCTCTGTCCTGTTTAGGGGTTGAAGAGCAGAAAGACCCCAGCATAGAACAAAGCAGACATCAAGAGCAGAAAGCATGACAAAGATTGAGTTTTATGCATGAAAAGCAGGAACTGGGTTGCAAAGCAGCTTGCAGTCTTGCATCATGGAAATTTGTGCGACTGACCTCTAATCTATTGATCGGTGTGACTGGACACAAAATTAATACTTTCCAGTGAAAATGTCCCAATCTGGGTGTTTGAGAGGTTGACACGGAAACGTATTGTGTCCTAGCTTATACCACAGACTGAATTTGAGTCTTCCACATAACAGAAACATTATAAACACCTTTAAAACTACTTCTTTAAGTTTAGAAAAGGCATCATGGTTTAGGTTAAAACAAAGTGACTGCCACTTTTTCGACTCAGTTTCCAACTCAGTTTTCTCAGTTACCATGGTGCCACGTGCCAGCTTCAGAATCTGGACAACAGACGGGATGAAGATGCAAAATATACTTCCCATAGAAATATTACAGTAAGTCGTAAAAAAGCATCTCAGTTTGTGTTCACGAACATGAACATATTAAAATTAATGCTGACCCTGGGCTAAATGTAGGCAAGCTCGAGAAGTCTAAACATGTATCTTCTTCTTTGAGCTGTTCCCTTTAGAGTCCGGCATAGCGGATCATCAGGCATCCATGTCACCCTATCCCTAGCATCCTCCAACCCTCAATATGTGCTCCTTCACTACATCCATGAACCTTCTCGGAGGTTTTCCTCTTTTCCTCCTGCCTGGCATCCCCATCTTAATCACCCTTTGTCCAGTATACATACATATAACCATCTCAGTCTTGCTTTGTCTACAAACTGCTGAACCTGAGCCGTCCCTCTGAGGCACTCATTTCTAATCCTGTCCACTCCGGTCACTTTCAGAGAAGTCAGTCATAATGTGCTATATCACCTCTAGATTGTAGCTACCCAGTTAGCCTACTGCTAAACTTGTAAATCCTCGTTTCCATGAATATTTTCATTGAAACACCTGAGAGAACAGCCACACTGATCATTTTACTGGAGCTGAAATGATATAGATTTTTAACCTCTTTGCTTTTCTGAGTTTGGATGACATCACCTACAATCAGATTAACTTAGCCGTCACATGTGGTTTGGCACCGAGTTCAGCGGATCTGTTGACTCTGTGGCCTTTTCAGTGCTCGATTTCTGTTGTCCGTAGCGGAGTTCAAACATTCAGAATGTCAGCACGACAACAGGAAATGACAGCTCCTCAAGCCATCACTTGAAATTCTAGAGGATGGCCAGCATTTCTCGACCTCCCGACCACCGCGGCCTACTCCTGAATTCAGACAACGGCACGCCTAGTCTTTGAGCTCAAACGACGCAAAGCTTTCAGGAGTACAACTTCACCCTTTGTGGCGATGTTCACATCACAAGACAAGAACAAAGTGCAAAGTGAACTTGAACTCTCTGAAACTCTGGAAGCATCCTGGGAGCGAAGGACAAGGGGAAGGCTGCCAAGCAGCGCTGGCTCAGTAAAAGGGCGAGGAGGCAACCTTAGACGAGAGTTGATCGCTCTGCAACATTGCCTCCAGGTCCATCAATCACCCTGCAAATTAAAGGCGAGGTGAGGCTCAGGCTTCACCGGCCCGATTTGACATCAGACTCACATCACGCTGCGATGAGGACATCACCCATATTGAGAGGATGCGCTAGGTACGCTCATTCCGCCCACGTCGGCGTCTCGAAGGGGCCCGCATTATCTGCGCCAACAAAAGGAGGAGCCGCTTTGTGCAATCAGCACCATTCTGTACATATTAAACAGCGCAACATTCTCAACCAAGGTTCATTTTAATTAGAGGGGAATTTGATCACCACCGTCTCCCACAGGCGCTTTTGATGTTAATAAAACAAGCTGTACCTTCGCTCTCCTTCCAAAGCAGGGAAGCAAAATGAGTGAAGGACGGGAGGGGGAGAGGAAGAGGAAGACGAGGGGAGGGAAGGCAGAGAAGGAAAAAAAGAAAGTTCCTCCTTCAAGTCAAAACTACAGGGAGGCGTCTAGGAGAGGCTGTGATCCTCCGCCGTGTTGGGAAATGGCGTGTAAGAGCGAGCAAGAGGTGCTCAGAGGGATTATCAGTGTCGACAAAACGCATCGCCACCTTAACACGTGCAGGAGCGTCTCGTAATGAAAGGCTGAGGTGTTCTTTTTATTGCTCTGACACTTTGGTGCTTTCATTCAATAGATGATAATAACAAAAGAATAAGGAGACGAGATGAACCTTGCCGCAGTGGAAGATGCTTGTGTGGGTGAAGGTGAACGCCAGACCCGAACAAAAGCTTTATTCCAGCGTGCTTGATTTATATTATGTTCTCCCTACAAACCATAAATACTTTCAAATAAAGGAGCTGCCTCTATACGCTTTAAATGGCTGCTATCAGTTGATATGAGGCCTCCTCCAGTTACTGTCAGCTAGTTCATCACCTGATTCAATCCAAGCTGATCTACTCTTCTTACAGGAAACCACACATGGTTTTTTTCCAGGTTAAAAAGGGCAACAAAAGTCCACATTAGGAGGCTGTAGTTGTGTAATACAATCAACACTAGTGTTTTTTGGACTTTCCTACCTTTTCACATGCTGTTGGGTTACATTTAAGCATCAAGCTTGTCAGAAAAACCTCACCAGGCAAACCACAGAGCTGCGTGAACTAGGATATAATGGAGATTTGTATGCACTTATTCAAAGAACATTAGATATCTACAGCATCTCACATAGAGAGTATACTACGTCCTCCTTAGGAACAAAATAACAATAAGGCCAAAAACGAGTGACTGAGCCCATAAACTAATCGGGAAGGTGTTCAAAGAGGTGAGTTTAAATACCTGGGGTCAACTGTCCAATGTAATGAGAGTGCAGAAGACAGTGCAGCAGGTTGCAGTGGGTGGAGATGAGTGTGATGGATGTGAAGTTGATGATGTTAAGATTTTGGTTTGGAGTGACCAGGCTGGACATGATCAGACATGAGTGCATCAGAGAACATAGGACATAGGTAAGGCCCTGAAAGGGTGGTTACAAGAAATAATTACAAAAGCTTTTTAATTTGATTTTGTAAGGAGACCCCAAGGTAGTCCCTGGGAACACCTCAGTGTCCCCACAGAAGAGCTGGAAGAGGTGGTGACTGAGAAGGAGGCCTTGACGTCTCTCCTGAGACCATTGCCCTCTTCAACCCAGATCTGGGTATGAAAATGGAAGCAATCAGGTCACCAGATTTAAATTATGTGTTGTTCTTTGTTAATCTGACACTGGCATCGTGGTTAGTCTGGGTTAAGGGTGAGAGTGTGCGAATTGATAGGCTAATAGGTAGAGGAAGGCTCCTAACGGCAAGATGTATGGGATGGATAACAGCTGATATGTGGACATTAAATGGAGCTGATAACATCCAGATATGAATAACATGCTGTACTCAGACTGATAATGAGTTACAGTTCACAAAATAACACGTAAAAACGCAAAATCTTAAAGTGTTTTTAAAGAAACTGAGAGAAAGAGGACACTTCTTTAGTGTTTTTAATGTATCGAGTTGAAAAATATTCATTTAAAGTCACCAAAACTGACTAAAGAGGTGTCCCTCCTCTCAGATTTTTGGTTATTTCATATTAAATATCCAGTCATAGCAGCGGTTTGGACTGTAATTCGGGGGGATTTCATTAATACAACCGAGGGTCATAATTTGGGCCGGGGCTCTTCACCTCTTTAGCACACACCATAAAGGCCCATAGTGTTCGAGCATTTGTTTTTATTTTCCCCAATAAATGAAGCGAATGGTCATCTGTCCCCAAAGTAAACGCTCCATCGTCTCCCGCGCCTCCGGGCGGGTCGTTAAATGGCCATACAAGCGATGGAATGAGTAAATAATTCAACAAATAGATGAATAAATAAAAGGGGTCGGACTGTGTGGTGGTTAAGCAGCAGGAGGGGGAGGGGGTGGCGTTCAGCTGGGGTGGGGGGCACCTATGGCAGAGGGAGGGCAGCTTTCTCTCGCTGAACATGTACCGTCTGTACAATCCTGAACCTTGGCACCGGTACAGGCATCTGCTGCCGGCCTCCCTCTGCCAGTCCACCGTATATACACAAACATCTGCTTCCCTGCACACACAGAAAAAAAAGGAGGGTGAGGAGGAGTGAGGGGGCACACACGCAGCACTTGACAGGTCTGCATTTTCGCCATCCCGCCTGGCCCCCGCTCGCCCGGTTCTTTACACAAAAACCGTAATGCATCCTGTCAAGCCATTAGGCGGTGATACGATCAGCTCACAGGCCCCCATTAAGCCATCAGTGTCCACCTGTGATAAAGACGACCATTTGTTTTCTTAAAGCCCTACTTAATGTCCGTTTAACTCAATTTGTCAGGAAATGTACAACAATTTCCTCCTGCATCCTCAACCCCCCCCCCCCCCCCCCAAAAAAAAAAACAACAACCCCGTGCTGCTGAAATCTGGTTGGGGTTCAAAACTCTGAAGAGGAGGGAGGAGGAAGAAGAGAGGTTTGTATTTTTATTTTTTTTAGGATGCATATTAAAATGAGGAGGAGGGGGCTGGGTTAAATTGCTTCTTGTATTGATGTATCGTGTTGCGCGAGCGCCGAGAGGTGGCCTGTTTTTCCCTCTAAAAGCCGATTTTTGGACAGCAGGGGCAGGAGCTGGAGGTTGTTTTGCCTCCATTAGCCTCGGTCCGCGGCCCCTGCTCCCTCTCTCCTGATGTGACAGCACTCTAAAATCCGGCCCCGCCGTCATTACCGGTGCACACGCCACGAAAACCATAATAACACCTTTTAAAGCGGCATTGTCCCCACACATGTCGACTGATCACCCCCTTCTCCGCCTCCTCCTTCTCCTCCTGCTTGTCCACATCCCCGGTGAGGACACCTAACAGCCACTGAAACATCTGTTTATGTTTTGTCTACAGATACATCATTTGGATTTTGGAGGGGTGGCGGCGGCGAGACGGGTGTGGGGGGCGAAGCATAATGATCCTTTGCTGTGTTGTAATCCCAGGCGCGTGAATAGCAAATCAGCTATTAACTCCAAAAGGGAGATCTGAAAACTATCTGCTAAAACACAACAAAAAACGACACACAGCATCTCCCTTTCATTAAGAGCTGGCAGCAGTGCACTTTCTTTTTTTTTCCTCCTGTCTACGATTGTCCCGGCTGCCCCGTCTTCCCACTAGCGGTGGGACGGTGGCGCGGCCAAGCAGACAGGAAGTGGAGGGGCCCCTGGTAGCGGCGGCGGTGGCAGGACTGCCGACATCTGTCGTGGTTGGAGAACTCAGTGCACAGGAAATGGGGTGTCACGGCGCGTGCTTGTTGGCCATTATCCTGGCATCCTAATGAAGTGTGGGCAGTTCGCAAAAGGTGGTCTCTGGATGGCATGTCGAATGCACGGATGGGCAGAAGCAGCGCATACACTCGCCCCCTTCCAATCCTCCCCCTCTTTCTCTGTTCCCGGCGCCTGTATCCCATCTGCCCCGAGCCGCCAAACTGCACCCGATGGGACGCAGGCTGCGTCGGTGGCGCATGCGCCGTTAGGCCGAGTGCAAGGCCATTAGGCGTCTCGGCACGGCCTGCGAGTGATTGGAAACACACAGCGAACAAGTGTCCTCTTGGCATGGATGCTGCCTCACGCTAGGAGAGCTGCGCCGCGGCGGTGCGATGCCATCAATATACCTGCCCCTAATGGTCTTCGCACCACAGATCAAGTGGTGTTAGTCAGATTCCTGAAGGGCCTTAGGTGCCCGTTTATTGACACAACAAACAGGAAAGACTCCCCTGACTGAGCGCGCTTCCACAACATTTCAGCGCGAGACGCCCCTGAGCGCACATAACCATGCATCAAAATGGCAATTTATAGAAATCTGCGCAAAGATGATGGTGTTTAATATTTGAAAAGGTCAAAACTGTCTATGTATCTATCTGGAGGAAGAGGAGCGCCGCAGGAAAAAATGACCTGTTATCAGTGAGAAGACGCTGTTCGTAAGATGAAACTGAGGTCGTCTAGGGTCACTTTTTTAAGTCATGTTTGTTCTGAAAGACGAAATTAGAGATAATAAAAAAAAACTCAACCTTTTTTAAGGATACAGGATACAGTGAGGTCCAACTTCTCTATGAAAAAAATATGCTGATAAAAGTTTGTATGGGTCCACTCAGATTAATTTATTTTACTAAAATCACAGCCTGTATATCAAAGATGGAAGCGTTGGGGTCTAGACAGTAGTAACTTTTACAGCTCTTTTCCAATCTTCATGAGCACTCAGATACAACAGGTCTTATATCTAAGTGCATTCTATCTAACATTCACACTGCAGTGCACACATAATAATACTCAGGCATGCAGACTGATGATCAAACCACCATCCTTCTGATTATGACCTGCTCTATCTCTTGAGCCACAGCCAGGAGAGAATGAAGGGAAAATGAAGGAAAGAATGAAGGAAAAAGTTAAGGTGGTGCTGTGGTGCCTTAAACCTTCATTCTAGCAGAAAGCCAGAAGCAAAAGAGAAAGGCAGCTGGATACAAGTCAACTTCTACCACCATTAATACCCCAGCAAAGGCTTTCCTAACAGGTTTATGGTCTCAGTTGCTAGTTTCACAAATTATTTAATAACTTTGTCACAGTAAACCGCAACCTCTTTGCAACTAGAAAAAAAATTTATGGTTGCCAAGTGATTGCATTAATTATCTGTTTATTTTTATTGCATTCAGCAACAAATTGCAAGACTGCAAGTAGTTGGGGCAACCAGTTGAATGCCTAGAGCCTGAATGTGCAGCACCCTCAATCTACTGGCAAATAGTTTCTATCACAAGGCGATTGCACAGTTGGGAGGCAACCTGTCTCCAGACAATCACAGTCCAACTCTGACTACCCATAACCACTCTCAGACTGGCCGGTGAAGGTTTGCAAATAATTGCTATCTAATTTTTAACCGCAGATAGACAACCAACATGTTGCAATCAATCGATGATGAACTCAACCGTGAAGCACTTCTGCAACAGGCGGCTCGACTCAACTGGATACCAACTGGTTCAATTCTGGTTAGATAAGATAAGATAACTCTTTATTGTCATTGCACAGTCATACATAGTACAGTAGTACAATGAAATTGGAAAACTGTCCTACGTCGGCACTACATATAACATAACACGACACGATATGACACATCACAACGCAACAAACAACACAACACAGTATATTAACTTAGTATAAAAAAAGAAGAATAAGTGTATGTGTATTGCACACTGTTATTATTGCACATTAATTATTATTGCACCTTGTTATAAATAGAAATATTATTGTTATTGTTTTAAACATTGTTACCTCCCCCCTAAAAAAGTCCAGGGAGGTATCCAGTCAGGTCAGCTATTTACATTGATCAGGGCTGTTGCCCTGTTGTAAAAGCTGTCCTTGAGTCTATTTGTTCGGGACCTCAGCAGCCTGAACCTCCTGCCAGACGGCAGCAGCTTAAACACCCGGTGTCCTGGGTGTGTGCAGTCCCGTAGGATGCTGCGTGCCCTCTCGAGACAGCGAGTGCTGTACAGGTCCTTCAGGGAGGGAAGAGGATGTCCAATGATTTTTTGGGCCATGTTGATGACCCTCTGGAGTGCCTTTCTGTGTGCTGTGGTGCAGCTGGAGAACCACACACCGATGCAATATGTCAGCACACTTTCAATGGAGCAGCGGTAGAAGACGGTCAGCAGCTCCTTCTTCAGGTCCATTTTTCTGAGGATTCTCAGAAAGTGGAGACGCTGTTGGGCCTTCTTTAAGACCGCAGAGGTGTTAGAGCTCCATTGGAGGTCTGTGTCTATGTGCACACCCAGAAACTTGAAACTGGAGACCCTTTCCACGCACTCCCCGTTGATGCTGACAGGCTGCAGCTCGGACTTCCTCCTTCTGAAGTCAACTACCAGTTCTTTTGTCTTGGTGGTATTGAGGTCCAGGTTGTTATCTGCACACCAATCTGACAGCCCCTGAGATGAGCCCCACCACGGTGGTATCATCTGCAAACTTGATGACTGTGTTGTCTGGGTGGGAACTAACACAGTCATGTGTGTACAGAGTGTACAGTAGGGGACTCAGTACACAGCCTTGTGGAGAGCCGGTGTTGAGGCTGAGGGCACTCTAACTCTCTGTACACGGTCTGAGAGGAAGTCTCTGATCCAGCGGCAGGTGGTGGAAGGAAGTCCAATTTCCAGCAGTTTAACTATTAGTCTGTCCGGGAGTATCGTATTGAAAGCAGAGCTAAAGTCAACAAAGAGCAGCCTGGCGTAACGGCCCTGCACTTCCAGGTGAGAGATGGTGGTGTGGAGCGTTGTAGCGATGGCATCTTCAGTTCATCTGTTAGCTCTGTATGCAAACTGGAGCGGGTCGAGTGTGGGTGGCAAGCAGGACATGATGTGACGTCGGACCAGTTTTTCGAAGCACTTCATTATAACAGGTGTTAGAGCAACTGGTCGGTAGTCGCTGAGGCTGCTAATGTTAGTACGCTTTGGCAGTGGGACAATTGTGGCTGACTTTAGGCACGGCGGGATGCAGGACTGGGACAGTGAAGTGTTGAAGATCTTAGTGAAGACCCCAGCCAGCTGGTCTGCACACTCTTTTAGGACCTTTGCGGTTACCCCATCTGGTCTGGCGGCCTTCCTGGGGTTCACTGCCCTCAGTGTGCGCCTCACCTCATATTCCTGCACTATGAGGCTTGGGCTGCTGCTGCTGTCCGATGTTTTTGCTGCTGCTGCCTCTGGTCCCTTCACCTCAAAGTGTGCGAAGAAGTGTTATCAAGAATCTATGTCATTTTGGAATTAAATTTCCATCGCGCAGCAATTGTGTCGCTATTGATGCAGGAAATTGTGTTTCAAGTCTCCAACCTTCTGGCTGGACTATGAGTGTAAGTAGGTATTGTAAACATTTGCTTAATGTGAATGTCTGGAAACAGGTTTCCAATTTCACTGATTTATTACAAGGAATTCCATATTATCACTTACATGTTTGTGGTGTTTAACGTATAGCTTATATACCTTTCCAAGATGATTTTTCAATGTGATAGGCCACATGTAGGAACTGCAAATAATTACTGTAAATTATACAGAGTGAAAGCCTTTACAGTATTATTAAGCACAAAGAGAAGCTTTGCCATGCTGCTAAGCACCCAAATCTCTTTTAGCCTGCTTTTAAGCAACCTTAAACAATCATTTATTTTATCTAAGTATATATGTGTGGCTATCCATCACCACATCAATATAAATATTTGAGCCTGTGTTTTCACGTGCTTCTTAACAGCTTCTCTCCACACAAATGATCCCTCTTCAGGTAAAGAGTCTCTACTTAGTCGCCTGCCCATAACTGTAATGGGCTAATGTGCCGAGTAAATGTAGTACTACAGCCCTGAGTGCTTCATCAATACGTGCGACTGATGCAGTACAGAAGGGGGATTATCACGAGCGCCAGATGCTAAGCCAGTGACACTGCACACAATCAATTTAAAGTCCTCTGTGAATACTGTAGCATCACGCTGCAGATATGTTTATCTGGAAAAAATATCAATGAGATCACTGATAGCTTCAGACCTAGTGATGATTTGTGACTAACCAAACACTGGTGAAGGCAAAGTGACAGAACACAAACAATCAGTGAAAAAAAAAATGTTTTTAAAAGTAGGTCTCTCCAATTAGCCCAAAAAGCCAAAGTGACTAAATAGTACATTAGTTAAGCCTCAAATGACCTCTTCCGTTTGCTCTTGACACCATAAGTTGCACAGACCTGTTCTGTACAGATGAGCTGACATGCCGAATAAGCAAATATACTTCCAGTTAGAGGACAGCCTACAGAACTGGGTGACAATATGTCGTTTTTGTCCTTCAAGCTGCAATAAGTCACTATGAGTGAAAAACTGCTCTCAAAGACCTCCAGTTCTGAATTTTCCTATCACAACTACCAGAAAAAACACAATAAAGTGGCTATTTTCCAAAGAAAAAAAATACAGGTAAATTTAAAAGGAAAAAAGGTCAACATTTATGACAAAAAGCGTGAATTTATGAGGAAAAGAATAGAACATTTATGTGAAAAAAACCTGCAAATTTCTATGAAAATAATTGGTAAATTTTAAAAAAACTGACAGAATATATGAGAGAAAATAAAACATTTACATAGATAATGCTAAACGAATGAATGAGAAAGAAGCTAGCAAATGTATGGAAACAACTGGTAAACTTACTAAAAGCTTCTTAATTTAAAAAGTAAAAATGTTAATTAAAAAAAAATGCTATTTAAAAAAATTCCAAGAACATCACAAGGAACAATCTTGCGAATTTCTGAGAAAAAAAATAGCTAACTCTAAAAATGCTGGGTAAATTTACAAGAAAAGAACGACAAAATGTTACAAGAAAAAACTCGGAAAATTAGTTTTTGAACTACTGGTTTCAATAACTCAGTAAAAATGTTGTTAGAACACCAACAGTACCTGTTTCCATTTGTATCATTAAGATACATGACATGACAGACAAATTCGTTTCATTTGTTTCGTTTCTCACATGAGTAACGTCAGAAATTTGTTGGTTATTTTTTTCTGGCTAATTAAATTTAGACAATTAAGTAAACTGACCATAAAGCAGTATGCTTAAGGGTGGGGCTTTTTTTGTGATTACCAATTCACTACTGTATGAACATACCATGTGTTGCGCATGAAATTAACATGAAAACCAAGGAGGAAATGGCAACAAAAACTTTAAATTGGATTTCACAAACCAATGAGTAATGTCATGCTAGCCATGTTACCTAATGTTACCATTATGAATTTTACTATTGATAAAATCAAAATCCTAAGGCTCTCATTACGACTACTAAGAAATAGTGATGGTAAATTCGATTCTTTTTACTGAATCGAGTTTGAATGAGTCACTCACCAAAATGAATTGTGGTTTTTGAGTCATTTGAGTCACTGAGTCAGTTGGCCAGAGAGTGCAAAAAATTTACGTTTTCACTCAAACTTAATTTGTTTCTTTTTTCATGTATATCCTACTGCTAAGATGATTGAAAAAGACAAACAACTATTTTTGTAGAGCAAAAAAGAGCAAAAAAATTAAGACTTATAAAGGGAAAATTTATTTTATTTATTGTTATTTTATTTTATTAGTATTTTCCTCAAATGTGTCAAATATATATTTTCTCATCTAAATGTCCACTGAGCTGTGAGCCAGGGGGCGGTAATGCGCCTTAACATTGGTTGCCAACCAAGAAGAAGAAGAAGCTGTGAGTCAGGAGGGGTGAGGGGGGGTGCGTGAGTGAGTGAGTAGTCGTGTCCAAATTCATGGGCTGCATCCTCCTGAGGACCCGCCCTTCGCGGTCTACGTGGGCCGGGTCCTCAGAAGGTCGGGTAGGCCGGAAGTAAACGGCTGTGAAATTGGACGGCCTAGCCTTCAGATTTGCGTCACCGCTGTCTCGGTGGACTTTAATGAACTCAGCCGTCTGCTCCTTGCTATCTAAAATATAACAGGACACTGGTGTAAATTCTCGACCATCTCACACTTCTGTTTAATCAGTTTTCTGTTTGACGTTTATTCAGCTGTGTGAAAACCGCCTGGGGGATTAATAAAGTTTTATCTAATCTAATAACTTTAATCTCAGCCAAACAATAACATTTTTAGGTTATCTAAGTGACTTATATATTACCTTTAACCTGTGTAGCGAAAGACCGAGGCGATCTGAAAATGATGTGCCGGGAGTTGTGCCGTTTTCGGTGGCTCTAGTGACCCTCGAGCTCCCGGCTACTTATCGAGCTGGTGGATAACAGACGTCTCCGAAAACGTCAGAGCACTTTTGCAAATATGTGATATCTTGATAAACCCAGCAGATATTTGAAGTTTACACAGCTGCATTCTCACCTGAAAATATGTTAAAAGTTTATTTTGTGACCCAGAAAGATTACTAAGAGTAATTTTAAAACTTAGTAGCGCCCACCATTGCTGGAAACTGGAGTTTGGCTGGGCCGCACTATGAATTCTGGGATATGGTGGGCCACGAAGGACACACCCGACCCATCCTTCAAATTTGGGGAAATGAAGGACACATTTATCGGCTGCATTCGGAGGAGTCTACGAATTTGGACAGCCTTCGGCGCGTTGTTGTGACGTAATCGGTCTACAAATGCGGCCTCAGGAGGATGCAGCCTATGAATATGGACACCCCCAGTGATTCGTTGACGCTACGATTCAGCACAGGAAGGGAGGGGACGAGTAACTCAAATGTGTTGCTAGTAGAGCGATGCTACTGTGAACTGAGAAGCTATTGTCTTGATGTGAGCTTTCTACTCAGGGTTTTTTCTTCCAGTTCAGAGCAGCAATGTTTTTGTTAAGAAACTGGCTGTTGTTTTTTTCCCCACAATTTTAATTATAAGCTAGATATTCTACTAATGAAATTAGTTTGCTAACAGCAACAGGGATGAGTCAGTTGGGCTTGTGAATCATGATTCACGAGTCAGTAAAGTGATTCTCGAGTATTGAACGATTCGTTCATGATTTGCACATCACTACTAAGAAACTAACGTACACGTAATGACAACATAAATGACAACCTAAATATAACATGCACGTAATATCAACAAAGCACACACGCATGTAGCGTAGATGTAGTGTATTAACACAAATAGGAGGAGATAGGGAACAGACATACGTACATATGTCACGTAACATTGTAAATTCATTAGTTGTCAAGCAGACCTCTTTTTTTTATCTTTATTTCAATTTGATCCAACTGAAAATTTTACATGCACAAACATAAAGTCACAAATCACTTCTAGGACAGGTTTTTCATTCTGTGTGTGCTTTCCCTCTCACAAAGACCTGACAGACCATTTAACACGTTAGATGACAGCAGCAGCTCAACACACTCAGAGGGAGGATAAAACATCTAAACTGGCAAAGCACCCAATGATGGAAGAGGCTCATTTTTCACCTGCGACTCCTGCAGATCACTTTATTATGACCCAATGTCTTTGTCATACACGGCAGCAAGAAGGATCGTCTACCTGGAGACAAACAGGCCCCACAGTCCCCTGCAGGTCCTGACAGGGGAAGGAGGTAGTTAACCGTATTACCTAACATGTCGTGATGGATGCTGCTGCTCTCTGCGGGGGTTAGGGGTCAGGTAGACCCCCCTGCTGAGAAGAAGACAGATGAGGCCGGGCGCCGTGGCCAGACACCTCGCTCACACAGCCTTGTTTTCTTTGCTCCCAAAGCAATCTGATACATGATTGGCTCTCAGAGGAGCCACGGGTTTGATGATGCACATGATTAACGCCGGTCCGCCGCAACACAACCCGACAACGTTAGTGTGATTACTGGTCCGGCTCAGGAGGTAATTCCTTTCAGAAATGGGTATTAAGTTAATAATCCGGGATGTTTTTCAAAAATTATCCTCATATCTATAACAAAGTGCTGTAACGAAGCGGCGCCATTTTCCCATTGGCAGCTATTTCCTGTCACACAGAAAGTGATATGTCTCAGATTTTGGTTTGGTTTTGCAAACTTGGAATAAGATTTAAGAAGAAAAAATAAATAAATCTTGATGTTTGTTAAAATCTTTCATTTAAGCACTCTTTCTGAAATCTAACCAAGGAGAAGGTCTGCAAATTGGGCTCTGATGCTTGCATCTTACCTGACTAACTATATGTTTAGTCCCTGTTAAATAAATAAAAAAAAATTATGCAGAAATACTGATTAAGCAGCGATGGTGATAAAATTTATTTAAGTAAAAGACATCTGAAATAAACCAGCAAAAAATCCCAGAGATTAAAATTAAAACAGGATTTTTCTGTTAGTTATTACACATGTACACAAAACCCAGGATAAAATCAGTATTACAAGTTCAACGAAAAGACCTGCTTAGTACTAATTGGCAGATACCTGCTTGCCAATTAGTACTAAGTGACACCTACAGATTACACCTGCAGGATGGTGCTCAGTCGTGGAAACACATGCCATGAAGCTCACAGCACACAGTTTTTGTGCTGATGTTAATCTCAAAGGAGGTTTGGACCTCTGCAGTCAATGATTCAAGCAGAACGTTGGCAATTATCTCGGAGTATGCACCTCATCACCCGGTGACCTCACTCTAAAACTGTACGTGGTCGTGAGACGTAATCTATCCTGGAGGCCTACTTCTCAACTGGCTCCTTTCAATGTGTAGGAAGATTCACTCTGAGCTTCTCCCGAATGACCGAGCTCCTCAATCTATCTGACTTAGTCCAGCCACCCTTTGGAAGAGGTTCATCTCTGCCTCTTGAATGCGCGTTTTTATTCTGTTTGTCACTACTCAGAGTTCATGATCATAGTTGATGGCTGGAAGTAGATCAACTGCAGACATTGGTTTCAATCCATCTGTCAATCTCTCATTCCCCTCACTCAAGAAACAAGACCCCCAAATACTTCATCTCCTCAATTTAGGACAGTAATACTTGTCTCATGACTTGCATTTGATACTTCACTGTTTTCCAAGTTAGTGTTAGCTGAAACTGGCTTTGGGTAGAACAAACTATTCATTGATAAACCTAACCGCATGGTTAGGTGCTTGATTTTATACAGCTGTGGCAAAGGGACTAAAAACACAAATCATAATTTGTCAGATAATTACATTAAAAATATTCCAAAAGGATATGGTCCAGAGGTCCAGTTTAGTCCCTCTTGTCCATCAAAACTGGTATGCCCATGTTAAGACAACTTTAAGGCTTAGCAAAATCCAAATGGATGAGTTACAAAAACATTTGCCAAGAATACTGTTGTTATTAGAGTTGAAACTATCCAAAGAGACCAAAATCATTTTTTCTATCAGGCTGTAAAGATGTTCATTTCTGCTGTAAAGTTGGACATTTTAACATGTTGGAGGCAGCATCAAGTGGATATTAGAGGAACTGCAGCCTTTGGCTTTATTTTTTCTACCTACGTAGGATGTCGTTTGTGTGGACATTTTTGTTATGCTTTTTTGGGGTTTTTGGGGACTTTTTGGCAGCTGTTATGATCTGGCTTTTCAAATCTCACTGCATAACAAAATTTTTTATTCACTTTTCTAATTCTTGTTATTTTGTTAAATGGCAGATAAGCGGTACCAACTTTAAGTAGGAGCAAGTACAAGACAAGAAATAGTCACAGATTCAGCTCATGTTTCCCTCCTGAGCGGAAAATCCACAAATGTGAAGGAGGTTAAAATAGAAAAAAAGACTATCTGGAGCTTGGGAGTGCTGAATCAGCCTTAAATGTGTTACAGATGACTGTAACGGCGACGTGTGGATGCACTGCGCCCCCTCATCCAACCCTCAACACTGGATATGCTTTTTTACCTTTCAAGGCACCTTTCAGCCTTGCTGCTCCATTCATCACTGCACCAACTGCGCAGGCCTATCACATTACAGGCTTTTTCTGTGGCAATACTGTGGGGTTTCATTCTTTCAGATTAGATTTGGTTGAGTTCTCAGTTTTGTTTTGTTTTTTTAAATTATTATTATCATTATTACTTATTTTGGCGGGTTCTATTCTTCTTTTTGGTGCAATCAGCACTTAAAAAAAGCTGTAATGCTCCACTACAATATACACCCATGGGCCACTTTAACAGTTACACCTGTTAACGGTTTGTTAACAAAACTATTTAATCAGCCAATCACTTGGTGCCACGCAGTGCATTTAGACATGAAGATGTGATTTTAGTGAATTTAATTGTGGCATGGTTGTTGGTGCCAGAGGTCAGAAGAGACTGGGCAGACTGCGTAATGCTGATAAGGAATCAGCAACTCAAACAACCACTCGTTACAACCGAGGTATGCAGAAAAGCATCTCAACCGCAGCAGAAGACCACACCAGGTGCCATACCTGTCAACTAAGAACAGAAACCTGAGGCTTCACACTGACTCACCAGACTTTAGAGACAGAGTCTCAATTTCTGCTGCAATATCCAGATGGTAGTGCCAGAATTTGGCATAAACAACATAAGAGCATCCTGCCTTGTATCAATGGTTTAGACTCGTGGTAGTCTAATGGTATGGGACATATTTTTTTGCACACTTTGGGCCCATTACTACCAACTGAGCATCATTTAAACACGGCAACGTTCAGTCTGTGTTATGTTTCCTGTTTTACTTTGAAGGTCCATGTCTTATGTTAATGTATCTGGTTTTGCTTCCCCTGTTTCGTTAGGCCTGATTTGCCCCAGCTGTGTTTCCCTCCTGTTACTCATTCCCTGATTGCTCCCTCTGTGTTTTCATCTGTCTGTGTCGCGATCTACCCTCTTCTTGCTGTGTGCTCTGTCTGCGTAAGTTTATTTGCAAGTTTGTTACCGATGAGTTACTTTCCGCCTCCGAGTGTCTGCACTTTGGGTCCTACTACCATTCCTACCTGCACACGGCCGTTCCATGACAGTGTTGTTGCAAGTAGGAACACCTGGAGTGTACAATGACTGGTTCATGGTAAAGCGCTGCAATCTAAAAATAAACTAAAAAAGAAACGCTTGAGGCATCTTTTAAACCGCAAAAGATGACTTCCCCGTTACTTTCAGCTTCACCTGGTTCTTTCTGTAATTAAAACTGGCCGGACACTTTTTACAGTGCAAGCCAATCTCCGGCGCTGTCAAACCTCACAGTCTCACCTCTCGATGCTTTCCGACAGTGAATAATCGTCTGGCGCTTATGCAGCTTATCTGGGTATGTCGAACAACGGCAGCGGGAAAGAGAGCCCTTAATCTGGGCGTAATCAAACCTGACAGTCACCTACAGCAAGGTGTGGCGCCACGCTGGGAACCAGTCAACCGAGAGCTCTGATCAGCAGAGAGAAAACTGCCAAGCCATTAATATTAATCCACCTAATCGGGCTGGAGAGCGGCGGAGTGATCAGAATGCACAAGAAGGTAAAGCTCGTCACCACGGGCGCCGGCTTGCTGCAGAACATCAAGGTAAAGCTGTGCAGGAACCCGCGGCGGTCTATTTGAAGTAGGTGAGGGAAGCAAGGTTTTTGTTATTGTTAATTACCTTCTTTGTAGTGAGTCTAGAGGAATAGGCCTCCCCTCCTGTCTCACTTTTCCTGTGTATTTACTCCTCCAACTTACCTTTTTCCCTCTATTTCTTCTTCAGTTTTTTTTAATTTCCTTACTCCAACAAGCTCTTTCTCCCCACCTCGCCCCCCCCCCCTTTTTTTTTTCTTTTTTTTTTTGTCATTTTTCTCTCTGCTTCCTGCAAACTCAATCCCAGTTTTACATGTTTCTCCCTCTTCTTCTCTTGTTACAGCTCAACTCTTTCTTCCTTATTGGAAGAAGAAGAGAATGTAGCAATTAGTTTCCCTCCTTCCTCTCTCTCCACGCAACACACACCATCCGTCTTTTTTCCTACTTTCTCCTCTTTTCAGCTCTAATTTGGCCCCCTCTGCTTTCAGTTTTCCTCTTTCACCCCCTTTATTTTGCTTTTCTCGTCTCCTGTCTTCATTTGTTCTTTTGTCTTTCCACACACAATCTGTTTTCCTGTGTTGCCACCTCGTCTTCCCATTTTTCCTCCTCCATCTTTCTCAAGTAAAGTCACGGCTATTCATATAGCACATTTACAAACAACAGCAGTTAGTCCAGTGTGCTTTCCAGTGTCAAAGCAAATCCTAGTATATGAAAAATACACATCTAAAGAGATAAACAGCAAGATAAAATAATTTAAATGAAACACGCACAAAGCAAAGACAAAGAAAGAAAAAAATCACAGTAAAAACAACACATTAAAAATATAATAGGAAGACTTTAAATTGAAATAAATATCATTATTGGTTGCAAAAATAATATAATCCATATAATCAAAAACAAAAGAATAAAAATTAAACATTAGAGCTCCAAAATAATCAGTCAATCAATAATTGAGATGTGTAGTGTTGCCCTAGTTCCCATAATCACATAACAAGCACACCCTTCTAGTTTTGCGAGTTGTTTAAAGACTTCAGTCATGCAGACCCAGAGAACAAGTGCCATGTGACAACCACCAGTCGCTATGGAAACATGTTTACTTAACCAGTTGCAAGTGGAGGCTGGGTATCACCAAGTGAAATTGGTTGCAAAAAGATATATCGTGCTGCACCAAAAAACTTCCTTGTGATTGCTTTTGTCACTGGGAGGTTGTTGTGGTCACCTGTAGTTTGCATGGAAGACACTGGCACGTCTACAAACACTCGTCAAGTGTGAAAAGACCAACACAAATTTTCTCTATTTCCTGAGAATCTGACCTACTGTTCACTGAAACCTCATCAGAAATGGTCGCAAGCCATTCTTCAGGAAGGGAAACAGGGAGATTAAAGAATTAAAGATCAGTCATAATAAATCTAGTAGGGGAATGAAGTCAGAATTTAAATGTTTGCCTCAAATCATCATCGTCAGTGTGTACCGTTTTTCTGCACTATAAGGTGCACTTAAAATCCTTTAATTTTCTCAAAAATCGGCAGTGCGCCTTATAATCTGGTGCATCTTATCTATGAATTCTGGCTGTGTTTACTGACCTTGAACCGATTTTTTTGTGGTACACGGCGCTCAAAAATCTGTCAAAAAATGTTTGTTTTAGTAGGACTTTACTAAGCTACGAAGCCGCACCGCTTGATGGATTGTCTGAGCGTTATGGCTACCGTAGTCAGGAGCCTCGCGGCTCATAGTAATCTGGGTCCAAACGAATACTGTGTAAATTCTTTCATCTTTAATAAAATGATTGCTGCTTTACCAGGTGTAACAATTACGTTTAACATCCAGGCATCCATGAAAACAGAATTTATTAAATTTAACGGCGTTATAAGTTAGCAAGAAGTTAGCAGAAAGTTAGCTCGCTAGGTTCGCTAGTTACCTAAAAATGATATACCATGTTCTGACTGAGAGGTTTCTGGGCAAAAGTAAAATGTACAGCTCTGCTATCACTTCCAACATGAATGAAGACAGAAAACTACACAGCAGTGATGTTTGTAGGGCTACTGAAGTTGGACTAGCTGGATAGTGATCGCTAGCGACACAGCTATTTTAGCATAACAAAGCATAACTCAGTGGGCCCAAAACTCTGTTCACTTCAGGTCCTAAAGTCACACGAACACTGCGGCATCACTGAGAGTTAAAGACTTTCTAAATTCTTTCATCTTTAATAAAATGATCCGCTTTGCTGCTTTACCAGGTGTAACAATTAAGTTTAAATGGTAAATGACCTGTATTTGTATAGCGCTTTTACTAGTCCCTAAGGACCCCAAAGCGCTTTACACATCCAGTCATCCACCCATTCGCACACTGGTGATGGCAAGCTACATTGTAGCCACAGCCACCCTGGGGCGCACTGACAGAGGCGAGGCTGCTGAGCACTGGCGCCACCGGGCCCTCTGACCACCACCAGTAGGCAACGGGTGAAGCGTCTTGCCCAAGGACACAACGACCGAGACTGTCCAAGCCGGGGCTCGAACCAGCAACCTTCCGATTATAAGGCGAACTCCCAACTCTTGAGCCACAATCGCCTCATTATCCAGGCATCCATGAAAACAGAATTTATTAAATTTAACGGAGTTAAAAGTTAGGCGAAAGTTAGCAGCAAGTTAGCTCGCTGGTTTCACTAGTTACCTAAACATGATATATCATGTTCTGACTGAGAGATTTCTGGAAAAAAAAATAAAACGTACAGCTCTGCTATCACTTCCAACATGAATGAAGACAGAAAACTACACAATAGTGACGTTTGTAGGGTTACTGAAGTTGGGCTAGATGGTATATAATGCTGTGCTAGTGATCGCTAGTGACGCAGCTATGTTACGGTTTTTCTCAAATGCTAAAACACATGTCACAAACGTTACCACCAGGTCCCCCAATGTCCAAACACAACACCCTTCTCTAAAGCTACATAAACACAACCACACATTCCCACTGCAAAACTCAAACTCCCACACCAAGAGAGCAGCTCGAAGCTGTCAAAACTGTAAACACTATACACAGCATTACACACTACAGCAAAACAATTGAAAACACAATGCTCAATTTGTGAGAAGGTTCTTTGGTTCATAACTGCCAATGCATATTTTTATAAACTGTACAGTAACGGATCGTCATAGAACCCTGCAGAGGATTAGGCATTTAGATTTGTGAGTTTCACATGAAGACTAAATCTATAAAAACATCCTGCATGTACGTACACTACTGTAACACAACTCAATGCAAAAACAGAATCTATCGCACACAACAGTACTCTCGGAAACATGATCAGGGTGTGAAGTCTTTTTTATTGTCTACACGGTCTTTTTACAGTATTACACACAGTCACTGTGCGGCATCATGTCGCCGAGCTGCATTGGGCCACATCACCTTATCCACATCACAGGCTATATTGTCCCTTGCTAGGCACCGCGGGAAAAACGCCCTGGAATGGCGAATCCATCCCTGGAAGGCCTCCACTGGGATGTCAGCACAGGCCAGCTCCATTGCCCGTACGAGGTTCTCTCTTGTGTATGGCTGTCTGTCATACACCTTCCATCTCCATGATGAGAAGAACTCCTCTATAGGGTTTAGGAAAGGGGAGTAGGGTGGCAGACAGACGTTTAAAAAGTGGTCACTGTTGGTGGTGAACCACTCTCTGATTTGGTGTGTTTTGTGGAAGCGGACGTTGTCCCAAATGATCACATACATGTGATGTGCTAGCCTAGGATGGTGTTGTTGACGGTCCAGGAGGATTTCTTTTAGCTCCTCTAGGAAGGTGAGGAGACGTTGGGTGTTGTAAGACCCAAGGACAGCATGCCGGTGGACAAGCCCCTCCGTACCCATAGCTGCACAAAGAGTAATATTACCCCCCCGTTGGCCAGGAACCTCAGTGATGGCTCTTTGGCCAATGATGTTACGGCCTCTTCGCCTTCGTTTCTGGAGGTTGAAGCCAGCCTCATCCAGGAAGAGGTACTCATGGGGTCTGGCCATCACGTCCAACTGCATTATCCTCTGTGAACATGGAAAAGCGTACAGGTGTTCAGAACGGTCAATCAGGTAGCACAGTATTGTCCAGAAGTAATGTAGGCCACTAAGCAACACAGTATGTCCACTAACTGTACTGTGGACATGGATGTATACGTACTTGCACATACTCGTAACGTTGTTCTATGTGTCGCGCAGAGTTGCGCTCAAAGGGAACCCTGTAGACCTGTTTCATCCTCATCTGTTGGCGCCGGAGAACTCTGTCTATTGTGGACACGCTGACAGCATCAATGTTCTCAAAGTTTACATTATCTGCAATGACTTTGTCTCTGATCTCTCGGAGTCTAATGCAGTTGTTCTCACGGACCATATCTGCAATGAGGGTTTCTTGTGCCGCTGTGAATATGGCAACCCTCCCACCTCTATGTGGCATCCTTTCAGCTCTAAAGAAAGAAACATGTGTTGTCAATTGACTGATTTATATGTAAAACTACATGTAAAGTAACAGACCACTTTCACAGGCCTGTAAAACTGTAGTGTGACAAAGAAAGCAATAGCGTACTATACCTGTTGTGTTGTCTAAATGCCTTGATAATGGTGGCCACGGTGAACCTACTCAGGTTTGGATGTACTCTTCATCCCGCTTCAGCCATTGTCATGCCATGGCCAATGACATGATCAATTACTGTTGCTCGCATATCATCTGTTATGATGGTGCGAGGTTGTCTTCTTCTCCCACCTGGACCTTCTCCTCTCTCTTGTTGGCCTCCTTCTCTTCCTCCTCTACTCCGAACTCCTCTTCTTCTTCTTAGGCCTTCACCTCTTCCTCCTCTGATCTCAACCCCTCTTCCTCTTTGGCCTGCGGCTCTTCTCCTTCCGCACGCTCGAATGCCTTCATCCATTGTGATTGTTTGGCATCTTCACCAAACTATGCTTTTATAGGTGGGGTCACATCATTAGCAACAGGTGTCTTCAATTTTGAGTCGTTGTGTGTAGTGACTGACGCCAGGTGTGTTCCCTGTGTTCAAAGATTGGTGACTGTGGCAAGCATTTTGCATCACATGGGCTTTCATTTGAGAATATGAGCAGAGTTGTTTTGCAACATGTGTTTTAGCAAGGAAAAATGTGTTTAGATTTATGAGTACAGAGGGTTGTGTTTTGTGAATTGTGTCTTCATGTGACATGTGTTTATGGTACTGGAATATGGTGGCTACATTTAGTAAATGTGTTTAGACTACTGGTCATTTGGGTTACAGGATTGGCTTTTGTGTTTTAACATTTGAGAAAAACTGTAACATACCAAAGCACAACACAGTGAACCTGGAAAATGAACGCAAACTTTTTTCCACTTGATAAAAGTTCCCGATGTTGTTGTGTTTTTTGACAAATGCAATCGCATGGAAAATTGCTGTAAATGGACCAAACTTCAGTAGGGGAGAACAACTGAGATAATCCAGCCACAATATGAGGTTAGTCATTAATGTAAGATAAGATAACCTTTATTAGTCCCACCCGTGGGAAATTTGTTTTGTTACTGCACGTCCTGTCCGGCCTGCACGTCCTCGGCCTGTCCGGCCACTTTCCAGGCCGTTGGCTGGACATCGTTTATAGAGCAGCTACCAGAGAATTCAACATTAATGAATCAATGGTACGGAAGTGGAGGAAGCAAGAGGAATGAGTTGAGTAAAGTTTGACTTATCTGACTGTTTTGTTTCGTTTAATGCGCTTTATAATCCGGTGCACCTTATGTATGAAAACAGACCCATTTGTCGACAGTGCGCCTTATGGTCTGAAAAATACGGTACAGAGAAGGTAAGGAGAGAGGTCCAACAGTGAGTGTCTACAGCCATCTGTATAGACGGTGGAGGCTCTTTCATGGCTGCATTTCATCTTGTCAAAATTGATGAAATTGTGTACACAGAAAAGTACCGTCAGATTCTGATATCAACCATGTAATACAATCTGGAAAGCATCTGACTGTCAACAGCATTATTTTTATCATGTCAATGATCCCAAACACACTGCCAATGCAGTAAAATCATACCCGGACAGAAAAACACACAGTGGAACACTATCAGTCGTGGATCAGCCTCCCTGAGCCCAGACCTCAACATTCTTGAAGCAGTGTTGGGTCATCTTGAACAGAACAAAAGGCAGAAACATCCAAAGAAGAACTTTGAATGTCCCTTAAGAAGCCTGGAGAACTATTCTCTCAAGACTGCTTAAAGAAATGAGAAGAAAGCTGCCTAAGAGAGTTCAGACTGTGCTGAAGAATAAAGGTGGTCACACTTTGACTTTCAAGCAGGTAAGAATTGAACAAACACTTGTTTTTTTTTTGCCCTATATACTATATTTACATGAATGTTTGCAAATGTTTCCTATTTTCCTTGCAGCATATAAAGAAATGAGGGTTGTTTCCAGAGTTTTGCACACTAATGTAACACAGTATTCACTTATAGTACCGAGTTACAGATGAATTTAATGTGATTATTACGTTGGTTTCCAATAGGCTTGACTATTAGTATATAAACCACCACTGGCTCTTCATTTTGCCCTGTATTTTTACAGCTATAAGTAATATTAAGTCCTACAGTTTGGTAATGAGTCATAAGTCTCAGCAGTAACAACCAACCCACTCTCACAGCATAATCAATTCTTAACAACTTGCAACACAAGTCTTCCTGGTGCAAATTACACTGAAAAGTCCTAAGATAACACTTTGCCAAGCAATTCTCTTAACCCTGTTCTTCTTCCTCTCCGGTCCATCTCTCTTTCCCCGTCTCTGTGACCCTGGCTCTGACAGAAGATCAGTGTACTACCCAGAGATTCCAGCTCCTCCCGGTGAGCAATGATCACCTCACTTTACCCCGACTCGGACTCTGCTTCACTGAGGCTGTGAGCGAGTGTGCAGGCCTTATCTCGCCGCCGCCACACAGAGGATTACTTTAGCAGAGGAGATGTAGCCAGTGGATAAAGTTGTGCTGCTTCACCTCTCATTCTCTCGAAGCTGACAGACAGTCCAGGAAGCGTGTTAACAGCCATCAGATAGCGCCTGACAAATACGGCCTCTCTTTGTCTAGTTATTTTCCTGTCGCCTGTGTATTTTTTCCTTTCCTGGCTATTAGGATAAACATTTAAAAAGTCTCAAATAATCAGGAATGAGCAAAGATCTGCAGAAAGTAGCAGTAGCAGCAAGCAACCTGCAGAAGGCTTTTTCACGGCAGCAGAGAAATGAGAAAAAAAATGGGTAAATAGTGAGTGGAGAGAGAGGTGGGGGCAGAAAAGTCCTACGCTCAGCAGCTTTGAGAGTCCGAGATGTGAAAAGTGACTGGTTGATTTATCACGGGGGAAACGGAGCCACAAAGTACAATTTTCTACCTTGGCCGCAAACAATAATTCATAATGATGTCGCCCCCTGATAGCAAGCAGACCTTTGTGCCGTGTCGGTCCTCGAAAATGATCGTAATAAATGTCAGGACTTCGCAGGTAACTACTTTAAAAGCCATTAGAAGTCGTCATGATGGAAGATACCGGCCGACGCTTCATATATTGTGATAACAACTCGGTTTTGCAGATAAAAGACTAGAAAAATGAGCGGGCTGTTTTATTGTGAGGTTACAGGAGCTCAAGGACTATTACAGATAAACAGGTTATGTCAATTAAAGATGGCTAACCCAAACGCTCCTTCCTGAGTGGCACGAGGAAGGCCACTCGTGCTCCTTTTATTCATCAGACGTCTCCACCTTTGCTCAAAATGACAGATATTAACTACAGGGGGAATCAGAAAACGTACAGCACACCATTTCGCAGCGCTGTCATGTCTACACATTGACCTTTCAACTGGAAAAACTTAGACGGAGTACTCCCAGCGACGGTAATGCATCACAGTTTAATGGCGTGTCAGAAAAAGGCTCTGCGCTTTTTGTTGGCTCACATTTTTTATCGCCACATCGGCACATTATGAGAGAGCTAATGAACTCTGCGGATCTGAGTAGGGGAGGAAAAAAATAATAATAATCACCCCTGTGCTTTTGTTCCAACTTTTGTTGCTTCTAAAAAGTGGGGAATTTAACTTCAAAACGAGCCCATATTGAGCGCGGGAATCTAATACAAAAAATAATACTTGTAAGAGCAAATAAGCAGACGCGGATGAGCATTGGTCTTTATGTACACTCATCTCGGAGAATATTGGATCTTAGCGCGTTCAATGTCATCCGTTTTTGTTCTGAGAAGGGCTCATAAAAGCAGCGGTTGATGTGACTTTAAAGTTCCCCGGGGATGTGAGTGAAACTGCTTTAAAGACTCTTTAAAAGCACCGCCAGTTGCACACTTGCAGAGACTCTGGGATTAATAGCAATGAGTTTACCTACTCTTTCATCGCCTTGATATGCAGAAATCTAATTATTTATACAACCTTTTTTCTTTCTTTTTACAAGAAGGAAAACGCTTCACTTGCAGGTATAAAACACAGGATTGTTGAGGAGATGGAGGTTTTACTCAGCTCTTCAGATGTTTCAGAAATTATAGTGTGTCCCTTGGCATTTTTTGAGAACTTCCCCAACTCTGTTAGGTGTGTTACTTTTCAAAGAAACACAGAAGCTCTGTTTCATAAATAGAAAAATGTGTTCATGACCCACATAATGTTGCTACTGAGGGGTTTAGATGCTTTGGCCTCAGGTGATATACTTGGTCAATAAAGCTGATTGTGCTTTTAATTCTGATATTTGCAGTATTAATCTAATATAAATATTAGAGATGGCACGATACCACTTTGTTATGTCCGATACCAATATCATAAATTTGGATATCTGCCGATACCGATATGAATCCGATATAGTGTGTTTTTTAATCAATAAAACTGTTTTGTTTTTTTTTATATCTTGCTGCTTTTTGTATAAGTTCATACTCAAGTTTAAAAAAAACAAAAAACCACTTAAGTTATTCTGTTATACCTGTATGCAAAAAATACACTGCACCCAAAATATTTCATAGTTCAGCAATACTGATCAATCTAATAAACTTAAACCTACTCCATCCTCCCTATTCTGGTATTTTAAAGAGTAAGCAACCTAACTAATAGGGTTCTAAAACTCCCAGCAAAAAAAATAAAAAATAGGGAACCACCCCCCACCTCATGATGCTTAATCGATGAAGTCAACTTTAATTTGATGCTGTGTGAAAAAAAATGCACAGAAATTAATTATTTTTCAAGAATAATTAAATAGATTCAACATCTTTCTTCAACAGAATTGCAGACTGCACAGATGGTACCTTCCCAAAGGAAAAAGTACTATAGCTTACTAGGATATATTAGACTTAATAGTTACTATATAGAGTAATGGACTTCTATACATTTTACATCAGATTAAAACTTTGGGTGTAAGATTCAGATAATTATTTATTAAAAGCTAGACATTTTAAATGAGAATAAGAAAGAAAAGTATGTCTTTGTGCCCCCTTTTCCCTGTTAATGCCCTATCGGCCCCCCTGGCTAAACTTTGCTAGATCCGCCCCTGCACAGTTACCAGCCGTCAGCTACGTAGAAAAAGATCCTGGTGTAGAAAGTAATATTAAATAAATTCTAACAACAGCTTAACAAGGTTGAACGTGCTGCTGTTGTTCAGCTGCTGAATTGACTTTACATTGACTGTTTTGTAAATAAACAACATTTATTTATTGTTCTTTAATGCTAAATCCACCGCTATGTGCAAGTTCTTTCATCAAAATATCTTTAATGCTAATAATTAATGATTTTCAAATTTATTGTTTTACAAAAGAAGCTGAAAAAATAGGAAAGCATATTATTATTTTGGTATTATGATGCAAAATGATATATTTTATACTTGTAAATCATATATGTTTTAGCTTGTGATATTTCTTTGGCTTTCATTCTATTGTAATTGACATATAATCAGTGTTGGGTAAGTTACTTTAAATTAGTAACTTAGTTACATTACTAGTTACTTCTATCAAAAGTAACTCAGTTACTTCAAGTTACTCGTTACTTTCAAAGTAACTAATTACTAGGGAAAGTAACTTTGGTTTTACTCAGAATTCTTTTAAAATGTGTTGCTTCCGTAACTGGATACCCAGCAAGATTGCGAGTCTTCTAGCTTGCTTACATGTTAGCACTATCCTGCCACAAGTGCACTGTGCCACCTACCAACAGAAAGGAAAAAATAAAGTGCATATTTCCACAAGAGAAATCCCACGCCTGGACCATTGTTGACTGCCGCCATGATTCTAGCCTACGTCACAGCGTCATGTGCGCTTTTTACATCCAACACGAAAACTGCAGTCGTGGTGCTTTCGATTGTATTCAGAACTCGGAAATTCTGCCTTCCGAGTAGGAAGATGTAGGTAACACCAGACTGCCGATGAGCTGCACACTGGGCTGGACTGGGACAAAAAATCGGCCTGGGCGTATTGACTAGAGACCGGACCGCCATTATAGGAAAAATCATAAAGCTTTTGAATGAAAACAAACACTGTTGTGACAGTGATGTACACTGTTCTGATGGTATATATGCATCAATGTATCAATCGTTTGTTGTAAGATTCAGATAATTATTTGTTAAAAGCGAGACATTTTAAATGAGAATAAGAAAGAAAAGTATTTCTTTGTGCCCCCCTTTCCCTGTTAATGCCCTACCTGGCCCCTTCATCTTCATGTTTCCCTCTCACCACATATCCAAACCGATATCATGACCAGCAGCTTTTATGGCTGTGGCTCCTACAAACATCAGCTGATACTAGAAATTAATATTAAATAAATTCTAAAAACAGCTGATCAAGCTTAAACGTGCTGCTGTTGTTTAGCACGACCTCCGCTGGTTTCCTCTTTCTGGCGCAAAGTGGGCGATAAACAAACAAGAGAGAAAAGCCGATCAGCTGATCATTGATCAGTTTCATGATTGAAGTAGAAACAGGAGAGGGAGGGGGAGAGAATGAGAGAAGAAGAGGCAGCTGTGCAGCAAAGACACAGAATAACTCCAGCTTTGTGTCTTTTTCATTGTAGCTGAAGTACGGGACAAACTGCGTTTCTTTTCACCTCAATACGAAACGCGTAATATTTTCTCTGAATACGAGACGATTCCGTTTTTTAGGGGACGATTGGAAACTCTAATAATTAACCTTATGAACAAAATAAAGTTCAACATCAGTAACATCATAGCACCCACCCAGCTGTATAGAAACTCCGTCATGCTAGTACGCAGTACGAAAAAGTCAGCATAACGAAAATAAACTCCACCTAAACTCGGTTTATATCTGACCCAGATAGACTGCAGGTCATAACGTCTTACCTGAAGTTCACTTCACATGACACTCGGACCGGCAGCCGCCTCGGGTCTCTGCTCCTCCTGCCTCCCTTTTCCTTCATCCACCTGCTGGCCTCCACCACTTGCTAATGTTACTGAATCTGTGGAAGCTCCGCGATAGCCACCACACGAAGTAACGAATAACGACTCTATCTAAATCCCAGTAACGATTAACGCGTTCCTGATTTTGGCATAACTAGTTACCGTGCTCGTTACCACAATAATAATGTAGTTACTGTAACGCGTTACTTAATAACGCGTTAGTCCCTACACTGGTTATAATAGATCAATAAAAACTTATTAACTTTATGACTCTGTAACTACATATTTGAGCCTCATCCTTTACCTTTATGGCTGCAATGCTGAAACATGCACACACAGTTAATTAGCTCCAAGTAAAAAAAAATGTCTACAAAAAAGTAAACCAATTTTTTCATCCTAAATTAACGCCCAAACCTGTTTGATGGGCTGCGACACACAGCAGGGCATCTCATTTTTCAGTACTTCCATTAAAATGCCCCCAAAAGCAAAAACAGCACAGACATGATCTACAGATCCAGATCAGTGACCCCAGTTAGCTGCACTAAAGCCTGGCAGAAAGCAACTGTAGTGGCTACATCTCTAACTAAAGTCTAAATAAAATGTAAAACCCTGCATTATGGTTATGAAGGGGGAAAAAATCATTAATGCCCCGAGCTGTGTTTTCTGTTACGTCTACTGTAAAGTTAGATGTTTTAACATGGCAGTCTAAGGGGATTGATTCAGTTTTGGACACAGCCTCAAGTGGCCACTAGAGGAACACTTTTTGGCACTTTAGTTTAATTTTTCAGCTCTGGATGCTGGTCCTTGCATGATAATAAAAACTCCAATCAAACGTTGTATACGTTTGATTTTGCCATTAGAATCACATTAGAGTAGAGCCAGTGCTATATGAATCTGCAGAAACTGTATGACATGGAGGTCATTTTTGGAAGTAGAAGCTTCCTGGTTTCCATTTGTAGTCCCCTTGGAGTTTTTGATCTATCGAACAATCATGTTTGAGAAAGCTTTTGTTCCATGCAGATAAATAGAGAACCCAAAATCATATGCTAGCTGTATTTGTCTGCATTTGTAAACATTTATTGGAGCACGTAGCAGGAAGTCTTGAACTGTGACCCAAATTTCCATAGTCTAACACAGGGGAAGCTGGGTTTTACGTTTCACAAAGAGCACTTTCATTGTGGCCTTTTCTGCTTAGAGCGAGTGAAAATGAAAATGCTGCTTGTAAGACCAGAAATTTTGTGGAGAAGTCTTAGCTTTTTAGAGCTGCCACCGTTCTTCATTTTTTTGGTTGGGAGGCAAAGTCCAGTTAGGACGTTCATACCACGTCGGTGGGAAAAGGCAGATTCCCCAACAGTCTTTCCCTCTGTGCATCCTTTTGTACTCAAACTGCATCTTCTTCCCTGGTTTACCCCAGCAAGTTCCACCTTTAGATGACATCTAATATTCATCAAACAATAAAGTAGATGGCTTTATACCATCTCCATCCTTTTCATGTGTCTCTGAGTGTTATGTTCGTGCCCCACTTTTGATGCTACATCAGTGAACATGGCTTTAAGCAAGGCAGACACGGACAGAGAGGTGTATGGGTAATGCAGCATGAGGCTGTCTGTCGTATAACATGTGCAGAGCGTAGCCTGCAGGGAAAGGAGAAGAAGAAGAGGTGGAGAAAAAGGGGAGTATAGCTCTGAGGAATCGCAGTCCCTGTCGCCTCAGTTCTCCCAGGGGGGACACTGTGTGCTTTCCCCATACGCCCGAGGTATGTGCTGAGTGGGGAGTGTATATGTGTGTGTGTATGTGTGTGTGGTGGTAGAGCCTTGTAAGAGCTGAAGGGCCCTGCAGGGATCCCGACTTCTGTTGTCCCCAAACCCAAAGCCATGTGCTATGTGCTTGGCGGCCCCATTCCCTCTGTGCTTGGCCTCAGGTCGCTCCGTGAGGGAGGGAAGGTGGGGTGAGATGGGAAAGGAGGACACGGTAGGGAAAGATTTAGAAGGTGACTTATGTTGGTTCATGAGTGAAATACGTTGTAGTCATGCTGCAGACCTTTGTTCATCTGACAAACCTATTACTAAAAAGCAACAAACTGAAACAGTTACAAAACACACAGTTCACAATTTCGAGTCCATTTGTTAAGTGCATGGATAATTTATTATATGTATTTATTAGCGTTTGGTTGCTCAAGTTTGGTCTTTTTAAAGTGTAAAGGTTTTATAGTAAATCTAATTTAAATAAATATCTAAATCTAATATAATAACTTACATTTAGAGTGTATGAAGGAAAAAAAGGAAGAAACTACATGTAAACTGTTTATGTTTTTTAAATGCAATTCTATGCCGATGATGCAACACTGTTCTTCTTTAGTCTGTATATCTTTATTTTTTAAGAATGCCTTTCAGATAGTGATGGGATTTCCGGCTCTTTTTAGAGAACCGGGTCTTTCGGCTCGGCTCACTAAAAAGAACCGGCTCTTTTGACTCTGAATCGGCTCTTCAGGTTGTTTTGTTGCTTTAATTAATTTATTATTAACAATAATATAAAATTATGCACAAAAGGAATTACTAATGTAAAAAAAAGTGGTCTTATTTATATATGTTTATATATAAATATATGCGGTGGCCCCTAGAGACAAAACACGTACAAACTCCAAAACACATTTCTAGCGTTAACTGAACTTCAAAACAGAGCTACCTAGATCACTTAAATTACACAATTGAAAGCATATGTGTATGGTTTGTGTATTTATACACAAGCACTCATATATATTCAAATAATAATAATTAAAAAAATGTTCATTTACCTGTTACTACCACACACCAAATCTGATCGTTGGTACTTCCTGGCTTGTAAGACCAGAAATTTTGTGGAGAAGTCAAAAGCTCAACACTGTGCCTAGCATCATGGAGCACTTCTGTTGTGTTTTGTACGTGTTTTGGAGTTTTTACGTGCTTCTGAGTTTTTATGTGCTTCTGAGTTTGTACGTGCTTTGTCTGTAGGGGCCACCGTAAATATACTTTTATTTATTCACTCCACATAAAATGTAATAAATAAATCATATAATACAAAAACCAACTATTCACATTTCAACGTTTAACTATTTAAATTTTCAGCTTTTTCCTTTTAAATAAATTTAAAGTGAAACAACACAAAACACTGCAAACCACAACACAATTAAATATAAATTAAAATATGAAAACAAAAAGAACATGCATATTCTCTGTCATATGGGCCTGAATGAATAAACTTTCTGAATCCTTTATCATCTGCAACTGAAAATAGTTGTGGATGATTACTATACCTTTCTAATGTGGCGTTGTTGGCCTTGGCTCTCTTTCTTCGTCTCTCCCTCCTGCTCTGTTCCTGTGCTACTGCAAGTGTAACTACCGCCCCTCCCCCCTCTGCCCAGCGCAAAGCACAAGGCTCGCATGCGGAGTGAAGCGGAAAAAAGTGTGAGAGAGGATGAGAGAAAGAAAGAAAAAGAAAAAACACGGCTCGCGTCGTTCACATCAAAAATCGGGCTCTAAGAGCCATTTTGTTTGCGACCGACACATCACTACTTTCAGAATTTCAGCAGAAAAGCTCACTCATAAACAATTCTGAGGAGATTTTGGAAATAAAGCGAGACAATCATTAAACAAAATAAGCTGTAAAAACCTGATTAGGTTTAATGCAAAAGTCTTGCTTAAATATCCTTAGTCTACACCAGGGGTCTTGAACCTGCGGTTCAGGAGCCACAAGTGGCTCTTACGCCCTTCTCCACAGTGCCTGATGAACACGGACATGGAAAAGAAAAACATCAAGTTATTTTTTCAACATTTTAACCTATATTTATCATTGCTGTGAGGGATTCTTTACATTCTCCAACTGTAAAATTCGCATATATCTGAAATACCTTGCCAAGGAGGGATCCAGGACACATGCTAGTAGATGCTTGAACCACCTCAGCTGGTTCCTTTTAATGTGGGGAAGAAGCCGCTCTTCATCCTTTTCTTAATCACAACCATGGATTTGACTCATTTCCACAAAAACTTGCAGGACTCATAGTGGCCTACAGAGCTTTACATCTGCCTTGCAGCAAGCTATCAAATACGGTGTATTTCTCAGCTTTTAAAAAAACGCTATGCGTTGCCAGGTGTTTCATCAGATTCGAGGTGTTACCTCCTTTGCACAGTATCACCTTAAAGCACTTGTTGCAGGCTGCTGAGTTTGCATCTTTTGCTGTGAAGCAGTGTTGCCAACTCCTCAGTAAGGAAAATCGCTATTGGCTGTCCTAAAAGTCGCTAGAAGTTGCTAAATGACGTCATCGCCTAATTTGCATAATTGGTCATGCTAATATAATTGTAACCTACGTTGTTGGAGAGAGAAATAACATCGTGGAACAGACAAAGTGAGTAAAAAAACATCCTAAATGCATTTAGAGTTTATTTAGAACTACGAATTAAAATTATTTTAGCAATTATTGTTTTTTGTAATGTCACAATTCCAACCCTGCTCCTTTATCCAGGCCTGGACCGGCAAAAGTGACCCGAAATAGGCACTCTGGTGGAGTTACTTTGTGTGTGTGTGTGTTTATAAGTAGTTTTAAACCTGATCCACAAAACAGCATAACAGTAAAAGAAAAACTGACTGCGTTACAGTCAGTGCGGGAGCAGCGGCTTCGCTCATGCGCGATTCATTTGCAGTTTGGACGCACAGGTGTGAACATTTCCTGCCCTGATAGCAGCTGGGGGAGGACTATCCTCCGCCTGTGAGCGCTTTGGTACGGGCGAGGTGCCCAAGGCAGCACCGCTGCTTGTTGAGAGTAAAAGCGATACGCGCTTCACGTCAAAAAGACGTCATAAATAAGTCTCCAATAACACCAGAAAAAGCCGCCAGATTTGTCGCTAGTCGCTTTTTAGAAAAAAAGTCGCTAAGGGGGTCTGAAAACTCGCTAAATATAGCGACAAAGTCGCTAAGTTGGCAACATTGCTGGGAAGTACAGCCAGACTTTTGACCGCTTTGCCTTGGGCATTTTTAATCTGTAGCTCTGCCCTAAAAGAACGTACGTACCTGAGCCCGCCTACTATCCTTGGAAAGGTAAAATGATTGGCTAGAATCCAAAGTGTATGGTCTTAATAGACCTCTCTGCATTGAATCATATCTGTTATTAACCTCTGTCTCTCTTCCACAGCATGTCTTTTATCCTGTCTTCCTTCTCTCACCCCAACCGGTCGCAGCAGATGGCTGCCCCTCCCTGAGCCTGGTTCTGCCGGAGGTTTCTTCCTGTTAAAAGGGAGTTTTTCCTTCCCACTGTCGCCAAAGTGCTTGCTCATAGGGGGTCATATGATTGTTGGGTTTTTCTCTGTATCTATGAAGCGCCTTGAGGCGACTTTTGTTGTGATTTGGCGCTATATAAATAAAATTGAATTGAATTGAATTATGACAAAAAAAAAAAAGCACCGAAATAAAGCACCAAAATGTGCGCTGCTTTTCCCTAGGTCTTAATGCTCAATTCCAATTTTTTGATCAAATCCAATTTTTTGTTTGCTTGTTCACACTACAACTAAAATGTGACAGCAAACGTGCTCTAGTCTGAACCCTCAAAGTGGCCTGCATGCGCAAAAGAAGACGTCACACACAATGCGCTCTGTTTAGACCCAGACCAAACAGTATTGTTTGACTGATGGCCCTTAATATAAAGACTTGTTTCAAACATTACGTTTCCCAATTTTGCTTTAAGTTATAAAGTTATTTTGTTATTATCCTTATTGCTGGTTTAGAGAGGAGAGGTGCTTCAAAGGATAGTTACTGATTTCTGTCAGAATCTGCAGATTTTACAGTACAAATAAAATGTTCACGTTGTCTTCCCAACAGTTTTACTAACATCTACACTGGATGGCCAGGAAGCATTCACGATGTCTTCTCGGGCGCTTCTCCGCCACTGATAATTGCCGTCTGTCTTGTGTCAGTGACGTAAAAGACGGATTTAATGTGACATGACCATTCAAACAGCAGTCGCTTTCTAAAACATCAGATATGTATCGGATTCAGTACCACATACGAAAGTGACCCAGTTCGGATTTGAAAATATTGGATTTGTGCCGTTCACACTGTCATACCATGACCGGATATGGGTCGCATAGGAAAAGTCAGAAAAGTCAGATTTGATGTGCTTTTGCCTGCAGTGTGAATGTAGCCTAAGTAGGCCTATACATGCTAATAGATAGTTTCTTCTTTGACTTCACAAATGATCTAATTTGTGGCTAATAAAGTAAAAAAAAGTAAATGGTAATATATATACTGTATATATAATTTCATAAAAGCAGAGACATTAAATTCTGCATGAAATTGCAAAGTTTCAGTACCAGATAATCATAAATGCCCCCTGCAGAGTAGTCTGATGATTAACAAATTCAGTTTTTTACATTATTAATGTTGATAGACTACTTTATACTTAATATGCTGACTTTACCTTCATTATGAGATGCAAGTCTGTTTTGCAATTACACACAAACTTTAAGGGCATCAAACATTGCTCAAAAATGTATCTTTTGAAAGCAAACCCTGATATTTTTCTCATTTTAACAACCTGGCTGATCTTCTCCAGCTACAACAGGATTCAGAGGGACTTTATGAGCATACAGTAGATCCAGTAGATCATGTGAACTTTAATTAAAGAGCATCAGATATGTTGGCTCATGCAGAGATGACATGGGAGAAGGATGGACAGACTCAAGCAGCTTCATTTAGATCTAATTTGTTTGAATGGCAGGTCATTTTCAGAGTGGAACTTGAAGGGTTTCATTACAAAGTGTCATATATCTATTCTGGGTGAAGGAGAAGCTTAACTTTTCAAACGCAATAGTGATTATGTCCTCAAAAGCTGAGCTATTTTAATAGTGGAGGTTCTTCAGCTACCTAATAACGTCTGTCATAATCTGAAGTGAGTTTCACTTTAACCAAAGAAGGTTTAAGTAAACCGCTGATACCTGCTGATATTTTGGAATTCATCTTTAATTGTAGATCAAATGTACGCATTTTTGTAGAAGGAATTTTGTGAAGAAGGGCGATTTCTCAAATGGGTATCAAAATACCAAACGTAGAGAAGATATAAGTGTGCGGGAGGTGTCGTACTCTGTGGCCTCATTTTACCTGACACCAAGGACACATCATTATACAGCACAGGGGAGATCCCTCTGCGCGTCTCATTATTATCAACAGGAAACCTGCTTTGAGTCACTCAGAATGGCTTCAGAACATCTGACGGTTTGACATGAGGACACAAACTTTTGCTAATTAAGAGTGGAAGAAGATGTAAGGTGGACGGAATAAAGATGGAGAAGCTTAGGTGTGAGGTTTAAGGAAAGACCACTAATGAGTGCGCCTGACAAACGACTTTCAACAAGTTGGCATGACTGCCATCAAAATCTACATGTGTTTACATAACTTCAATCATTTTACAAAACATCTCACAGCACCATGATTCTTGCAAGACACCATAAAAGGGAACCAGTGTCCAAAAAAATGGCAGCAACTCTCTTATAACTATGACAAAAAGAAGAGTTTTCCCCTCTACAGTCAAAGTTTGATCATTTCTGCTAAGTAACAGCCACATTTACTAGACAATGATTAGGCCTTGTCCTTTGTTGGAGTCACAATGGCACCAACAGCACCTTTTCACTGAAACCTCTTTTAGATTCCACAATTCAGCCTATCTTGTAAAAAACAGAAAAGGCAGCATCCCATCACAAAGCAGTGATACCGGTAATGACATCACCATTTTTATTTTCTCAGAAGAGCCATTTTCACAGGGTGTTAAAATTCTCCCAATCAATTGGCTTTTGTGTAAAAATGACCAGATTCCCCCCTTAGGGAATCATTACATTAGGGACACTGAGGATGTACACAGTATTTTTTTAAAGGCTAGGTTGGAAGTTGTTTACAAGGACTCTGAACTTGTGTGACTTTAGTTTCTCCTCTGCAAAGCTGAACTCTTCTTTGTGCAAACCTTTAGACTGTGCAAACACACCTTCTTTTTGCTTACAAAACATTCTTTCAGACTAGTAGGAAGAAAATGTCTGTTATCCATCTTTAGGTGTTAGCTTGCGTTGTCTGGTGGATATTTTAATGCAAACTTGTGCATCTTTCCATAACCCACCAAATCTCGTTCTGTCTGTTTATCTGCAAACTCCTCCTAGACCATATGGAGTTGACTCATGTGCACGTCACATGTGAAGGCTGGATGTGGCTCGGGAGGTAGCCACAACCAATGGAGTTTGGTCATCTACCAATTGGAAGGCAGACAGCGTTCTGAAGCTGGTTCGATCTCCAGCTCCTCTAGACTGTTTGTCAACATGTCCTTGGGCAAAATCCTGAACCCTAAGTTGACCCTGATGCATCCATCCGAGTACTACCTCATCTGACAGCTGAGTGATGATACAGCTTTGAAAAGTGTGAGACAAATGGGAAATGGAGAAGTTTTGCCTTCCAGTTTGTGTCGGATTCACTGCAACAATGGAGAGCGGCTGGAGTGTGTGTAGTCCATCACTTCCATTCAAACTACAAAAACAGCAATATGCTAGTAACCAAAGCGATCACAAGGAGGTTTTTGCCAACCAGTTGGGTAATACAAGGTTTTTTCCCTAGCAGCAGGTGGTTGTTAGAGGGTCACTGACTGGTCAGCAGTCCTGTGTAACTGGGGTTTGGTCAGTATTTGGCCTTATTTACTTATAAAAGCATTCTATCATTTTGATTTCTCCACAATAACATCTAACTTATATTCACAAGACTTGAATTATGCCTGTCATATTGTGACGCCATTATGTTACCCAGCAGCCACCTACCAATCGACTAAATGATGCACGTGTAGCAACTGTAGCATGATTTGTTCTTCTTTAACAAACCTTTAGGTTTTTCTGTTATTCTTTCTTGTAGACATTGATAGCAGCTCGTCCACATGTCTTAGCTAAACTGTCTCCCTTTTGCCCTTGTTTCATGGTTTATCGCCACCTCTTTACTAATCCTGAACTTCCCGGGGCAACGTTAAATCAAGTCAAATGTATTTAAGAGCACATTTCAAGATACAAGAACACCAGAATACAGGAAATGACGTGTTTGATAATGAGAACTTCCTGGAAGATATGTGTAATGCTGAAACGAATACTTCATTCATGTCCTCTCATCATCAACTCTCTTCGCGATGTACCAAAGCATACGAAGGATGTGAAGGTTGCAGTTTGAAGCTCTCAATCATCTCATCAGTGAGGTGTTTAATGGACTGACTGTCCTTTAAAATGTACCATAATCTGTTTTAAATGTGGGCTATCAATCATTTGGGACGAGGAGGTGTCACATCACATGAGGCAAGTCAACTCTTCAGATGGAGCATGGAGGTAACGTCCTTTTCCTTGGACAGGCTTTTACTTCCCAATCCAAGATAATATGAGATCAGAGCCAAGAGTACATTTTAGTACCAGCATGGTAGCATGTATGTGCTTTCCACTGCTGCCAGAAACAAAGAGAGTAGCAAACGAGATAGTAGAGAGGCAGCGAGAGAGAGAGAGAAGGAGGGGGTGGTCATAAACGCAGAGAGGGAAGACAATCCCATTGGCTCTGCTTTCATCAGATAGGTGGCACCGTGAGCTAATCCCCAGGCTTAGCTGTATGCCGCCCAGCACGGCACCCAGCCGGGTGTCGCCGGGGCCACCCTGGCAGATCTGGCGGGCCATGTGGCTATCCCAGCATCCCTAGGGAGCTTCACAATCCCGCCATGTTGCATTTACCTTCTGTGCAGGTGGCCTCGTTGGCCTCTCGCTGGCTACCAAAAGAGTTATAGCGTAAACTTTTTACACACTCTGGCACCAAAAAACTGAAGACTGTTTGTACTTTCAAACCCGCCGACAAACCGGATCCGTGTTAGTAAACTGTACATCACATGCGTTTTCCGACATACTTTGAGGCTCTTGGCATACTTTCGCAGAGCAGAACCCCCCCAGAATGTGATTCTTATCTTAAAGTACAGACAGACAGGCGGTGAAAAGCTCCGGCTTTCGGAGCGCCAGAGTTCAGGCTTTTCTCGAGGTTACAGCTGCAGTTTCTGCGTGTTGGCAGCTCCACTTAACAATCTATCAACCACTGCTTTCTGTGTGTGGGTTCAGCTGTAGAAGTCACAGCCTAATCTTAAATATCCATCCAGTCAAATGGTTCTATTTTGAAGCTGCATGTTGACTGACAGGAAAAAGAGAGAGCAGCTTCACCTTTATGCACTAGAGTACAAAAAAGTGCATGGAGAATATACAAACTGTTAAACAAATATAGACTCAACGTGCTGCTTTTATTTCACTGTCTTTGCTTTTCTGTTGGGCTAAATTCACCATAATAATCACTGTTAATAAATATGAAAGTTATCCATTAACCTTTAGCTCAGGCACTTGATTTCATACATCTGTCGCAAAGGGACTGAAAACACCAGAATTCAAACATTCAAAGAGCCTGGTTACCTAAAGTTCAGGCAGTTGCCCAATTTTGTAAACCTGGTATGTGTCACTATGGCAAACAAGAAAGAAGATCTCAAACACCAACACATCATGCCACGATCTAAAGAAGCAGCTGAGAAACAAAGTCAGTGACATCTGTCAGTCTGGACATGGTTGCTGAACCTTCCCAGGAGTGATCGGCCGACCAAAATTACTCCAAGAGCTTCAATGACTCATCCAGGAGGTCACAAAAGACCCCAGTACAACATCTAAAGAACTGCAGGCCTCACATGTCTCAGTTAAGGTCAGAGTTCATGATTCAACAATAAGAATTCAATAATCATCCATGGGAGAGCTCCAAGGAGACAACCACTGAGACCTTTGAGAAAATATCCCATGGACTGATGAGACATGACTATTCCATGAACTGCCACGAGGCTGCATCCCTGTCCACATGTTCACGAGTACATGTTTAAGAGTGAAACAGGATTTCTGCGTCATGTGGGCAAAGAAAACAAAGATTTTGCCATCAAACCTCAAAGGTTTGCATCTTTATCACCTTTTCTAACCTTAGACCGTGTTATTGTTTTTAGCTTCTGATTAGCCAACATTTCTAGATTTTTATGGACAAATTGTCACCTGTTGCTTTGGCGTGCTTGAGATCGTTTGATGTGTTTACAAGTGAACTGAGATATGTTTCAAATTAGGATTTTCAGACTAAAAAATACCTGATGTCATTGGATACGACAGAGATACAACAATATCCTAACGCATTATATAATTTCATATAATTAGTAAACTAAAGACATAAATGAACATACAGTATCAGATAATTAATTATTTGTACAAACCATTAGTTAAACATTGTTTGTTAAGAGTAAAGTAAGCATTCAGTCAAATGTAATAACCTCTCAATTTACAATTGATTTGTGATATTCTAAAATCTTAGAAAGTGTTACCTTATATTGTGTTTATTTAAAGATTATCCATTAAATTATATATTTTGGTCTCATATTTAGGATTGTTTTAGAAAAATTATTTGCTTGTGTTTTTTACCTTCTCACCTTCTTACTAGCTGACGGCATGTTTCTTAAAGCTCTCGCGTGTCTTACATAATCATTTGCTTAGTTATCTCATTATTTAGATTGCTTACTTACCTACACAGTGCATTATTTTTTAAAGCTCCTCCATTATGCATTACTGTTACATTGTTTTATTTTATTTATCCAATTTTATTATCCATTATTTATTCACATCTGTTTAATTGCTCACTGCCTGACTTCATTTTTATTTCTGTGTGTACGCTCACTCCTGTGTGTGTTTGTGTGTGTGTGCATCTACAGCCGTCCTCCTGTTGGCTGATTTTAATACTGCTGATAGAAATTAAGTCTCATTCTACTGTTGCTCCTCATTGTGAGCTGTTCCGCCACGAAATGCAAATGTAAACATTACACCTACACAATACCCGTAATATTTCAGTGTGGTAATCCTCAATCAACAGGCCCCACTGGGGGGAAAACAGGCCTCTTGTGCGCGCTGGCAGCGGGCCAGTTCCTTCCTCTGTACCAAACACTGAGCTGAGTCGGTTGCTTAGTGAAAACAGACAAGCCAAATCGGCGCAGAGTGACCTATTTTGTTGCCGTGTGCCGCTGGGAGTGTGTTTTTCCCTAAACTAACCCCTGCCTGCTCGCTCGCTGAAGCTGCTGCTGCTGCTCGCGCTTTCGTTTCCCTCTCACCTCTGAAAGGGGGGGGGGGGGGGGGGGGACTGAAAATTGCCTGCCTGGTGGATGAGCGGCCTCAGCACCACCACACCTACTGATGTGGTCCGAGCTCTTCCCCTCTTTGCTCTCCACCCCTCTTCAGAGGCACCTAATTATGAAAACCCTGACTCATTTACATGGCTATGTTTGATCTAAATTACACTCCAAACCACACCAAATTAGGATCATCTGTGAATGTAAAACACTTTTTTTCCTCTTTCTAGGCCCCCCCCCCCAAACACACACACACACACACCCTCCTGCCCTGGTCTGTGTTCTTGCACTGAGCTCTGCAGGGCACATGTTCAAATGATGAAGGGGTGGGGGGATTTGCAGTTTTCTAACGTCCTCTGGAGACCTGAGCTCTGTCCCACCCCGCCGACTGAGAGGGACCGGAGTCACCCACAATTATCCCAGGATCTGATCTGCACCCCCACCCATCCCACGCCCAAATTAGACTGAGCCTCCTCTGACTGATGCGACGTACAGGCAGCGCATTAATTACAATATGCCAATGGCTGGCCCGGGCTAATTGCAGGCGCTTATTATGCATTCATGTTCTCATAATGTACATCATCTTTTCTCCGCTCTTCTGTCTCATTCCAGCCTCGGCTGTTTGTTTTACTCCATTATCAACCCATACAGCGTTTTCTCAAATATCTCAGAGCAGCAACAGTGACGGTTTAGTGTTTTCTTTTTTAAAACCTTCTAAACTCAACAAACAGAAATAGATTTTTATTACAGTGCATTCAAGCTCTTGTTTTCCTACAGGTTCTTCTATTAAATTCAAACTTTAGTTCAGTTTGAAATGGACCAAGTAACATTAATAGTTTTCTAGTTAGCATTTAAAAGCAAAATTTTTATATTCAACTTAAATTTTTGGCATTTAACTTCAATTCACAAACCAGTTTTCCATTAAATTTAAAATTCTGGTTATTTATTTATGAATTTGCAAACATCATTTAATCCGACTCACTTCGAAATTGCTGCAAATTTTATACAGCAATTTACGTTTTTTTGCAAATACAACTAACAGAACAATATCAACAGCGAGATGGAGTACATTTTTATTGTATAATAAAGCATGCACAGACTCTTGTTTAGGTTGAAATCCTTCATTTGACAGTGTTGTAACTGTTATTCCATTTATCATGTCAGGTTCAGGTTTTCAGTTAAAGCTAAGTAACATGACTCAGACTCCTTTGAGGATTAACAGGGTAAAAAACTAATGTATGACATCACTGATAATGACATCACAAGCAACTTAAACTGACTGTTGTTGTGATTTGGTGCTATATAAATGAAATTTAAATTAATTATGTATTTCAACATATTTGGGAGAGTTTTTTTTTCATTAGAAAGTCTATTGAGTTCAAACTTGTTGCAGCATCTTCCCCTGTGTAATATTGTTATATCCAAGACCCTGCCCTGATACTTCTCTGAAACTTTTCCCTGTCCACACCACCTGTGCCAGGTTACAAAAGTTGAGTGGTGCAATGGTAAGTAAAATGGGCCTACAGACTCCTCTAGCGATTGATGAGCATTCATCTTCAGGGTGGCTGGTAAAATGTTGAGAGCCAGAGTATTCCCCTAACCGTGGGGCGCAAGAAGGAAAGGAAATGTGACAAAGCTTCTATCTTTCATAGTTTAAAAAAAAGGACAAGAAACTGAATGAATTACAGTGAAGTGTAGTTCTACATTTACAGTAAGAAAGTGTAAAATGACACTGTAATAACATCAGTCACATTGAACACTACACTCCAGTTAAATGTGAAATCATTACTTTTATTGCTGTTCGATATTATTGCTAATGTGATATTCAATATCATGTGCAGTAATTAGTTGTCAAGTAATTTTTTAAAATGATTTTTCTTTTACTTAGAAATTAATTTTTATGATATTGTATTACATATTTTTACCTCAGATATTTTTTATTCTGCCATTAAAATTTTTATTTTGCACATTTTTAGCAACCTTTGATAAAAGTATGCTTCAGAATAAATACAGTTGAACTTTTTCTTATTTTTTCTTGATAAATAAGAATTGATAGCATTTGTTATACTGAGTCATGAAAACCAACAATATATTTTTACACTATGAGTTCCTTATTGGACTAAATTTTTAGAGTGCAATGCAAAATGTATGCAAATTTATTAATTTTAACCAATTCACAATCACGCATGCAGATTACTGATTATTCAATGCCTAAAATTTACATTTGCATTTTAAAGCATTCATCTATGTTTCAGGTATTTTTTAACTTTGCATTTAAGCTTTGTAATTAAATAGGCTTTAACATTGCCGTCCCTGCTGTAGACAAGTCTGTTGAATTACTGTAATGCGCTAGCAAATCAAGCTGACAGTACATTACTGTAAAATAGACACAAACATGTAAAATAGTAGCAGTTGTGCTTTAGCCTCTTCTATAGTTGTCATAAAAGTGAGTATTAAAGCTAAGTTAGCAAAACCAGCTGCATTCAGTGACAGAACATTTTACACCCTGCGTCCTTTTTTAAACCAGAACATACTCAAACGTTTTAACTTTAAACTTTTCCTAATAATTCATGTTGGTGCAAGTTGCTTTGATGACGTTTTGGTACAGCTTTCCCCAAAAGACATGGCCAAGTTATATTTTAGGAAGTTTTTAAAATCCACTTACACAAGTTCCACTTTTCTCACTGTCTTACAAGTCGTTTTCTTTTATATTTGTTGTTACAGCGGAGATTCGATCCATTAATAAGTTAAGCTGAATATACATCATTTATCATTACTGCATTAATGCAGTTGATGAATATTGAATGAGTCCTTCCATGCTGAGATGCTGCAGACTTTAAAGTCTGAAAAGAACTATCCTGACATCTCAGACTGCAGGTAAAAGGCAAAGCAAGTGTTCGGTATTTAGAGGCACTAATAGAAAACTGATGAGCGCCTCGCTGCTTCTTCTCATTAAGCAGGCAGGACTTAAGATCTGTCAGCGGTCTGTCGAAGTGACTGACAGGTGCCGAGGCCTGAAGAGGACACGAGTGCACGGCTGAAATATACCTGCCTGCGGTGTGGACATGAAAACAAACAAAAAAAAAGCTGCACACTGCAACTTCAAAGTTCAGGCAGTTGCCTCTCGCTGCCATTTGGAGCCACCAGAGTGCTAAATCTTCTGCTGCAGCTTTTGACAAAAATGGCTGATTACTGAACTAAGATCAAACATCTCCCCACAAATCTTTGAACAGGCAGCCAAACTACGGAGAGCACTGCTATTCTGAGAAGTTTGTTTTCATGCCTTCTGTTGTGGTTTGACTGGGCGGGCGAGCCGTGCCTCGTTCCCCCAAATCCGCAGAGCCTGGATCCAATAAGCCACAGTATCTGACTGCGGCGGTGTGGTTGGCAGAGGCAGGACGCTTCACTCTACCTACTGTACCCCATTCACTCTTGAGGCTGCAGCCCATAGGTGCTTTTTCTCTTTCAACTCTCTTCCCCTGAAGACTTAATTCGCAACAAATGTTTCTAGCCTTTGTTCCTTTCCTCTTGATCCCAGAAAGCAAAAACATTCCTTAAAGACAGTGAACCTAAAAACGTAAACCCTACAGGTAAACAGCAGCTTAGCCTCAAAGTTTCCCTCGAGTGGAGGACGGTGCTTTTGTTGACACAAGTCTTCTTGATTTCAACCGTCATATCAATTCCTTTCGTTTGCAGACCTGGAAACATGCAAAGCGAATTGCCCCAGATAAAGTTCAAACAGGTCTTGACAGGGTTGTTGAGGTTAAAAAATGAATGTAATACCGCTGGATTCTGGCTAAGCCGTGCGTCTGTTTGGTCCAAACCGGAGCCATAATTTGATCAAACACATCAGTTCTGCTCTTCTGTCTTTTGTCATCTCTCTCCTTTTTCAACCTCCAAGGAGGTTTGCTGTAGCTTTGAGTTTATTTGCCCATACACCGCTGGAAAAAAAAGATGAAGAAGAAGAAGAAAGGAGGAAAAAAGAGGGATACAAACAGAGTGCGGTTGAGGCAATGAAACCCCGAGGGGTTTATAAAAACATCTTAGCCTAAAAGAAGAAGAAGAAAAAAAAGAGGATTAGATTGCTGCTGTCATGGAAAATGCCTGTAACTGCAATTTGGGTGTTTTTCTTTGCGTACCTGAACTCAAACTTTCCATGGTCATTTCATGTGCTGCAATATGTTAAGAACTATGTAACCATGGGCGAGTTTTTAAGCCTGTAACTTTACTTTCGGTAACTTTAAATACACATGCATGACTGAAAACAGGGAAGCATGTTTTAGCAACACTTAAGTGAATTTTTTTTTGTGGTGTTTCTGATTCTGAAAATGTGGTATACTGAAAAGTGTCTGCACGTCATCAAGTGCAAGCAATATTATATACACAAAATAATTCTGTTTTTATACTAAGGACGTGGTTATAGTCCAATAATTCTCTGAGATAGATAAGCAAAGACAAAGACATTTAAGAAATTACTTTTGTTTGCTCAACATCACAGCTTATTGCATTAGTTTTCCTGTAGGAAGGTCCAAAATTTGAGATTTACATAAAAGTCTAAAGAAACACTTTATACATGTCAGAAAACGATGGCAGAGTGACAACATTAAACTGTTAATCATCATCTTCTGGGTTCGGGATGTTTTGGGAGGGTACATTTCCTTCCCCTTGACCCCTGCATTAGCATCTGTGGTTCTCTGTTACTGGTGAACTGGGCCGAACCAACTACATCTCTCTCCAGACTTCATCTTCCCATCCTGCCAACATCTGCTGCACCATCATTGGCACTGTGTGTCCTCTAATGAGCGTAAATAGGCAACTTAGTCAACAGCAAATCTAATGTGCATTACTGCAGCTCAATCAGGGCCACTGTAGTCAAAATAAGTCTGTTTTTTTCCAGCTGTACTAATTTACTCTTGATGATATGGATCTTTTCTGGGACATTCCTACATGACCACATGCATATGTGAAAAGGAGTGGAGAGGAGGGACGTGTGGTGTACTAGTGTGTGACTAGTACACCACACTGAACGTGTTCAGATTTAAGCACAATAGACGACAGTAAACACTGGCCTTACAAATGTTATGTGTGTATTTAAGAGCAGCACCAAAAAAGAGTAGCTGAGGCAATCATGATGTTTATGTTTTAGTATGAATCTGGCAACAAAAGTTGGAAATATGTGGATCCACTCTAAGTTTTCATCAAGGTCTCGACCTGCTTGTTTTTACGGAACAATGTGTATTCCCAGACTAGTTGGCAAGTGGTTGTTGGAGTTTGCTGCGTGTTGCTGGGTGAAATTGGATCCAAAGACGGTGCTTTATCAATGACGTCCTTGCGATCTCTTTGTTCACTAGGAAATTGCCAGAGTCTCCCATAGTCGCCGATTTGTCTGTAATCACTTTACATTTACTCTCTGACTGGTAGAGAACCTTGAAAAGTGAGGCCTTCAAAGTAAAAGTTGTTCCTTACTGGCTGCAACTAACACATTCCAAAAGGTGCATTTTTCTTGTTTGTACCGTACGTTTCACACTTTCAGAGTCGTTTGCAGACAAGTCGGTCTTGTCTATGCAAGCTACTGGTGGCCAATCATGAGGAGGCCACAGCTCTTTGTGACTAATTCTCCCTAGCAGCAGCCAACAAACACCAACCAATGTGGGAATACTGATTTTTCCCTAGCGACCAGTTTTTGCCACGTGGTTGCTAACCGGTCTCTAGGCCGAATTTAGTAAGTTAGAAGCAAGATGTCACTTTAAAAGAAGGATTTTATTAATGCACAAGACTTCATATTCATTAACTAGCTGTAGAATACGTGTGTGCAGAACAAGAATCAATATGGTGCTAATATACGTACTAGCAAACAGCTAGTAACTGGTGACTTTATGTGCTTTGATCTAAACAGACTCTTTCACAATTAAAGGTTCCCAAATATTCACCTCACAGGTTTGTTTAATAATAAAAGCATCTGCCATTAACATTATTACGTGTTTGCATAGCAAAGCATAAGACTCCATCTTTATGAACTCCACCTGGTTTGACCTGGCCCATTTTTTTTTTCTTCTTCTCCTAATGAGGTCTGTACTGATCAAACGGCAGCCTCTCGGTGCGGACGTCCTCGCTCCAAGCAAAGCCGTCATTCCAGCCGTGTAGAAGGTCTCAACAGAATTTCACTGCACATCCATACAAAGCAGAAAAAAAGAAAAAGGCAGTTTCAAACTTTTTTGTCTTTTTTTTCTGGTCACACTTTTAAAAAAAAGACCATCAAAGTTGTAGCAAAACAAAGTATTTCTGTGTTCTTGCTTTCTGCTTCATGTGTCATTTCAATGACTAACTGTAAAGGAACCAAGATCAATCTGCTGCCAAAAAATTGGCAGCAGATTTTTTCCAAAAAACAACTTGCAAAAAAGGCAAATCTGTAATCCTTTGTTACTTCCCTGAGGAGCACAAAGTGAAATATTTTCTCACTTTTATTATTTTAGCAAATAAACAAAAGCTGAGACCAACCAAACCCCCTTAAGGTAAACTGAGAAAGAGCATGTTAAAAATCATAAATTTAGCAAAGAGGGGAAGGATGGAAGGGGTTCCTTACTATAAGATTTCAAAACTCCAACACTTCGCCTGCTGTGTTCGACCTCTTTGCATCTCAATTAGAGACATAGGCCATGTGTCAAAATGCCAGTCAGTGAAATGTTCTTCAGCTAATACCTCCAATGAGACGCATGTTAGAGGCCCCGCTAGTCACCTTTTGATCTCCTCAGCTGCACTGAAGCTGGGATGGTTTGTCATAGCCAGGGGCGCTGAGAGCCGCCGAGATGGGGACGTCCCATGAAAATGTGACTGTCAACACGCCCTCCTCAATTTATTAGGCGGCCCTCAGAGCACCGAGGCGGGATTCTGACCCTGATAATACAAAGCCTAGAGGGGAAATGGCATCGAGAAGCAAGATCCACATCCTGTTGTGCTGCGGTCAAAATGAGATGCTAATTAATTACCATTGGCATCTTTAGCAATGCGTGTCAGCTCCTATTTGGTGTATCAATCTGTTACGGGATCAAACTGAGGCGTGCGAGGAACCAGCGACGGTTCCTGGATGCACAAGCCTCGCCCCGAGGTCAAAGCAAATGCTGCCTGCCCCTCCCCCTTCCTCACACACACACACACACACTGCCATACCACCCACACCCCTAATAAGGACGAGTTTAACTACCCCACAGCGCGAAATAACCAGAATGAATCCGATCACATTATGGATCAATAACGATGAATCCAGCCACTGCTGAGATCTGTCACTTTGAACACACTGTGACCTGGAAAGGCCTTCTGCTGATCTAGAGACGCATAACCAGAAGTTTCTACGCATCTGTATGGGTCTTCTGAAAGAAATGCATTCTGGGTAAGGCTTAAATTAACAAATTAAAGGATTAAAGAATCACCATATTTTATGTAACTTCCAAGAATCCATTCATTTTAATGCACCATTTTACAGACGCATTTAATCTTGCTTTACTGCTACACCGAAAAACATGTTTCCTGCTAATTGAACTTGACTGGAGCTGAAAAAGGAAGCCAATCCACAAGTACCAAAAAACTGCCGTTCCTCTAATGTCCACCTTAAAAATCCTCATAGATTCCCATGTTAAAATGTCCAACTTTGCAGCGTTAAAAAGGATATTTACTTTTTGACCTTTATGGCTATTTCTATCATATCCTTTTTAAATGTTATAAGTCTTCCACCTGGAAACTGGAGTTAGGGGCCGCTTTAGTTGACAGGTGTCCCATCATAGGCAGCTATAGCCAATCAGCTTCTCCTTGGAGGTGGTCCTCCTCCTGTTGTGCCATGCATCTGTGGAGGTGTTAACTACTCCACAGACACTCTTTTGAGTATGCTGACCTTCATGTTTTGGACCAAGAAGGCAGATGGTTTGAGAGAGGACTAAGGGAGGCATCTACGTCCACTGCAAATAACCACTGTTGAACAGAGGTGATGGTCTGCAGCACAAGCCATCAGTCACCAGCATCTAGCCCTGTATGAACGAGGCGTATGCAAAATGCCTTTTCCAAAAGGGTTTCTATTAAGTTGGCTGGTTTACACGTTCGCTTAGCAAAAAGGTTGCTGGTTCAGTTCCAGACGGACATAGAGATCTTTTTGGGGTTGCATCACGAAGGCGATCCACCGTAAAGCTTAAGGTGCTGACAACTGTGACACCGTATTTTTGACACTGTAAGTTAAAACAATGTTTAGTTTTCCTGTATGTGCCTACCCATATGGAAAAGATATATATATAAATCTTATAAAGTTTGTATCTTCTGTTCCTGGGGACATATTCTATTTTCTACTCTTCTGCATTTATGTTACTGTAGCTTAAAACTCATATCAAACAGATTTACAATTTAAATGACAGAGTGATAAAAATTAATAAATACGGGTTAACCATTTTAACATTGCTGGCACCAAAACTATTAGCAGTTTAACTCTTTTAATGTTTTAGATATACATCTGAGGCCTGTCATTGGGTATAAGCTCTCTCTGTGTTCTTACAGGTTTAAACCATTAACGAAGAACTAAAAACTCAGAGTGGTGAACAGCAGTTTGGCCAAAGCAGTGTGCAACCAAAGTACAGTATAACATATACATATATTTATATATAACAGACCAATCGCATGTGCATTTAAAATGCTGTCTGGATCCTGAGGAATTCATGGTTTCAAATGGCTCTTAAACAGTTGTGCTATATTTGCTTTTACATATTCTTAACCTCATTCATTAAATTGTGCAGTTTTGACCGTCTTGTGTTGTGGTTTATTAATTTTACACGGGTCAATTAATAATTCTTTAATATGTTAAATAAAAAGCTCAGACTTTTTCAAGAATTCTATTTCATTTTACTTAATTTTGGACATTTGCTTAGCACGAATGATGACGGTAATCATTTTGAAAACAGATTTTCACTTTCCTATGTTCTTTTCCTTGGAAAATCGAGATATCAGTAGCATCACTTCCTTGAAATTACTGGCATTGCGTGGTTATAAGAGGCTTTGTATAATAATAAACTCTTTTTTTCTCTTTCTCTAAGCATCTACATGATATTTCTGTTTACTTAAACCCTGCAACCTTTCTTCTTAAGAGATCACAATGCCAAGATAAGTGTTTATTCTTGGCTGTGGTGTCATTTTCTTGAAGATAATTAGCCAGTCCGCTCATTTATGGCAAAATATATATGTAAATGTGTCCTTGTGACACTGAAAGAGACAAAGAAATGTCACGTCATTGAAGGAAAATAGGTCTGTGAGCCCTTCATAAACAAATCAGGTTAACACTCCTGAGGATAGGATTTCTCCCGCTGTATAAAAGGCGCTCCTGCAAATAGAAGAAAATGTGCAAAATAAAAGAAATGAATCCAACAGGTTGAGCAGGTTCCATCAAGAGGCCAACGGCAGCAGCAACAGTCATTAACTGGAGATAATAAGCACAAGGTCAGGAGATTTCTGAATTATCTCCCCTTCTCCCCACTGTTCTGTCAGACTCCTATGAAGTTGTGTTTGAGAGCGGGCTCACGTTAATCAGCGGTTTAATTGCCACTTGCCTCCGAGTGTGTGGGGAATAAGGCCAATTTCCCCGAGTCTCTCCTTCAGGAGGATGCAGACAGGTTCTTGGAAAGAGAGAGGTCTGTCAATGAGGATTACTTTCAAAGTCAGGAGTCTTTTTTTATGCTTTTAGACACAGCTGCACTCTCACTGTATCTCAGACGTATCTATGTAAGCAAGCTTACGTTAAATACATGCCATCTGTGTTAACTGCGGTAACAGTACATATTCTTTTATTTATGTTGTAGCAATAAAACGATGGCAGGAGTACTAGAAGTGGCAACGTAGGAAAAACAGCTCTAGCTGCATTAGTCATCCAGCATTATTACCAAGTATTAGTAGCGATGGTTTTTGTAACTATATTGACAAAACTGTCTGTACTCCATAATGACTGTTTATGGCTGGAAGGTTTCTCCTGTTTTTAGCTAGTTTTAATGTATTTGAAGACTATCAACAAATAAAAAATCAGAGATTAAAAAAACCCAGATGTTTCTGCGCTCCAAGTTAACTCAACCACTCCAGCTGTCATCCATTAAGTATAGGCTGTCAGTCCAATGCTCACCTCAGCTGTCAAATGGATTACCCACTCTCTCAATGTCTTCAGACAGTGTCCCACATTTTGACTGACCCTGCACATCTCTAAAGTCTGCCTTTTACCTATTGCATGTGAAGGGAAGACTTTCAGTTATAGTGAAGTGAAGATTAGCCTGTCTAATGCTCTGCCCATCAATGGAAGTGACCAAAAAGTCACAAGCTTTGCAGACTTCGCTGAATATCACAGAAAATAAAACAAAGATTTTTCAGTTTGGTACAGGAGGAAATATGGTGCAAAGTTGCACAGTGTGTGTTGTAATTTGCTAAAAATCGCTAAAATTGTCAAATATGGCTTTAAAAAAGGCAATTTAAATCTACTGAAGCACAGCTACTGAAACCCATTTTGAGCTCAGTTTGAGGTGAAGACGCATTAGTGGGGTCATTGTGGACATACAGAGAGATGTCTTGCTTGTTGGTCCTGAGCTACAAACTGGTTTTTAGGGAACATCTTGTTTACTTCAGGAAGAAGAAGCCAAAAAACACGTTCTGCATCTGCAAACATACCATCGTCCCAAAACTTTTTTTTATTAATGTGTGGCTGGAATCAAACCGAAAGCTTCACATTTGGTTTGTTGCCTTTGTAATTTCAGCAGAATCGGTATGTTTGGCTAGTAGTACTTATGTATATATACTGCACACACACACACACACACACACACACACTATCATTATGCTGCTAATGTCTCCACTGTGGTAAATATTCCTGTAAATATTTAATTCCAGGTCCTGGTGAAGTCTCTTCATATTTATCTGAATTAAACAGTGTTTAGGGCTCTTGTCTGTGCAGAACAATGCTATTGGTTTAGCGACTCGTCTTAATATTATTACATTATCCAGCAAGTGCAAACTGTGCATCCCTTTAATAACTCCATGTCAATGTGATTAATGGACATTGCTTAATAAATTTCCTGTAATTAAGTGTCCACCTGCAGCTTGCCTGGAATCAATTACCTTTTTGTTTATGCAATTTCCTCGAGGTATTTAGTTATGTGCTTCCATTATGGAGTTGTAAGATAATATCTGCTTATTCTACTAATTCTCGTGTTGCCTTTTGTGACATAGCGGGCTAAAGGCCTGAAGCAAAGAGCAGTGCAAGGCAGATGGATGACAATGAAAACAGCTCTCGTGCGCTCGATGCTTCACGGCCTTGACGAGTGATGTTTGCTGTTTGGTAAACATTCATAATAGCAGTGCGTGTTATTTTTACAGTATATGCTTTCATACCGCTCATAGACACCAGCATATTAATACAACGAGAGCAGTTATCAACAATGAGCGCCCATTAAGAGAACAAAGACTACAGTGTACCATCACAAAGATAAGAGATGACATGGATTGCAGATAAATTACTCTATGACCTTGGGGTTCAGCATCTCAGTGTAAATGCCAGCTAGAAAACTATGCATCAGTTTCCTGCTGAGACTCTGTTTAACTGTGTAAATTAAAACCTCTTCCTTAAGGTATTTTAAAGGGGCAGTACACCAGTTTTACACATTAGTGTGAGTTTAGTTTAGTTTTTCTGCTATCTTTTATCATTTACAAGGCATGGTCCAGTGTTTGTTGAGCTTAACTCAAGCTAATTAAGCATCTACGCTACCGCTCTATGGAAGTGGTGTGACTCACCAAATGATGGGCGCCAAACAAAACATTCAGGTTTTTGCACACCTATAGATCTATGACACATCAGTGAGCTTTTGCTGTAGTTTGTTAATGAGATATCCAGCCATCTATTCCTCAGTTTCCTTTTACCCAAACTTAGGAATTCAGGTGGAGCCTATCCCATCTCTCATAGACTCTGCAGACCAAGATATTAGGCTACCTATACATTACATCTACAGGAGCTGCTCGGCCTTGGAAACCCATCTGTGAAGCTCCCAGCAAACAGATTTTCTGCTGCTCCAGATAAATCAGCAGATGTTTGAATGACCTTCGCTGGTTCCTTTAGACCAGGGGTCCCCAATCCCAGTCCACGAGGGCCGGTGTCCCTGCAGGTTTTAAATCTCACTCGGGGTCAACACACCTGAATCACATGATTAGTTCATTACCAGGCCTCTGGAGAACTTCAAGACATGTTGAGAAGGTAATTTATCCATTTAAATCAGCTGTGATTGACCCCTGCTTTAGACTCAGAGGAGCAGAGGCTCTACATTAAACCCTTCCTGTTTGATTAAACTCCTCACCCTAGTCTTCAGTGGAAGCTCACTCTGCTAGTCATAACTGGAACCTTTTTTTAAGGTATCTCGTCACAGCTCACAGCCATAGGGTGAGGGTAGGAACACAGAGCGACAAGTGAATCATCAGCTTTGCCTTTAGGCTTAGCTCTCTGTTTACCATGCAGGCCCATCAATCGCCTGCTCCATGCTTACAGGCTCCACACGCCCACAACATTTACCATCATTTCTATTGATAATGTTTGCAATACACCATTTTCACCTGTCTTTGGAAGAAAAACATGGATTTCTTGTTGCTATCATGTTTATGCTATTCGAATAAAGGTGCAACATTTACTTTAAAGATGCTAAGACAATGCAAAAATCAGTACCCACACTGCTACCTTTGTTCACCTCTCTGACAGTATCCCCGACTCGAACTCTTGTGGCAGCATCAAACAGTCGTGCGGTCATGAAATCAGATGACTCATTAGTGCAACAAGGGTGACCTTTTCATAAGGGCGGTGACATGTGAGGAAGGTCACTGTGGTTAAATGGCACACCCCTAAGTGACTGTCAATCAAGTGACTGCCACCGTGTCGCCTCCCTGTCATCGTGCAGCAAATATTATGCAAGGACGCTCGGGTAAATTAACCTTCCCCAGCTTGTGCAAGCCTCTGCCTGAACAGCTTCCAGATTTTTCCGAGAAAAAAAGAAACTTTAAAAAAAAAAAGATGTATGAATTTTAATGGCTGGTAGTGAATTTACACTTGACAAACTGGTTGTTTAGAAGAAGATTTATTTTCAAACCACCTGTAAAGACAGCAGTTTGGGGCGAAATGATTCAGACAGCCAACAGCTCAATTTTCTGCCACTTTGTGAGGTATCCAGGTCTGGCATTAATTCAGCCCTGCTTCAGGGTTCATCAAAAGTAAGTGAAGGTGTAAGATTAGAAATTGTGTTTTGTGCCTTTTTTTTCTTCTCTTGTCTCTTCTACCGTAGTTTTTAGCGTGCCCTGACAAGAAGTGACTGCAGGCACTTGAGGTGAGACTGTGCAGGAAATCAGTTTAGAAATTACTGTTGGTGGGAAGCGTGGCACACATGAATGAGAAATACATGTCAGTGTGCATTTCATCCGCCAATCACTTGAGTAGGGCTCTCCAGGAACACAAGTGAGAAGTGGGCAAATAATTGGACTCCCTGTGTCCTGTTAAAATATGTGTATCTGTAAAAGGAGCCAGGGAAGGTGTACTTCACCCGGCAGAGCACCCAAGATTTGATAAATATAAGAAGGGAGGCACTTGAGGCTTTCAGCTAAAGCAGAAAACAAGGTCCTGCAATAATGGATGAAACCATCAGCGAGCAAAGCATTTACTGCACGACAGCGTGCATCTCCATCAGTTCTGTGTGTTTGTGGGACCAAGTGAATGACTGATGCCAGCCAAGTTCTTGCTGAACTCTGACGAAATCTGATAAAGCATCCGTGCATATGGTACACAAATTATACAAGAAAAGAAAATATGAGACATTTTAAAGATTGAAAGATTATATCATCTAGCTAACTGAAAAACCAAAGAAACCCAAGCGAGAGCTTAAACATGAAATACCATATGTGTAACATTTCATCGTTTTGTTTTTTCCATCCCCCCCAAAAGAAATATATATCTCAAAAGATTAAACTAGTTTTCAATGAGACTGTTTTTTATCCAAGCACTCAATACATTAGATTACATTGACTAAAGTGTTGAACACATCACAGGCCAGGAAATATAAGAAACATGTGCAAAAAAGTTCAGCAAGGACATAACATAAAGGATAAGATTTAAAAAAGGTTGTAAACTTAACACTAAATATTAACACAGCCAATATATTAAGTATTTTGATTGTGAGCAGGGCTATTCCAAAGCTTTATCCACTCGTGCTCACAGCAGAACAATCGGAAGCAGTAATAAACATTACATACAGTGTGTTTTAGAGGACACAAGTTATGAACTCGCTGTGATATGCTTTACATCTCCTGTGTCTTTGGTTCGACTCAAGGCGTTTCAGCCTGCAGGACCCTGAGTCATTCACTTTGAATCTGGTGACACTGAATGTTGGAGAACTGTATTAGAGATCCGTTGCTTTGCTTTGTTCACGCCGCTTCGACTGAAAGTTGAGAGAAATTCAACTTCTGACATTTTGGCACAGGCGCTGGCCAATTAAATCACTTTGTACAAACATTCGGAGAGAGTGAGGTGGCTGCCCACATAGCTGGCAATGAAAATTTGGGAGATGTTGATCATTTATAATCAAAATGGTCTACTGAGGTTTTGCAGACCACTAACTATGTAACATTAACCTGAGTCAGGTTTTGCATGTGTGACAGTGATGATGATAATATAGGATCACAAAAAAAAAAAAAAAGATCCACAGTTACAGCCCTGGAGACTGGTCTAAGACCATCTGGCAACTGCAGGACAAAGTCCCAGTCATGTGTGTCTATTGACCTGCTTTAGCAATTCCCTGGCAATCACCTGTTACTAGGGGAAAAAAAGTCTCAATCTAGGTAATACATCGTCATAACAGCTTCAGTCACTGTGGAAGTGACAGACTTGTCTATAAAAAGTCTCCAACAACTCTCTCAGCTGTAGTGAAACTGTAAAAAGTGTGACACGAACCAGAAAAGGAGCCTACCTTTAAACCATAAATTGTGACTTTTGACATGTTTTTTTTTTTCATAAAAAAACTGCAGGCAACCAAAACAATCAGTAGGAGGTTTTACAACCAATTTCACCTAGCAAGAGCTAGCAACCTCCGGGAGCCACTGCCAACCAATGGGGGAGTACATGTTTCCACAGAAACCAGTCGTTTCCATGGATACACCACCAAAAACTGAAGCAACAGGTCAATCCTTCCTTGACCAGTGCATGAGCCAAAAATTGTAGTTCCTCTAGTGTCCACCTGAGACTCCAAAGAGGTCCCCATAGACTTCCAGGTCAAAATGTCCAACTTTTACTGCATAAACGTTTATGCAGAAATCTGTTTATTTCTGCTGTAAACCTTTGGTCTCTATGGAAAAATTCAGCCTCAGTAAAATTGTGCTTGTGTGCTATTTTGTTTTATTTTTAGCACATCTATTTCAACTTTCTTAAGGCCTAAAGTTATGCATGAATAGCAGTGTGGCCACTTAGAGGGAAATTTGGCAAACACATTATTCTTCCTAAATGACGATATAAACACAGACAATGATGAACTGGGCCAAGGATTATGTTTGTTTAAGACAGCGCTATACAATAAAGAGCAAATATGCTTACTCCTTTCTGTGGTTGGAAACACTGGCTTGTACCGAGAAGTTGTACTTGGAAGATGGGCAAAGAGCGAAAGCTGAGACGAAGCAGAATGAGACGTATTTAAAAAAGGAACAGGCTTTTGATTCATGTAAAGATCTGCTATCACTTTATCCTTTAAGTCAGCTTGCCATGTCCAAGAACTTTTCTGTACAGGCTGCAAACCATATCTGATATTTCTATAACTGCTAAAATAGATGTTGCACATTTGAGACAACCCCCTCGCCCAAAGAAGTTTTTTTAAATTTCATTTTAAAGGGAACAACAGCCTACATATGTCACTTTCTCTCTACAGCATGTTCAGTAATTACATTTTTCACATTTCACAGTGAAGTTGAAGAAAACCAGACACCCTTCAAGCTGATATGCAGCTTTTAATTGGTTCAAATATCAGTGCCAGAAATAAAGTCAGTCAGCAGCACGCATTACATAACTGTAATTTAGTTTGTTCTGGGTCAACGGGCCTCAGCTTTCTGACGGTGCTACGTTAAAAAAATGTGACAATTCTCGTTAAACTGTGTGAACGATGCAGATCAGAGGGCAGAACTCAGCCTGGAGGTTGCAGATGTTCTTTATTCGGGACTGAACTGATAAAGCTTTCTAATATTTTTTTTGTGCCAATGATAATTTTTAACAGAAGTTTAGCCAATTTTAAAATCCAAATGAATATGTCTATAACCTTCTGATTTGTTTTGATGAGAACATTTTTGCTTAAAAAGCAGATTAAAGCCCTTTCCTTTAAAATATATATGGTTATACATAGGATAAAAATACCATACATTGCGAATCTAAATTCATTACATATTAAAAAGAAAAAGGGACCATACTTACAGCACCCTTTTTACTTATGAGCTAGGCCACACACATCTTTGTTTACATAGGTATAGTGTAAATGATGTATACTATCTTTGAGAATATAAAATAAATAATTAAGTTTTTACACCCTGGATAAACATCCAGGGTATATTTATCTTTTGTAATGCAACCCCTCTCAACCCCCTTATAGTAAATATAAATAAATGGCAGGTTAGAAAGAATATGGGATATTGGAGTAAAGTGGGAGAAAAAAGGTAGGGGCATTACAGGCTTGTTTCCTCAATTCTTAATGGGTTTACACTGGCTGCAGACCCCTTATACCTAGATCTCATATAAAATATATATATGAAAGCATTAAAAGTTAAAGACAAAATGACATAAGTAAAGTGGGAGAGCCAGTGCACTTTGCTCAGTATTTATGGCTGCTTCAGTAATGTTGAGGTCTGGGCTCTGGGGATGCCACTTCATGACTGATAGTGGACCACTGTGCGTTTTTCTGTCTAAGTATATTTTGACTGCTTTGGCAGTGTATTTGGGATGCCATGCTGACAATCAGCTCATAATTTCCAGCTCATAATTAATCAATTTTGACAAAGATTTTCAACAAAACTGGCTGAAATGCAGCCGAAAACCATGACAGAGCCTCCACCGTGTTTGATGGCTGTAGACACTTACTGTTGTACCTCTCTCCTAACCTCCTTCATACATATTGATGATGATTTGAAACAAATATTTCAAATTTGGATTTATCACTCCATGAGACCTCTTGCCACTGACCCAATTTCAGTTTAATTTTTATGGAATGTGGCATTCCTTAGTGTTTTCTTTACATTTCTCTCCCTTCGCTATTTGCCTCTTTATCTATTTCTTAAGGATATGACTTTTAGATACTGCGATCTGTTGTTTTTTTTTAGACCTTTTGTTTTTTACTTGTCCAGTTTCTTCAACTTTTAAATGCCACATGGACACCATGCTGAGATATGCTATGATTTCAGGTAATTTTTTGTTGGTATAAAGTATTCCAGGACCTTTAAACAAAAGGACAAAAAATTCTTGTTTCTTGGAAGCAAAATATAAATAAATTAGGAGGGACTTTGCAGAGTACTTTATAAATACATGATAGTATAAAAAGAATCTGGGACAACCAAGGAGCCCACAGGTTCCGCCAACAACTTCTTGGAACTCATGGGGTGGATCACACTCATAGTCAAAAATAGGTTTATATTTAAAAAAACAAAACAAAACTACCCTTTGGTAAGCATTATCCTGCTCATATAGGGGATTTGCATAGGTGACAAAATAAAAAGAATGTAGGACATGGGAGTAAAGTTGGATTGACATGGGGGCCAAGATGTTCTGCGCCCTTTTGCTCAGTAACTATGGGGCAGACTGTGGCCATCTTCAAAGCTGACCTTTATTTTTATCTCAACTACTTGCATGTGGGAGAGTGGCAGCAATTTGCACTCTTGCAGTGCTGAGAAGAATTCTAGCTACCACATATGATCAGGCATGTAGCGTCCTTCTTTTACCTCCTGTAAAGTTGTATAAGGTTCAGGTGAACAATGTACAAAAAACAACTACTACGTGTTATTTCAATGCCACAGTCCTCCTCAGCTCTAATTAGTGAAAGCGAAGCAGTGTCTCATTAAGCCGAGCAGCACTGTGGCGATGATGTCATGTGCAAACAGATCCTGGAGCTGCTCCTCAGACAGTGAATAATGGAACAAGTGCTGGATGTGGGAGCGTTTTCTGATTCACAGCTGGAAGCCTGACATTCAAATAAAACTCATTTGGATGGAACATCGCGAATACTGAGTCCCTCGAGTCCACAGAGCCAGTCACTGATTCAGTGTCATTGCAGCAACTCATCAGTCTGAGACATGAAGCTCTGGTTTCCAGTTTATGGGCATTGTTGGTTTTATTGTGATCTGAACAATTGAGTGGAAAATCTGTCTTATCCTTTAAATTTTTAACAGTTGGCCTATTTCTTTAGGGCATTCTGACCCCTACCCTAACTAGTTTCACACTCAGTAGAGCATTTATACAGTTTACAGTGATAAAATTAGTAGATTTTCCCATCAAACTTTCTGAAACAATGACAACCTGGTTTATGGAAAGCAACAGTAAATACTTTCAACTGTTACTGGCAGATGTGGTCAAATTTTAAAGCTGTTAAACTAAAACTAGTAATCTGGAAACAGCAGCATCATCGCTCATGTTTCAATGGTTTAAAGTCAGGATTACAGCATAGTATGTTCAAGAAGCTGTGCATTAGTCCACATTATTGATTTCATAATACTGATGCTCAGAAGTTTTTATAGAAAATGTGTTTTTCAGCCCTAAAAAATTTATATGTGTTCCTGTACTTTTATTTAATGGAGGGGTACTTGTATAGTACTTTTCTACTCTCATACATCTATTTAACCACACATTCATATAAACACCTTTTTCTATACAGTTACTCTAGCAAGCGAGCTCACATCACTCCTATTTTATGTTCTTTACATTGGCTCCCAATAGATTTTAGAATTCGTTTTAAAATTATTGTTTTAACGTACAGAGCACTAAATGGCCAAGCCCCAGATTATTTATCCAAGCTTCTCACAAAATACTCTACTGCTCGCTGTCTCCGCTCACAGACTCAGAGTTTGTTGGTTGCTCCCAGAACACGTCTGAAGACGAAAGGGGACAGAGCCTTTCAGTCTGTGGCACCAAGGCTGTGGAACAGTCTACCTCTACAACTACGTTTGGTTGACTCTGTGGAATCCTTTAAAAAACAGTTAAAAACTTTACTGTTTAAACAAGCTTTCTGTTGACCAATGCTTTTTACATTTTTATATTTTTAATTTACATTTAAACTCTATATTGTGTATATTGTGCATTTTGCTATTTATCGTACTGTTTATTTTAATCTCTGTGTGCAGCGCTTTGTGACTACCTGTCTATGAAAAGCGCTTAATAAATAAACTTACTTACTTACTAAACTTACTTACTTACTTACTACGGTAGTGAAAAAGTGCATGAGAACCTTCAAGATTAAGCTTCACAACAACTGTCATCAACCACTCACCACTGCTTGGATTTTTCCTTAGCGAATGCTGGTTACCAAGTGGTAGCCAACTGGTCTCTAAGCCTGTGTGACTGGGGGACTTAGTCAGCCAGACATGCTAACATTAGTGGCTTAGAAATCCTGGTGTTTTAATCAGCACTTAAATTATTTATTTTAAATATGGAGTTTTGTAAATTGACATTTTGTATGATTAATGTTTTTTTTTTTTTTTTACAATAAATAGTGACTTAACCCTTTAAGACCTACCATAGCACCAAGTCCGCCAGATCTTATATTATATTTTTACATGCTGTAGTGCCATTTTTGGGAGCATTTCAAGTTGCTATACATCAATACAACCATTATAACCCAAATTTTAATAATATGTATGCATTAAGTGCATAGTAACTACATAAATTGCAAAAAAGTGCAATAAACTACAAAAAAATTTAAAATCGTTTTTGTTTTTTTAACATATATTTCTAGTTAGAGAAATTTAAGAGGCTTATTCCTCAAAACTGTAAATACAAAAAAGTTCCACAAAATATTTTCCCACCACAGGATATTTAGTTTGAGTGTCTTCATAGTTTTATTTTTGAAATACACCAATTTTTATATACTGCAGGAAAAACAAAAATAAATATTGTAATGCAAATTTGCAAAAAAACGGCATATGCATCAAAATAAACTATTTCCAGCAGTGCAATTTGACTTCTAAGCATCCCAGAAACGACACAGAAAGTCATAAAGTCAAAGATAACACCAGTATAGGCTTATGAGACCCTGAAGTTAAAATAACTACATTTCCGAGAAAATGACGTCACTTCCGGTTTCGGGCAGGTAATGGCGGACATGCGATAGTTCGCGCAGACGTCTATCCCAACGTAGGAAGTGTTACGAACAGCTGATCGGATCGGCAAAGCATGTTTTTGGAATATTATGTTTTTGTTGCTGCAAGTG